>NC_083773.1:34462273-34782273 GCF_963514075.1 Conger conger
CTCATGAACTAAAAAAGGACAAGCTTAATGTTCTGCTTCAGTTTGTGAAATATTTGTTAACTTTTAAAAAGTAAAAAGAGTAGTTGTTGTTTGAGAGAGGTTGTTATTGCAAGTCGGTCTTGCAAGTATCATTAAGGTCTCTTCACTGAAGCTTGGGGACCATATGACATTTCACTCTGTCCGCTGAGCCCTGTCATGGAGACACAAAACTCTCCCTGCCCACCTCTGCCCTCATTAGGGGCCAGCCACAAAGTTCAGGCATGATGTGGAGACTTGTTTTACAAAGCACATTTTTGGCATTCACAAGGCTTTTAAACATGCAAATGTCGGCAACATTGGCTCAGGCGGTAAGAGCAGTTGTGTGGCATTTGGAGGGTTGCCGGTTCGATCCCACCCTGGGTCTGTCGAAGTGTCCCTGAGCAAGACACCTATTCAAGGTCATGATTTGTCTGAAGATGTAACCGGCTATTGGTTAAGCAATGTACACGGTTGGAATTTGGGGTTGACTTCACACATCAGAGTGTCAACCTGCTCAGACTCATGGTTCATAGGGTTATGTCCCCGACAAGGGAGAATAGGGTTAGGGCTCAGAAAAGACTGGGTGAAACACTGGACTTGACTTTTCTATTTAGGATGGAACATTCTGAAAGGCCCCAGCGGTGCTGATATGAACCATTATGACTACTATGGGTCTTGGCATTAAGGTGCTTGTGCATTTACATCGGTACGGCATGACAAACTTATTATCAAAATGAGGACGGTAGGAATTATGGGAGCCATTTCGAAGTGGGTTTGGAACTGGTTATGGGAAAGGACACAAAGAATAGTAGTAGGACAGGCCTTATCCGAGCAGGGTAATGTGGGAATTGGAGTCCCACAGGGATTGGTGCTGGGGCCACTGCTCTTCCTCATTTACGTAAATTACCTTGACATGGGCATTGAAAGTAATTTAGTTAAACTTGCAGATGATACAAAACTAGGAGGTTTAGCTAACAGTATGGACTCCGCTAAAGTAATCCAGGAAGACTTAAAACGGAAACCAGATGTGGGCAGAAACCTGGCAAATGAAATTCAATACAAATAAAATAAAAATATAAGGCAGGATTACTTCATGGGAGGAACAAAATTGGACAGTGCTCAAGTTGAAAAAGACTTGGGGGTCATAGTTGACCAAAGCCTTTCAGGTTCTAGTCAATGTACGGTAGCATTAAAGAAGGTCAATAGGATGCTAGGATACATAGCCAAGAGTATTGAGTATTAGTCCAAGGAAGTTAGACTCACCTTATACAATACTCTTGTTAGACCACACCTGGAGTACTGTGTGCAGTTCTGGGGACCGCACTATAAGAAAGATATAGAGGCACTGGAAAGGTTCAGAGAAGGGCAACCAGATTTATTCCATGTATAAAATATAAGAGTTACGAGGATAGACTTAGGATGCTTAATCTCTTTAAGCTTAGTAAAATGAGGCTTGGGGGGGATTTGATTGAGGCTTTTAAATTCATTAAAGGGACTACAATGGATTAATAGGGGATTATTCAGGGTGAGCTTGGTTGCAGAATGAGAGAGCGCAAATGGAAATTGGCAAAGGAGAAATTCTCTACAGATATTAGGAAGTATTTTTTCAAACAGCGAGTGGGCAATTTGTGGAATAGCTTGCCAGTATATATAGTAGAGGCATAAACACTGGGGGGTTTCAATAAACTATAAAATATAAAATATGTCTTGATTTTCCCCACTTATCATTTCAACAATACTACTACTATTCAACACACAACACAAAGAAATCAAACATGAATTATCTATTAGCAAATACACAACAAAGCAAATAAAATAACAAAAAGCTTTGATTGGATAAATATTTTTAAATTCCGCCTTCTGATCGTATTTTGTTTACAGAAACAGCTGTAAAGATATCCTTTCATTATTCCTAGTTAAGGCAACAACTTTTCACCACAAGGAATCATTGACATTTTCATTTTAAACAAGTAGCCTACATTCTTACTATGGTAATATTCATCCAAATGATGCCTGGGAATTGTGCATAATAAGCATATTACTGTCTCAGGAATTACACGAAATAATCAAGTCAGTGGTCCAGGTTAAGTACTCATGACCCTTATCCCTGAAAATGCATTGTCATGAAAATGAATTAGTACACTAATTTAACTATTGAGTCAGTGTTATTGAAGTCTATTCAATTTGTCATACTCAGTGATTATTATTAAAAAAAGAACAAATGTTCACACAGCTTCATAATTCATCAAGACAGAGTTGAGTACTTTGTGTCTCAACTTTATGTCTCAGCGAGACAGTTTGTCTATTTGGGAAGTTTTCAGTGAAAGCTGTGGCTTAATCTTATTACCACCCCATATGTGTTCTGTCAGGGCCCCACAAGTAGATACATACATTTGAACCAGCACTGAAAATAAATACATTTCAAAAACAAGGTGTGATTTCCCTGTTGTCAGATCTAAAGTGTGAGGCTTACAACCTTCACATTACACAAAAAGTACCTCTTGAAATACTTCCGGAAGGATTTGTCTCTGAGGCCGTATAAGATGGGGCTGAGAAACCTTGGCAAAATATGAATTATGAGATACATGATGAATTGCTTATGTGGCACATTAATGGGAGAAATGTACATGATCAAGTTCTGTAAATGAGGACCGATGTAGGTTGACATGCACAAGAGGAGTTGTGCAGCATGCAGGAGGATGGTGTTGCGTGCTTTCCTGGCATCTTTGTTCACAGCCTTGGCTGCAAACAGGATCTTAAAGTAAGTGAAGACCAGGATGAACCAGACAAACGACAGGCAGATGGCATGGGAAATGTCCCTCTTCTTCTTCATGAAAGCGTGGCGGAAAAGCTGGTCCCGGTGGCAGAGGATGGTGGACAGGAAGAACTGATTGGACTCGGTCACCAGGAGCAGAAACAGATCTGACAGGACGGAGATGGCTCCCATGGCCCAGATGATGCCGATGAGGATGTAGGTCCTACTCACGGTGCAGATCTGGGTGTGGCGCAGTGGGTTGCAGACAGCGATATAGCACTCAAAGGCCATGCCAGCCAGGTTCAGCGGGCTGTTGAGTGTTGTGAAGATGACGATTATCAGGAGAATGCAGCAGAATGAGGCATTTACTTTGAAAAAGATGTAGCTAATCACATGCAGCAAAGCACTAATGATCAACTGGATCATGTCATTGAGGACCAGATGGATGAAGAGGATGTAACGTGGGTTCTCTTTGAAGATCTCATGCCTGAAGAAGGTGTGGCCTAAGGTGCCATTGATGTAGTTGATGGTGATGCAGAGTATCACCACAATCACATTCTTGGTCACAGCAATCTCAAATGGGACCTTCACCATGGAGAAGGACATGTTCTTTTGCATGCTGCTGTCTGCTGATATGTTCATGGTTTGAGTTCCGGAATCCTGTGAAGCAACAGATACTCCATGTGTACAAACATTCTTTTTGTCTGTAAATCACACATTACAGTACGCAAAAGATAATAATTATTAATTAATATCATGTCAACAGGTTCCATGTAGCTGATTTAAGTAGCATCAACATTAATTTAGTAAACCCAACAATGTCAGTTTTCATGTTATTTGGAACCTGTTGACATAACCAGACTATGTATGTACAGTGAGTATTTAGACAGTGGTACAGTTTACAATTAGTTTTGGTCTTTGTACCCCAGCACATAGGATTTGGAATGAAAGATATATCACCTTAAAGTACAGACTATCACTGTTATGTTCCTGTGTTCTGTCTGTTCATTTATCATTGTTTATTATTGTTATTCTTGTATTATTTTTAATATTCATGTCTGGTGTTCTGTTTATATTCATTCGTCTTTGCACTCGTCTTCCCCTGTGATGTCTGAGTCTGAATGTTTACGAGCTCAAGTCACTCCCCTGTCTGTGTGCTCCACTATTCGGATGTTTACGGTAGTTCCGGAGTTCAACCTTCCTGCCAATCTTGCATTCCTTACTTCCTGCTTTCTCTCCATTTCATGTTTGTACATAGCAGTAATATACTGATCCCAACTAACATACAATTTGTACAGTAGTAATTATACTAACACACTAATATGTTTGTCAAACTAACAAACTAACATTCACTAGTTTTGGGTATTTGTAATTTAAATCACGCAACTAACTTACTAACGCATCTCCAGTTTCAATTCTGTTCTCTAACTCCGCCTCCCTATTCTATCACTGATTACTTGCTTAGTTTCAGCAAAGTATTCGCACCTGTCTCTCCATATCCCTGCATCTCCTGATTCTCTGCAATTGTCTACTCCCTAGTCCGAAGCCGTTTGTATTACATGTGTCTTTGTGAATCCAGTCTGCGTTTTAGTTTCCCCCTCGTTATTGTGCTATTACCCTTTGATGTGTCTCACCTGATGTTCAGTTGTTAGACCACCCTCACTCCCATGCCCCGCCTAGTTTGTCTCATTCCCCTGTGTGTTTATACCTGTCCTTTTCAGTTGCACCTTGCTAGTTTGTCTTGTCGTGTTTTTGAGACCTTGTTTGTTTTCCTGAGTCTTGTTTGTGTGTTCAATCGCTTCCTAAGTGTAGATATATAAGAAGGATTTTAGTAGCTAGTCTTGATTCTGGGATTTTGATTACCTTGGAAGTCTGATATTACTGTTTGTCAACACGGGAAACAGTGTAGTGCCAATAACAGTCAAGGAGGCCATTATGAGGCTCAGAAATCTGAAAAAATGTCAGAGACATAGGCCAAACAATAGGCTTACTAAAATAAGCTGTTTGGAAAATCATTAACAACTAGGAGAGTACTAGTGAGCCAATGACGACCCCTACAGTTGATGGCCAAATAATTCTCACAATAAAGAAGAACACCTGTCCAGATCAGAAACACTTTTTGGTAGGTAGGTGTGGATGTGTCAGTGTCTATTCTGTACAGAATACTTCACAAACAGATCTGGAAAAAGATCTTGTGAACAGATGACACCAACTTGTATAATATCTTATAAGAGTATAAAACAGTGTTGGCAAGAGCTAAAAGCTAAAGGGACTGCCCAAGAACCAAAGCATACCCCCACCTCAGTGAAACATGGTGGTGGGGTTGTTATAGCTGGGGCGTGTATGGTTACCACAATTACTGGCCCACTTGCCTTTATTTATAAATTAAATGCTGATAGCAAAAGCAGAATTAATTCTGAAGTGTACAGGAGAGCAAGTTCAAATGTCTTCTCTGCTCAAGTTCAAATGTCTACAAACACAGTGGATGGTGCTTCATCCCAAACATACACCCATGCTCTCTTTTTCCTTAGGAATGTTCCTAGCAGTTTCTTAGGTAAGCCTATTGTTCGGCCAATGCTGTTGACCCTTTTTCACCCTTATTTCTCAGCCTAATAATGTCTTTCTTGACTATCATTGGCACAACTCTGGTCCTAATGTTGACAAATGCAATAGAATTAATGCAAAAGCCTAGAATTAACACTAGATTACTAGCTTTTACCTGCACTAAGATAATTATTGAATACACCTACCTAATCATAAACAGCCGAGAAGCCAATTGTCCAGTTACTTTTGGTTCCTTAAAATGGGGGACTATGACTAAAAAGGGATGTAAACCCTCCATAGATCACCCGATATGGACGTAAATACCCTCAAATCCAATATTTGGACTACAGAGCCAAAAGAACAGAAATTATGCCACTATCAAAACATCTTAGAATGCACAAAATATTGAATACCCCTAGAATGCATGACATGGGTCCAAATAGACCCATATTCATTTCAGATTTCATTTGATGTATGGCTCTTTGCTGTATCTCTAAGATAAATTATTTTCATCGTGTATTGATACAGAAATTCATTGAATATCTTGTTTTGATCATAAAAGTACTAGCCTATGCTTTAGTGTGTATGCGTGTGCGTGTGTCCAATATCAGGAGGTTACAGGCTACAACCATGTTGACCTCAGAGGATATCATCGAGCTACAGTATGCCGATGATTCTGCCCTGGTTGCCCACACACCAGAGGCCTTACAAAACACCCTCTCAGCAGCTTTAACTGCACACAGGAGAATGGGACTGACCATCAACACCCAAAAAACGATAATCTATAATCTGTCAGCACACATTTGGACCCATGTTGTGCATTCTAACCTATTGATTGGTACTCAGACAGTGATGTATTAAAATTGTGTGTTTTGGAAAGGTACAGTATGGTTGCTTAAATCTGTGATACACTAATGTGTTGTAAAGACCTTTGTGTGAGAAGAATAAACATGATAACTAGACTAGTACTAGACAAAAAGCTTTCCCACAAGATCCATAAAAGAGGATCTAGCATTCTTGAAAATTGATAAGAGTCATAACTCACCTCTGTCTTTTCACCGTGAAGAAGGAGAAATGAGCATTAATACAGTAGAAAAAATAATTTCAATGGTTTGAACCTATTGTTTTATATAATTACATAGGCCAAAAAGAAACTGGGGACCAATTAGGCTAATCCGGTAAGGGAGCGGGGTCCAAGAACCAAACGCGACCAAGTTGGGTTCTTCAAGTTTCCCACAAGAGAACCACTAACATTTTCTTGGGACATCCCTAAAGACAAGGGATGCACCCCAGAGGAGGGAGGGGAAACAAGAAAGGGATAAATAACTCCCCGCTAATTAGCCAACCAATACAACAACCTTTGAAAACGGTTGAGAAGTCAAGTATACTAGCCCTAATACTAGCATACACAAACATCAACAATCTAATTCAAATTCAAGCTCTGCACTGAGAGACAACTCCAACGACCGTGTATTTAGACTTACTGAAATGCCAAAAATATTGACTAATTAATTAACAAAACCAAGACAGTGAGCATCTCGACTCCATTGTCAATGCAGAATTACTAACACACACAAAATCATTGACACTCTAAATTCCCTGATGAAACAGGATTACTTAAAAAGAGACATACATGAAAAACATTAACCTTCTAAGTCAACTTAGCAAGAAGCAGGAATATTAAATACAGATGATAGTTAACTTTGGTCACTTTTGCTCTGTTTCTTTGTTTCTTTGTTCTCAAAAAAAAAAAAGGCCCTCGTCCTTATCTTTGTTGTACAGGTAGCAGTTTAAATTGTACTTCCCTCTAGGGTCTTTCAGCAAACTTATCCCTGGTTATGGGTATGCACTTTGTTGTACGTCGCTCTGGATAAGAGCGTCTGCCAAATGCCAATAATGTAATGTAATGTAATGTAATGTAAAGGTAGGAAGTAAGACGGGCGGTCTCCCATGACCATGCATTTAGTCTCGGTGAAACCCCACACTAATAGCAAACATAAAGTAATATTGACAGAACTACAATACACTTCTCGGCTCCACTGCCAGTGTGGGAGTCCTAAGAGGAAGCACACTAAATACACAAACATCCACAAAGATCTCCCGCTAAGAACTCCGGGCTATTGGAGATTCACACCCGTGACGAGCGACAACTCCAAACTTGCGTATTTTACATTAATGTAATACATAGAAACAAACCTGCTCTAAGAAGGCAACAAAGAGCATAAGTATCTTGTGCATGACATCTGTGTGCAAGAAACCTAAATACACAATCCGCCACCGAGATCTGCCACCACAGATCCCCAGATCATCAGGGGTGCACAAGACTCTAAAAGGATGTCACCTCGAACGGCGGCATCTTGAGCCTTAGTGCTAAACACACACACACACACACACACACACACACACACAACAGACATAAACGATGACAACAACGGAAACAATGAGTATGGAAAGTGACCAAAAGAAACATCTCGCTAGACCAAAGTAAACGCAATCCGGCTGTAAAACTTAGAAACAGCTCCCTACGGGAAATGGACAGACAGCAGCGCCAAGAATAACCTCTACTTACAGATAGGGGAAACATTGATTTATCCCTTAGGCTTGATCAAAGATGAAAAAAGTCTGAGCCACTCTTAACCACTGAGAGAGGGCCTCAATACCCCTAGGTCCAGAATAGCTCAGCCTAATGCTCCTTCCTCCTAAAGATAACTTTCACAGGCGGAAATAAACTAAGTGGACGAACAGCCAAAACATGCAAAAAATGGTGCAATAAACACAAAACCCCTACACTTAGCTAAGACTGATGGGGTTGTCAACTGTTGTGTGTCTGACATTTGTGCACAAAATCAAATGTGCAGGTTAAAGTGCACTTAACTACCTTAGGGTACTATCCTCACTACCCTAAGGTAATGAAGGGTCAATCACAAACTGTCAGTCACAAACTTCACAATGGAAAAATGCAAAATAAAACAATGTGAAATGGAGAATTCAACAAACAAGCCCCGATTCATTGAGAAATGGGACTTAAATAGAAAGACACGTAGCTGACCTTCATTTGCAATCAGACCACACGTGAAAGACAATTGGACTCAATTGGAACGGATTACCTAATCACTGTTCATTGTCAAAGTGAAATTAATGACCAAATAGGCAGAAATATGACAAGGGTACCCCTTGCAAAAAGGTAGTGCCTCGAATGTCCTCAGAATAGAAGTACAGAACTGTCACAAGTGCAGAAAATAGCAGCCCAATGCATGTACACAAATCTGCACTTTTCTAAAACTGAACGGTTCTAAAAATGACAGAACTCTTGAGATTGTAACAACATCTTTTTGAAAATACATATGAGAGATTATAGAGAACTTGGTACCATTCACCAGTTTTATCTTCTTCTTTTTTCTTAAGTAGGAACAACATTTACAAGTGGTCCAGACCTGTGGTACAAATCATGTAAACAATGCATTCCAGAGAGGCTTGAAGTCATAGCTTGAAGTGCATGTCAGCCCAGCTCACCTGTGTCACAGAACTCGAATCAAACTTTCAAATTAGGCATTGCAGATCAGATATGAATCTAGATTCAGTAACAGCATTGCTTATTTCCCACCTCAAAGGTTTTCAGGAACGTATTTTAGTGTACTGTTTAGGAGGAATAAGAGAAAGTGTATCAATGGTCTGCCATGTTATGTTTTGCCAAAACCAATACCTCCTTTCTTCTTGCTAATCCCATTGGCCATCTATCTGACAGAACCCACCTAAAGCACTGTAAACAATGTACTATAATGGACCTCTTCATTTAGGACAGTTTAATGAAGTTTGTTGAATCTGACGTGGCACAGTCGTACGAGCCCTTCAAGAGAAAAAAGTAAAAGAAATTGATAAGAAAATGAATCTGCCCCAATGTTTCCAGAATTGTGCCTGAAGTCTACGATCCGGATGCTGGGTATCTTCCCTGGTGATGCTATGCCTGGTCTCTTCAGCAAACGATGCTTGTTTTGGATCATGGTCCTGCTGCATGACAAAGTGTTTTCCTTCAGATGCATTTGCTTGGATCTCTGCAGATAAGATGTTTCTGTCTCCTTAGGCATTAATCCTGCTGCTGCTGTCAGCAGTGACGTCACCAATAAGCAAAAGTGAGACAGTTCAAGGGGCCGCCATACATGGTTAAGGCATAAGACTACCTCCACCATGTTTTACCCATGAGGTGGTATGCTTTGGATCATGAGCTGTTCCTTCTTTTCTCCACATTTTCCATCATGGTGCTACAGGTTGATCTTCATCCCATCGATCTATCACACTTACTTACAGAACTCTACAGGGTTTAATGTGTGGTTTTGTAAACTGTAACCTGGCCTTCTATTCTTGAGGCTTGGCAGAGTAATGGAGTAGATGGAGTACTGGAAGGGTTCTCTCAATATGGGCGACTGATCTGACTCTGTGGGTATATCACTAAGGAAGTTAGCTGGAAGTTCACGATGTAAAACCTACCGAAACCCTTCCAAAACTGGGACCTTACACCTAAAATTAAAAACCATAAACAGCTGTTCTGGGTTTTACTCTGGATAATCCTGCTTCCTGATATGCCCCCCAGGTCTGTGGTTGCCAGCATCCCAAGTCTGCACAAACCTGCTGCACCGAGCTGCTGCTTTTGTAAGTTTCACTCGAATTACAGTTGCAGTAATATACAGTGGTGTGAAAAAGTGTTTGTCCCCTTCCTGATTTCTTATTTTTTTGCATGTTTGTCACACTTAAATGTTTCAGATCATCAAACAAATTTAAATATTAGTCAAAGACAACACAAGTAAACACAAAATGCAGTTTTAAATGAAGGTTTTTATTATTAAGGGAGAGAAAAAATGGCCCTGTGTGAAAAAGTGATTGCCCCCCCTGTTAAAACATAACTTAACTGTGGTTTATCAAACCTGAGTTCAATTTCTCTAGCCACACCCAGGCCTGATTACTGCCACACCTGTTCTCAATCAAGAAATCACTTAAATAGGACCTGCCTGACAAAGTGAAGTAGACCAAATGATCCTCAAAAGCTAGACATCATGCCGAGATCTAAAGAAATTCAGGAACAAATGAGAAAGAAAGTAATTGAGATCTATCAGTCTGGAAAAGGTTATAAAGCCATTTCTAAAGCTTTGGGACTCCAGCAAACCACAGTGAGAGCCATTACCCACAAATGGCGAAAACATGGAACAGTGGTGAACCTTCCCAGGAGTGGTCGGCCAACCAAAATTACCCCAAGAGCGCAGCGACGACTCATCCAAGAGGTCACAAAAGACTCCACAACAACATCCAAAGAACTGCAGGCCTCACTTGCCTCAGTTAAGGTCAGTGTTCATGAATCCACCATAAGAAAGAGACTGGGCAAAAATGGCCTGCATGGCAGAGTTCCAAGACGAAAACCACTGCTGAGCAAAAAGAACATTAAGGCTCGTCTCAATTTTGCCAGAAAACATCTTGATGTTCCCCAAGACTTTTGGGAAAATACTCTGTGGTCTGACGAGACAAAAGTTGAACTTTTGGAAGGTGTGTGTCCCATTACATCTGGCGTAAAAGTAACACCGCATTTCAGAAAAAGAACATCATACCAACAGTAAAATATGGTGGTGGTAGTGTGATGGTCTGGGGCTGTTTTGCTGCTTCAGGACCTGGAAGACATGCTGTGATAAATGGAACCATGAATTCTGCTGTCTACCAAAAAATCCTGAAGGAGAATGTCCGGCCATCTGTTCGTGACCTCAAGCTGAAATGAACTTGGGTTCTGCAGCAGGACAATGATCCAAAACACACCACCTCTGAATGGCTGAAGAAAAACAAAATGAAGACTTTGGAGTGGCCTAGTCAAAGTCCTGACCTGAATCCTACTGAGATGCTGTGGCATGACCTTAAAAAGGCGGTTCATGCTCGAAAACCCTCCAATGTGGCTGAATTACAACAATTCTGCAAAGATGAGTGGGACAAAATTCCTCCACAGTGCTGTAAGAGACTCATTGCAAGTTATCGCAAACGCTTGATTGCAGTTGTTGCTGCTAAGGGTGGCCCAACCAGTTATTAGGTTTAGGGGGCAATCACTTTTTCACACAGGGCCATGTAGGTTTGGATTTTTTTTCTCCCTTTATAATAAAAACCTTCATTTAAAAACTGCATTTTGTGTTTACTTGTGTTGTCTTTGACTAATATTTAAATTTGTTTGATGATCTGAAACACTTTTTCACACCACTGTGTATATATATATATATATATATATATATATATATATATATATATATATATATATATATATATATATTGTGGTAACCCGCTGGTAGAGAGAAAAAGAGAGTAGAATTGGTGGGGAAAAAAATTCATTTATTATAATAATTTTTTTTTTTTTTTTTTTCAGTGCTCGTGCCTTCAGGGTACTTCTTTAGTGTCCAGAACAAACGAAAAAAATTCCCTTCTCAAACACAGGAATATGGTCACAAAAAGGAAAAACGGCAAACTAGAAAATAAGTCCATGCTCCAAAAAATAGGGATTTCAAAAAAACGGTAAACGGCAAACTACGGGGGACTTCATGCGGCAGGGTTCCCCCGCCTGTGTCTGCTGTGGGGCCGTTAACTCTCCGTGGTGTCCCGGCCTCGGAAGTCCTCTTCCCCCACCTAGGCGTCTAGGATTTAAATGGACAGGTTAGTTGGCTTCTAGCCGGATTGATGGGCTCACGTGAATTTCACTCGCACTGGCTCTGCGTGTCTCCTCTCGTTCGCCCCTGAGCCCCGCTCTGCTCCCGAGTTTGCCCTTTTGTAGGATGTTGATCTCCCCTCCAACTCGGTGCAGCTGTGCCTGGTTAATTAGAGAGGTTAGTGGGGTGCATTCCACATGCGTTCCGGTGGTGCTAACCTTGGTGCTGATTCTTTCTGGCGCGGCTCTCTCCAAGGTGCCGGTCCCTTAAATACGTCCACGGGAAATATTCCCCGTGAATTACTTTCCCCAGCTCCTGGCGCTGTCGCACAGCCCGCTCCCCTTCAGTGGTGTACTGATCCTCGATGGGAGCGTTACTATAGAGGCTGTCGAGGACCCGGCCCTAGGCCCCCCTGATGAGAGATTAACAGGGGATGGGTTAAGAAGGAATGCATTGTTAACCCCTCGCACACGCCATTGAGGTGGTAGTAAGAACGCCCGTAAGAAGAAAAATATGTGGTTCAGAGATAATGAGCAGCCATACTTGTCAGTAGAGGAGTCTGAAGTCGGGGGACTTAGATTTAGGGTTTTAAGGAGCAAGGTTAAAGTTCTGACTGAGAATACCCCAACCCTACAGGGGAGGGGCACAATGCCTGGCTAAAGAGAAGAAAAAAAAAGGAAAACGGAAGGGATGTCAATACCGAAAGAAGATTAAGAGGCTTCAAGGGCCTTCCTGATTTTAGCACAAATAATTTATCGGATAGATTCAAAGGACTGACTGTAGAAGAGTTGGAGGATGATTTACACTCAGCTATTGGCTGGATGTCCTTTGTAGATCCCTTAAGGCACCGCAGAGAGGGGCACCTGAGGAGTGTGTTGAGATGGTGGAGGGCACTATCTTCTGGCTTGTATGAAGTCAAAGTTTGGAGAGAGTCCAAGGAGAGATTATGACAGGGAGACAAATACCAGTGATGAATAGGTTCATTAAAAAATTACATAAGAGCTAGTGTTAGCTAGCTAGTGTTTCCACTCGTATATTGAGATGGTGGAAATTCCCAACCGGAGGGGCACATGAGATAAAGTATTGGGGAAATTTCTTTTGAGGTATGAGAAAATGACAGTGAGAAAAACAGAAGTGATGAATATGGTCACTAAAAAACAAGTTGCATAAGAGATAAATGCCTTCCCGCTTGAAATATTGGGGACATTTCTTATCAAAAAGGTACACTTTTGTATGCAAAAAAGATATATAAGGAATAAGCTTTTAGACCTTAGGATGGCATCTTAGAATTTCGCTGTTGAAGATATCTATGGGCTGTTGAAGAGAGAGCAACGCAGGACAGCTGTAGTCAAGCTGGAGTGGCGCGCTCCCTCTGCGCGCCACTCCAGGATATGGATATGGAAAGAGGAGTGACGTACGCGGTGCGGACTCAGCCCAAGAGTTGTGGCAGCGGGACTGATGTCGAAGAGGTGTTCATGCGCATCCCTCATCATACAGAAAAGCTGGTGAAAGAGTTAAAGGGCTTTTACGACATGCTTGGAGCCGTGAACTGCACCTGGAGGCCAACAGATGGGACACGGGGTTCCTCCACGCTACAGAACACCTTCCTGCTGGACCCACGCAAGAACCTGAAGCCTCCCCCCCTAACCTCAGTGTCAGTGAGGAGAGGCATATGCTGCGGCTGCACTGCAAAACCCCCGACGTGTTCGAAGACATACCAGTGCACATCCCATACAACAGGCAGGAGAAATACGAAGTGCAAAGTCACGTCTTTCGAAAGTCTGGGTCCTGATCCTGCCGCAGATTCCCAAACCAATGCAGCTGTTCAAAGAGCTCATCAACAGCAAGAAGGAAGGATCAAATCCCGCAGAAAACGAGATGGCTATATTTAGGGCATGGGTGGTAATTATAATCTATATTACTTGTAGAAGTAGGAAAAGTAATACATAGAAGTAATACATTATAAGTTTCCTTTTATTTTTATGTCTTTTATTTTTTAGTAAGATACTATATACAATATAAATAAGTAGTAGACTTTAGGGGTGTTCGTACCCATTGTATTAATGTAAGTTCAGTAGCTTTTATCTCCGTGAAGGGGGAGCCATAAGATAAGGTAAAGGCCAAAGAGGAGGATGGGTATTTGAGGGGTGTACCTTGACTTTTAAACATCATGGTGGAAAGGTAAATTAGAAAGAGCTAAAGGGGTATATGTAACTTGCATGTGATCAGCAAACTGAAAAGATGATATTTACACTGTAATCTGTATAACTCTAATCTTTTGATTGATTATAATAAAGTATATCTTACTATAATCATATGTGATAAAGATTCTTTAGAGGAATACATTGAATACAGGACATCGAATATCAGATTTGCATCACACCCTTCACTTCGAGACTGGGCTGGAAGTTCAGTAGAACTTACCAGGGCTCCAGAACGTTCGGAGTACTTGAGTTCGTCCCCGAGACACCTCCTCGTGGGGTACTGCTCGTGGGAACGTGAGGTCTGAGCTCGGCAAGGGGTCCGTGGCGCACGACAAGGCCCTCGTTCATCCTGGACAGGGCATCCGCATTCCCCTGGAGTCTCCCGGCTCGGTGCTCGACCATGAACTTAAAACCCTGCAACTCCAGGAACCACCGGGTCACCCGGGCGTTAGTGTCTTTGCACCAATACATCCACTTCAGGGGGGCGTGGTCAGTTATTAAGAGGAATTCCCTTCCTAGCAGGTAGTATTTTAGCTTACCCACTGCCCACCTGATGGCCAGGCACTCCTTTTCCACTGTGCTGTAATTCCTCTCGTGCTTCAGGAGCTTCCTGCTAATGTAGGTGACTGGGTGTTCGGTGTCATCGTAGATTTGGGACAGGACTGCTCCCAGGCCTGTCTCCGAAGCATCAGTCTATAACACGAAAGGCTTTGTAAAGTTAGGAGTGGTTAACACCAGTGCCTGACCCAGGGCCGCTCTCAGGTCTAGGAAGGCGCGCTCGGTGTCTTCCGACCACTTCACAGTGTGCGGTTGGTCTTTCTTGGTGATCTCGTGTAGGGGGGCTGCTCGAGTGGCAAAGTCGGGGATAAACTGCCGGTAGTACCACACTAACCCCAGGAATGTGCGGACTTGTCTTTTGGTGTTGGGTCGAGGCCAGTGCGTGACCCCGTCTACCTTCTGGCTCTGGGGCCGAACGCACCCCCGTCCGACGGTGTGTCCTAAGTAGTCGGCCTCTTCCAGGCCCAGGCGGCATTTAGCGGGGTT
Source organism: Conger conger (assembly GCF_963514075.1). NCBI lineage: Eukaryota > Metazoa > Chordata > Actinopteri > Anguilliformes > Congridae > Conger > Conger conger. The sequence goes on from NC_083773.1 coordinate 34,477,504, forward strand.
AGCTGTGAGGCCGGCCTCCCGGAGTGCCCCCAGCACAGCCTCCAGCCTCTTCAGGTGGCTCTCCCAGTCAGCACTGTGAATAACAATGTCATCTAAATAGGCGGCGGCATACTCCCTGTGGGGCCTCAGTATTTTGTCCATGAGGCGTTGGAAGGTGGCGGGGGCTCCATGGACTCCGAAGGGGAGGACCCAATACTGGAAGAGGCCGTCCGGGGTGGAAAAGGCCGTCTTCTCCCTTGCCTGTGGTGTCAGGGGTACCTGCCAGTATCCGCGGGTGAGGTCCAGGGTGCTGATGTAGCGGGCTGGGCCCAGCCGCTCAATCAGCTCATCTATACGGGGCATGGGGTAGGCATTGTACCTGGATATTTCGTTCAGCCGCCGAAAGTCGTTGCAAAAACGCCAACTTCCATCGGGTTTTGGCACGAGCACCACCGGGCTGGACCAGGCACTTTGCGACTCCTCAATCACCCCCAGCTCCAGCATCCTCGCCACCTCCTCCCGGATGGCTTGTCTTCTAGCCTCCAGGATCCGGTATTGTCGCAGCCTCACCTTCTGCCCCAGATGTCGTGCTGGATGAGCGTGGTCCGGCCTGGGAGAGGGGAAAACACGTCCTGATGTCGACTTACCCCCTCCCGGAGATCTTGGCGCTGTCGGTCCGTTAAGTGTTACCCGGTGGTCACCTCTGGCGTTCCAGTGGTGCCCCCCTGCTGTCAGACATAGGGGAGCAGAGTCGTGCACGGGTTCATGCCATTTTTTTAATAGGTTGACATGGTAGGTCTGGAGGGTATGTCTCCGCCCTACCTGCCTTAGGGTGTAATTGACCGGGCCGACTTTGGCGACCACTTCGTATGGGCCATGCCACTTAGCCAGGAATTTACACTCACTCGTGGGGACGAGTACCATTACCTTCTCTCCGGGTCGGAACTCGCGCACCTGGGCATTTCTGTTGTAGAGCCGGGCTTGCTCTGCCTGGGCCTTACTCATGTGCTCCCTCACCATCGGCCAGATTTTTGCCATTCTTTGGTCCATGTTCGCCACATGTTCCATCAGGGAGCGCTGTCGGGACGGCTGTTGTTCCCAGGCTTCTTTGGCCAGGTCCAGCAGGCCCCGGGGCCGCCTCCCGTAGAGTAGCTCGAAGGGAGCGTATCCTGTAGACGCCTGTGGAACCTTCCGGATGGAGAACAGCATGTACGGCAGTAAATGATCCCAGTCCTTACCATCGGTGGCCACCATCTTCCTCAACATGGACTTCAGGGTCTTAGTGAAGCGCTCCACCAGGCCGTCAGTCTGGGGGTGGTAGACCGATGTCCGCAGTTGTTTCACTCGCAGCAGCCGACACATTTCTTTCATCACCCCGGACATGAAGCAGGACCCCTGGTCAGTTAGTACCTCCTCGGCAATCCCAACCCTGCTGAACAGTAAAAACAGTTCTTTTGCAACATTTTTTCCTGTTGCGGCCCGCAATGGTACGGCCTCAGGGTAGCGGGTGGCATAATCTAAAATCACCAGAATATAGCGGTGGCCCCTGCTAGACTTGGGTAGGGGCCCAACGATGTCCAGGGCTATCCTGCGGAAAGGTACATTGATGATGGGGAGCGGGATTAGCGGGTTACGGTACGTTACCTTGGGCTATGCAGTTGACAAACCGAGCAATGCTGGCAATAGTCCTCCACAGCTTTTTTTATGCTCGGCCAGTCGATCGGGCCACCAGTATATATATATATATATATATATATATATATATATATATATATATATATATATATATATAAGCATTATGGCATTATTATTATATATAAGCATTATGGCATTATGGAACAACAACGGTATATTGTGGATATTGATTATTGATATTAGCTGTGCCAGTATCCACGATATACCACAGGTTCACTTCCATAATGCTTTTATACAATGGTTACCACATCTATCTTTCAAAATTTCACTACAGAAAGACAAGACAAACTTTAAATTAATGTATTTCTAATGGAACTTTGTTTTATGGTAAATGTATTATTCCACTGAACAATAGTTTATTGGTCGCTAAGCAATGGTATTCTGAATGCTAGATAGCAATAATGTGTCCACACTCCACTATCGAAGCAACGGTACCAACGTTAGCTAACCTTAATAGAAATAATGTATCCCCACGGCATTAACATTAGCTAGCTTGCTAGTTTATATTACACCTGACGACACTGACACACACAAGTAATTTGCTTTTGTTGTAGAAGTTTATCAGGACACTGCCAGATAACGTGCAGTTATTGAAATATCTCAGTGTCGTTATGAGTCATCATTTGCTTCGCCGGGGTTTGGTGGTCTTGCTGGTATTTTGGTCTGAGGTTTTTCATTCCTGCTCCTTTCAAAATCAAAGGACACTTTAAACTCACTCATTTCATTTTACTTTACTTTGGTAGGCTACTAGAGGCGATATGATGATAACGCTAACGTTCATTTCGATTACAAAGTAGTTAACTATGATCTACAAACTCGGAGTAATTTTAAAAGGTGTGCGAACATTCTATTTAGCCGTGCGTATATCGTGGATATTGGCACGGCTGGACCACAAACTGACCAATAGAGACAATGGACTGGACCTATCCGTTGTATAATAGTTCTTAATCCCACCATATTTATCCGTTTCATGTCAAACAAGACTGTCAGGCAGAAGCCATGCAGAAGAGGGATGAAAACATGAAGAATTATTATTTTAACCGATGCATTTAAAAACATGAAACGCGATCGACCAAAATGCCTGGATGTAAACTACAAGGATTTAACTTAGACTGCTGTAACAGTCTGTAACAGACAATTAAAACAGGTTTCAAGGGATCAGCTTGGCTGTGGTATGTGGTATGAACAAGCAGCTGCATGTTCATTTGCAAACACAGATATCCAAATGATCAAAGATAAAGTCTTAATAACCAAGAGTTACTGGACTGCAGTGATTTAATGTAATCTGTAGATCTGGTGTGAACCAAAAAAGCTGAAAAAAGCTCAAGCTGAACATCTACATTCTGCTTCAGTTTGTGAGATATTTGTTAAAAACTTTTTCCGTTTGTTTTTTTCTGGCTTGTTTTTTTCAGGTTGTTTTTTTTCCAGAGTTACATGCGAGACTAAGTTTGTCGGTCTTGCGAGTATCATTAAGGTCTCTTCACCGAGGCTTGGGGACCATATGACATTTCACTCTGTCCGCTGAGCCCTGTCATAGAGACACAAAACTCTCCCTGTCCACCTCTGCCCTCATTAGGGGCCAGCCACAAAGGTCAGGCATGACGTGGTGATTGTTTTGCAAACACATTTTGGCATGTGGGGGGCTTATTAAACATACTAATGAAGTTTGTCTCGTGAAAGAGCAACTCATTAAAGGACACTGCACTGGTTCTGACAGAACAGAGAGGCAAACTTTAATCTGATGCAAGACATAAAGACACAACAACCATTTTAGTTATTTTTAACCATTCATCCATGCCCATCCAAGTCAGTGTGGAACAACATGCTGCAGTCAATTTTATTTGTTGCTTTTTCAAAGCCGAGGACTGTCAAAATGAAGAAACACATTATTGGAAAATTGTGTTTATTGCATTCTGTACCAGAATACAGCAAGTCCTCAATTATTACAAAAAGGAGTATTAAAAAATATACAAAAGTACCTGTAACCAAATATAGGGATACAGATTCTATTATCAATGATGTGGCAATTTTTAAAAAATACTTAATTTTGGATAAAGGCACCTAACAGATTGTGTACATACAGCAGGCACTGCAACTTCAGCTGCAGCACTAATGGATGGAGAATACACAAATGTGGAGACATAATGGAAACAGCACAAACCTTACATGAGTTTCCAGCAATGTTGTACAACACTCACTTCAAATACAAAGCTGCATTGAATTCTGTACCAAAGGCCTGAAAAATAAACGTGGCCAAGCTGGGTAGGCTTCAATCAATAGACCAATTCATATTCCTTCAAAGTGGACAGGCAAATATGTTTGCATTTGACATCAAGTGATCATACAACACATGTTGCTGAATTCATTACCAAAGCCCAGATATGAACTTCTGACTCCTTCATTTTCAATGGATACTAGGGTTACACAACCCATCATCAACAAACACACTGAAGAAATGCACACCCTCCAAATCACAAAGAACCATGTCTTAAAAAAGATAGTGTGTCACTTGACACAGGACAGAAACAAAGAGGATAACAAAGAGGATTCAATAATTTACTTCAGAAATTTGACCAATTATTCTGGTACAAATGTGCCTTTCTCTATGAGTGATACAACCTGTGTCTAACATTAACGTATGGTCTGCTGATAATATTTTACTGTGGTACTGAAATTTCCTTACAATGATTTGGCCACTATAATCACTGTGCACATTTTCTTGATATCCTTCCGTATTTTGACCACAAAGTGTGCATCAAACATGGGGTCATGACATTCTCTTCAAATATGCACAATTACAATTTTACGAGAAGAATCCATAACGATTTATGATACAGCCTGTTAAGTAAATAGTACTCATTGGGTAGGCACACAGCTACTTGTGTAATTATTAGGTAAGTAGGGGAGACCGTGGCACAAACGGGCATGTTGAAACATGAGGGTTTTGCAAGAATGATGGGTTTGTTTTCACTAATGTTTTAGGCTATAGCAATGTGCTTCTCATATGTGATTGGCTTGAAAACTTAATCAAGAGTTAATTAACAAATTTGTGTTTTAGCACCATGAAAGTAATGTTTTTTTTAACCAAATTATTTTTAGAATAATGGATGATATGTGATCGCCACAGACTCCAAATATAACTTGTAATGTAACCTTGTATAATCCACAAATGTAAACGGTACGGAATGTTGGATTCACAAGCTTTTGACTAAATCAGCTTTTTCCAGTCCTTTTTTTGACATTTTGTTATGCCCTGGAACTGTTTAAATTTGCCCCATAGCCGGGGCATGTTGCATCAGTTTCACTGCCGCTGCTTTCGACTGAATGGTAATTGCCAGAAATGTCCGAGAACTGTACCGATGGTCTGTAGTCATAGCAAAGATCTGGATGAAAAATATTTGCTTTAATGTGTGTATATATTTTTGAATTACGCGAAAACCTAAAAGTGTTTGGTTATTCCCTGGTCTCCCCTACTTTGATTTCAGTGGGCAAGAGCACACGCACAACTTTCCACCAGCAGTCACAGTCATTGTTGACAAGTGCTCCTGGTCAATGCCAGTATCACCCAGTATTCACAAAGAAAGTACTATGTATTTAAGGGGCTGTAAAATAAAGTGTTACTTAAAACTGCAATCAATTTGATTAAATTCATAAAACTTCAATCAACAAGGCACAGATCAGAAATAGTATGATACAAGTATATATTTCCTCTTTATTCCAATCTAAAGTTGAGAATTTACTGTCTCAGAGCTAAATAACAGTGGAATATTGTCCATATTCCACTGTTACTCAGGCAATAAGTTACATTCTTGATTGATGAAAGCAAAATATTTGTTTGACTGAAATAAAATGGAACCTAAATTAAGTTTGGTGGAAGTAGTGAAATTAATGTCATTTTAGAATGTCTCAAGGGATGTGAATCAGTGATAAGCTCACAGAAATTATTTAGAACTAAACAAGCTGCACTAGAGCAATGCTGCTCTTTTCAGAGATAACTTGCCTTGATACAGACTTTGAAAATATGGTAGAAAAACAATTTTCTGATGCATATAATGATTGTACATTATAAATATAAAAATAAAAAATGTATCAAATATGTCAGACTTGGATAGAAACAAAATAGTAGCTGGTGGGGAAATAAAGGCTTTGCTTAGATGTTACCTGCACAATCTGAGAGAAGGTATAATGTCCATGGATGTATATAAATTTTTGATATGTTTAAATGGTGCTGCACGTCTACGTGCACCAATTCATCACGTTAAAATTGTGAATTACAGTACGTGAGATAAACCCTACAGGTGTAGAATATTATTACTCTTTCATTGTTTTCTGAAACAAAGCACGCTTGCATAAGATGCTCTTGAAGGAAGAAAACCTAGGAGCATCATCCTCACTTCCGAGACAGCAGCTGGTTCTCCAGGTCCTCCAGTCTGGCTGTCATCACTGAGAGTGGAAGCTGTTAAGGTGAAGTCCCAGTATTTTTCTCCAATCACACAACTTTGCTAATTAAAACTAGCTTTCAACTTTCAAAAGCTTTATTTAACTGGTCCAATATCCAATATCAGTTAACATAATAATTAGCGATGCCTCATTGTCTGGACCTTTACGATTTTAGAAGATAACAAGAATGGGATTCTAAGGCTTTTGGCTGTTTTAAGTTACATAAAAACAAACAGTTTTTAATACTTCCTATTTGGAAATATTGACCATTTATACTTTCTTTTGCAATGCATTGCTGTTCCCATGAGACTCATTTTAATACTGTCACATCTTTGTTTTAAAGTAATCATTTTTGTCTTCAATGAAACAAGCTAAGTATTGTACAATGCATTGAGCATATAAATTGCAAGCAAGAGATATTCCCTGTCTATTTAATTTTCTGATTCTCCTGGAGTTATGGATCTATGATTGAAATCACTGAGATTATTTTTCCCCATTCTGATGGTTGATGTGAACATTAACTGAAGCTGCTGCCACACAATTGGCTAATGAGATAACCGCATGAATAAGTACGTGTTCCAAATAAAGTGCCCAATGAATGTATATGTAGAATACAGACGTTCAAGGAGTTCAAGGTCTGTCAGTTACACTCTCACAGTAGTGCCACTGTGCCCCTTTCTCCTTCTCCAGATCCAGGCCTTTAAGAGAAAAATAAACAGTTGGCCTATGAAACTAAATCACTTTCCCAAGTTCCCCTTTTCTGGACAGACACACAAGTCTCTGGACTCAAGAAAACAAGGAAGCATTTTCCAAGCTGATGAGCAGGAGGAAAGGAGAGATTAGATGCCTTTTTTCAGACAGCTACTTAAGTCTCTGTTCTAAGAAACGAATTCCTTGTGACGAATGGAACAAATGTGCTCTTTATGCCAAGTGCAACTCTTTAGTAGAGATGGGCAACAAGGGACGTATCTGTTTCTGGCTTTCTTGCCAAGTTCTGGCCTGAATTATTTAATTAGACAACATTTACACCATCTGACATATTAGCTCTATTTCTTGTTTAGTGCATGAATGACAGCTGAAGACTGTTCTTGTGGCCCTATATACAATGTTTTTGATCAAATCAATGAGTGAACCAGTGTTGTTGTATATTGTACAGTCAATTAGTTCATTTAGCCACGGTGATTGGTGGAAACAAAAAACTACATACATACCTGTACTCCAGGTCCAAAAATTGCCCATCCCTTAGGGGGTCTTAAAGGGCATACAGTAGATGGAAGAAACACATGGCAGGACTTTTACTTTCTGACCCCTGGACTTTCCACCTCAGTGCAGCTGAAGCATGTGTTCTCTCATGCACTCACCCATGAGCCAGTGACTATTTTCCACATAAAACGCAAGACAGCCGGAAATGTACCTGTCCCAAACATTAGAAAGATATCTAAACAGTTAGAGGTAAACAAAGAAAAGAATTGTGAATTAAATACAGTGCAGTCCATAACTATTTGGGCAGTGGTACAATGTGGTTCTGTTCTTTCTTCTTTTGTCTCTGTATTCCAGCACATTGGTCTTGCAGTGAAGCTATACATATGAGGTTAAAATACAGACTGTCTATACAGTAATTTGAGTGTATTTACATCCATATTGGATAATCTGTATAGGAATTACATTCTTTTTTATACATAGTCCCCCCATTTTAGGGGACCAAAAGTAACTGGACTTACTTTTGTAATCGGGCCACTGGGATTCTCAGCTGTTTCTGATTAGTCAGGTACAATCGTATGCAAAAATTTGGGCACCCCTCTTCACAAAGATTTTTACAATTTCTATCTTGGTGAAGAGAAGCAAAACTGAACTGTACATGTAACAGAGTTAAAACATTTCTGCAAATTTTGAAGCTTTTTATTTTCATGTTCACTGTTTATAAATGATAAAAAAAGGAAAAGGGCCCTGTGCAAAACTTAAACAAATTCCACCAAATATTGAAATAGAAATTCTATAGGATGTTCAAAGGTCAGTCCAGACATTGAAGTTGAAGAGAGGTTGGGTATTCCATTAAGACAACGATCCCAAGCATACTATCAATCGTGCTGTACATGCAAGGAGGCTGAAGAATATTTCTGAACTAGAGGTGTTATGGTGCTGGCTCACTTGCCTTAATTGATGATGTAACTGCTGATAGCAGCTGAAAAAATAATTCTGGAGTCTCCAGAAGCATCTTATTTGCTCAAGTTCAATCAAATGTCTCCAAATTCATTGGACGGTGCTTCATTCCACAGCAAGGCAATGATACCAGCACTATTTTTCTTCTCAATGATATTCCAAACGATTTGTCCCAGTAAGCCAAGTGTTTGGCATATGTCTCTGACTGTTTTTTCTTATTTATCACCATCATTATGGCTTGACTTTCATTGGAACAACTCTTGTCCTGATGTTGACAACACAGGCAATCAAAAGCCTAGAATCAAGACTAGATACTAAAAGCTTTCTTGTATCTGCACTAAGAAGCCAACTGTCCAATTACTTCTGTTCCCATACAATGGGGGAATGATGTATAAATAGGGATGTTCCAACATTGATTGCCTTATATACATGTAAATACTTTGAAATTAAAGGTACCAGTGTGCACTTCAACTTCATACTCATTGTTTCATTTCAAATACAATCTGCTGGAGTACAAAAGAACAGAAGTTGTACCACTGTTCAAATACATATGGAATGAACTGTCGGTGACTTTGTGAGGGCAAAGGATATGTTTTTGAGTCAGGTTCTCCATAGATGTCATGGTGGCCTGCTGGAATTCCACCAAACTCTCACAAGCGCAGGGATCTTTCACCTCGATCTCCCCCTGGCTCTCCTCTGGGAAACGGCAACACAGATGAGCAAAAAGTGAGTCCTCAAATGCAATTAAATCACCACATAGCCCTGATCTACTGCCCACTGTTGTTGGTCACCTTCCTTAAAATCTATCAACATTCTATGAGCCCTGTCTAAATGTAGCACCTACATAGTTTTATATCCCTGGTTCTGCTTTTATAATTTCTTAAGACAAACATACACAACACCCGCAGAAGTTGGCACAAAATTCTGAATTGGTTCGACCCGTGTTGTGCACCCTGTCTTAAGGTAAAGACCTTAAAACATGAAAATAATTTGAATCCATGAATATATTCAAACTCTTTTAGAAAATGTTTCCTATATGTTTCATAGTACTAGGAAAAGATGGCTGAATGAAATGAATAAAAAAGCAGGCATCAGAAGCCAATAAGCATTCGAAGTATCCCTTGGAAAGAGTAGAAGTACAGAATAAGAGTGTCCTTTTCCCGGAACATGTCGGTTCACAAACCCTTTGCTCTCAACCCCTTATTACAATTGGGCGACTCTAGGTGGTGCCAGAGACCAAACTATGTTCAGGGGGTCTGCCTGGCATGTGCCCGGTACCTGCACATATGTTGAGTTTCAGGTTCTCAGCAATCTGGTTGATGGCGGTGAAGTCAGTGGTGTAGAAGAAGTGTTTGTCCAGTGGCTCTGAGGCAATCTCCCGCAGCTCATCCTCCACGGCTTTCCCGACCCCCACCGCGTACATCGTGATACCTGCGGCGTGTGCAATTCACACATGGGACGGCCATCAATTCGCTTTCACAACACCAAACGACAGCAATCGACCTTAAAATATGTGCAAACAAAAAAAAAGTTCCTTGAGCAGCACTTATGAGCCATGGAAATACACACTCGTGGCTTAACGCACGCAATAGGTGATTTCACCCCTGTAAAAAGCTGCCGACACGTCTGAATAGCATAACTATACGCACAGGAAGGGACTGGTATTAAATGTGTGAGTGTAGGGGGGTAAATATGCAATCTCGGGCAGTGGAATGGAATTAATCTCCATGTGTGTGAGTGTAGGAGGGTAAATATGGGATCTCGGGCACAGTGGAATGGTATTAACCTCCGTGTGTGTGTAGGGGGGTAAATATGCAATCTTGGGCAGTGGAATGGTATTAAACTCCATGCATGTGTGTAGGGGGGTAAATATGGGATCTCGGGCACAGTTGGCCACCTGCATCCTTGGCTTTCTTGGCCCACTCTGTGATGTCGTCCTGAGAGCGTCCGTCGGTGAACACCAGGCCGACGCGGGGGATGTTCCTTTTGGCGGGGCGAGCCCCCTCGGACTCGGCGAAGCTGTTCTCCACCATGTGCTTGAGGGCCAGGCCGGTCATGGTTCCCTTCTCCATGTACTCCACCTTCATCACGGCGCTCTTGATGTCCTCCGGGTTCTGGTAGCGGCTGAGGGGGAACTCGGTCCGGACGCGGCTGGAGTACTGGACCAGGCCTACCCGGGTGCCGTGAGCCGACACATCCAGGGAGTCCACCACCTGGTTCACAAACTGCTTCACCAGCTCAAAGTTTTGAGGCCGCACGCTCTTGGAGCCGTCAATCAGCAGCACCAGGTCGATGTTGGCTGACCTGCAGGCTGAAATAAAGGCATTTCCCACTCGGCTTTGCTGCAGTGACAGTGGTTCTGCAACATGTCTAACTTCAGTCTGAAAATACAAGTTGAGGTAATTATAATATCTGTTTTCGGGATAGTGTAGGTAAATACACCAGGATATGTTGTTCATACTTTTATTTATGAAACTTGTTACAGGAGCCAGGTGAAATAGTGGGATGAGAATGACAAATCATGTAGCCTAGCTCTCATTCTGCTGAAAAAACACACAGGCTAATAATATGAAAAAACATAGGAGCTATTTTTGTTTTAATTTACATATGTTGAGCAAGCTAGCCAGAACATGGCATTTAGTTGACTTTTCATTAAAATGATTTTCAGTAGCCTAATTATTTTGTTGTAGTTGTAGTTTTGTTTTGTAGAATTTGTCATCTCCAATGACTGTGCATCTCCAAACACACCTTTTCTTTATGGTGTGCTACTAAGACTTAGCTGGCAATGGCTTTGTAGATCAGTGAGTTAGCAGTAATGTTAGCTAATAGACCTAGCTAGCTCAGAAGGCATTGGTGTCTGAAGTGAGTGTTGCCTGTGTCGTATTAACTTACGCACGTATTTCATGTCTTAATTCATAGCTACTTCAGCTAATTTACAACCAGAGCTAGCTATCGAACTTCAAATATTTTAATGTGACGATTTTAAATTTTAACGTTAGCTAATCAACTACAGCTAGCTACATTTGCTGATCCGTTGTTACATGATGTGCCACCTAAAATGCAACTGACAACCGAAAGTGAAACATTTTCTCTTTTATTTAGAATAACACCATATAACTAGGCAGCCTGAGCCAACTAGCTAGCTAAGCTAAATTATATCTCACAAGTTACAAGTAGGCCAATGACCACTGGCACTGACAGAAACTAAACTAACAGCATTTCAAGTCATCAATATGGCGACCAGCTGTCTTGTGACGCCACATGAGATCTATGAATAGGGAAAGTGCAGTTAAAACTAAGATGGAGTGTATGGGGAAAGTGCAAGTTAAACTAAGATAGTGCCCATAGGGAAAACACAAGTAAAATGAAGATGGTGTGTACAGGGAAATCACAAGTAAAACTAAGATTGTGTGTATCAGGAAATCACAGGTAAAGCCTAGATGGTATGTACAGGGAAACACAGGTAAAATTAAGATAGGTGTATAGGGAAAACACAGGTAAAACGAAGTTGGTGTGTACAGGGAAATCACAAGTAAAAGGAAGATGGTGTGTATCAGGAAATCACAGGTAAAACCTAGATGGTGTATAGGGAAATCACAGGTTAAACTAAGGTGCCGGTGTAGTCCTTACTGCCACAGCTCTTGCCATCCTCCTGCAGAAGCTGGCCTTCGGGGCAGATGCAGAAGTAGGATCCAGGGGTGCTGACGCACTGATGATCACAGCCGTGCTCCACTGTGTTACACAGGTTGTCCGCTGAGGGGGAGAAACAGCCACTGCTCAATCTGACTGTATCACCTTTTCATTTATCACTTATAACCATCTTAAAATAATAGTAATTGGATTAAAACAAACCATACGGAAGATTCATTCATTCATAATTCATTATCCTAACCCGCTTATCCTGAACAGGGTCGCAAGGGGGCTGGAGCCTATCCCAGCATACATTGGGCGAAAGGCAGGAATACACCCTGGACAGGTCGCCAGTCCATCGCAGGGGACACACACCATTCACTCACACACGCATACCTATGGGCAATTTAGACTCTCCAGTCAGCCTATCCTGGATGTCTTGCATGTCTTTGGACCGTGGGAGGAAACCAGAGTACCCGGAGGAAACCCACACGAACACGGGGAGAACATGCAAACTCCACACAGAGAGGCCCCGGCCAACCAGGATTTGACCCAGGACCTCCTTGCTTTGAGGCGGCAGTGCTACCCACTGCACCATCCGTGCCGCCCCATACGGAAGATGGATACATGAAATGTAATGCTTAACAGTGTAATTGTGCAATGATTTAAAATGAGATGTGTATTAGAGCCTGATTCATATTGTGCAGATCACCCAGACAACAGCATTCATCTTCCCAAAAGGCAGACTGCGTCTCATCCTGCTTGTTGCTGATAGCGAGGGAATCCTTAGTGCCGATGCCGGACCAGGGAGCCACTGACATGCTGATTCATTACAAACTACCACCACATTACTTCCATCAATCACACAGATTGGACATTACGGACTGAACATGTACAAATAATTTCAAAACTGGACATTCCTGTCAAAAACCAGAGGTCTGGCAAACCTAGTTGCTGACTGTGTCTCAGCCTGTGTGTGGTTGACTGTGTCGAATCCTGTGTGCTGCGGACTGGGTCTCACCCTGTGTGTGGTTGACTGTCTAATTTTGTGTGCTGCTGACTGGGTCTTAGCCTGTGTGTGGTTGACTGTGTCTAATTTTGTGTGCTCCTGACTGGGTCTTAGCCTGTGTGTGGTTGACTGTGTCTAATTTTGTGTGCTCCTGACTGGGTCTTAGCCTGTGTGTGGTTGACTGTGTCTAATTTTGTGTGCTGCTGACTGGGTCTTAGCCTGTGTGTGGTTGACTGTGTCTAATTTTGTGTGCTGCTGACTGGGTCTTAGCCTGTGTGTGGTTGACTGTGTCTAATTTTGTGTGCTGCTGACTGGGTCTTAGCCTGTGTGTGGTTGACTGTGTCTAATTTTGTGTGTTGCTGACTGCACGTGGCTGTGGAATGTTTGTGAGTAGCCCAAGCAGGTGGGTTTTAGGAGGATTCTGCCTTGTGTGGAGTGCAGAAAGCAGATATTGGGACAAAAGGTGTTTGATCACCCTCTGGCACTAAGCAGCTGCTGGGCTCGTGGCTAAACGGATGCACTGCTGTGTATCCACTAGTAAAACAGAAACAGCCACACACCCAGAATATCCTGGTAAAGACTACTAATGTCAAAAACAATGTTTTTGCAGAAGGTCCAGGCCCATTTTATGTGTGCAGTTATCCTCATTTTACTTTCAGAGGTTATGTTCTCTATGACAGCCATTCTCTCCGTGGGAATGTTTTTACTCTCCAACACTTACACAGGCAGATTTTCCCGTCCTCCTGGAGTGTGTGTCCCTCATTACAGCGGCAGAAATAGCCGTTCAGCACACCGACACACTCGTGCTGACAGCTGTGATTCCCAAACGAACAGTAGTCGATCACTGAAGGGAAGGAAGCATGTGAAGACATTCACTAAGCAGCGCAAAGCCTTTCAGAAGGATGGACACATTGGGTCTGGTTAAGAGCTGTAATGGTTAATTGTGTTACTTTAGCATCAAAACGCTTTAATCCCAGGATGCAGTCTCAGACTACCTAATACTTTATGAATGTACAGGTCCAATACTAAAAATGATGTCATGTCATCATTGATGTTACATTTAGTTAATATTAAATCATCAGAGGCTTGTATTGTGAAGCTTGGCCACACTGAAGCTTGGTTATACAAGCTCCTCAAAATTAGTTAATTTACAGAACAAATCAAAACAGACGAATCACCGGGGCAAATCAAAACTGTCCAATCACAATGGCAAATAAAACAAACTGGATCTAAAATAGCATCCCATGATTAACTTTTGCAAAGCGTGCAAAGCATAAGCAATCAAAACAAGCACCATAAGAAAGGATTATTACAGTATTAACAAATATTGATTCATATTTGTTAATCACTACATCATCAAAAAATAATGCCCTTTTGCCTATGATTACGTATGATGGATAAATATAGCCAATCCATTCTTCAAAGCGTAAGTAATCTAAATTAATTAATATTTCATAGAATACATAGTTTGTACAATTTGTATCCCCCCACAGCGTTTCCAATATATTTTAAATTGTATTCACAGCACAATTCATTATCTAATTTTGTTACACTGCATGTGGTTGCCAATTTATCAACGCTGTTTGTGTGAAATGAACAAGAATACAAGGCTCTGCGTTCTGTTTCTGATTCAGGTCAATAAAACTGTCTTTTTGTGAAACAACAGAGATCCATGATGTGTAATTTGCAGGACATAGTCAAATAGCTCAGCTCTGGAATGCTTAGGGTCATCTCCCAGGGTGACAGGGGTCACATCTGGGACCTTCCTCTTTACAGGGAGATAAAAAAGGCATTGTCCTTAGAAAGGCTGGATGGCCTGTTTAAACTGTGGGGTCACAGACATCATAAGCTCACAGCCCTGCTTTATAGAGCTTTTGAATGCTTTAATTGCAGTACATTGTCTTCCACAATGCAGGTCTTCCCTCTAAAAGAATATGCCAGGCATTGAGATGACTATGATGTCTGTGACGAGTATGTGTGTGTGTGTGTGTGTGTGTGGGTGGGTTCTCACTTGTGCAGGTCTTCTTGTCCTCATTGAGTGTATACCCAGAGTTGCAGTCGCATGTGTAGGAACCGGGGGAACTGATACAGATCTGCTCACAGTCATGTTTTCCCTCTGCACACAGGTCAATTACTGCCAGAGAGGGGGAGAGATGAAAATGGGTGTGGGTATGTGTTTATGTGAGTCTGTATAGGAAGTAAAAGTGTGTGTGTTGTGTGTGTGAGTACGTGCATTTACTGTATGGTGTGTGTGTGTGTGTGTGTGCATGTGTATATGGTGTATGTTTGTGAGTATGCGTGTGTATGGTGTTTGTGTTTGTGTGTGTGTGTGTGTGTGTGTATGTGCATGGCACAGTGTTTCTGTGCATGGTCAGGAAGGGATGGCAAATAGACTGTTAGAGAGTGAGTGTGTGTCCGTACGTGCGTGTGCACATACTGCACGTGAGTGCGTGAATGTGTGCAGCGGCCCCCACAGCGTGCTGCTTCTCACTGACCGGCGCAGGTCTTCTTGTCCTCGTTGAGTGTGTACCCGTCGTTGCAGTCGCATGAGTAGGAGCCGGGAGAGCTCACACAGATCTGCTCACAGTCATGTTTTTCCTCTGCACACAGGTCAATTACTGCCAGAGAGAGAGGCCAAGGGCATAGCTATTAAACACACCCCACGCAGCAACATTGCATCACATTTACATCAAATCATATGGGAAAGAGTTTTTTGGTATAATTGTGCAGTTGGCTTTGGTTCTTTCAGAATATTCCTCATTACTCTGCAACCATTCTGTTATAAGCAATGTGTAAGGGAGCCATTTCAGGTCACTTTAAAACTTTAACTGAAGGCAGCTGGCAGTAGGCTACACTCTGCTTCTTAAGTAATGCATTTTCTTTACATTGAAGGCCCACACGGAAAGAGCAGTGATGTAGGTTTTTCAAAAAGTCCCTAACCCTGCCCCCAGAGCGCCCCAGAGCCCAGTGGTCAGCTCTCTGTGCTAACTTTTAGCATCGTCATCCGATAATTACGCAAAAATGTATGTCATGTCACGTTTTTTTTTTCTTGAATCAGTATGAAACACAAATCGAAAGCTCCAAGATGATATGAACATTGAAACTATGTGTGTGCATTGAGGTCACCCCCTCAGAGACAGTCAGTCTACCAGTACTAGATCATAGTAAATGAGAACTACACGGCCTGGGAAGGAATGGCAGTGTAGCATGCAGTTTGCAGAGTCTGTTTTGTAACCAGGAGATTGCAGGCTCAAATCCTGCTGTGAACATGGCACATTTTATTTTGCTTAGCTTTTATTTCTGACCATTTACACCTGGGTTAAGGTGCCTGCTAAACAGTGCATTGTTGAAGGTATTGCACACAGATCCAGAAAAAGATTCACATCATATTAATCTACATGGAATGATCTATTCACCAAAGTTACATTTACCTGACACAGTTTAAATTAATCTTCCATGCAATAAATGGCATACAATCCCATTTAATACAAATACATTTGAAATGGTACGTACAGTATATACAACTTTGATTGTAACTCATGATCAAGACTTAAACAAGAATCCCATTTTTGTTATATTTGATTTGATTATTCTGTCATCTCTTGGGTGTCTGTGACCGCTAGAGATCCATACGTTTGGAGGCAGCCCACCTGCACACGTTTTGCCGTCATCGTTGAGCCGATACCCTGGAAGGCATTCACACTGGTAGGAGTCAGGGGAGCTCTCACAGATGTGCTCACAGCCATGGTCAGACTCCAGACACAGGTCCATCCCTTCAGACATAGCAAGCTCAGAACAACTATACCATACCATACTGACAGAAATAACTACATAGTTACATTATTGGCATTTTGGCAGACGCTCTTATCCAGAGCAACGTGCAGTTGATTAGACTAAGCAGGAGACAATCCTCCCCTGGAGCAGTGCAGGGTTAAGGGCCCAACAGCTGTGCGGATCTTATTGCGGCTACACTGGGATTAGGACAACCGACCTTGTGTGTCCCAGTCGTTTACCTTAACCACTACGCTACAGGCCGCCCTAGTCCTGGAAACAAGACAAGCCATCATAGTGGTAATTATAGGCCAGTCTAACGTGCTCAATATAATGTTATGTAATAAATAATTAGTTTATATTAATTAATATGTTTATGATATTATACAATACTACTTACATACAGAATAGACAAAAATAGATTTCAAAATCGGATATTCAAAAAGCCTTTAAAATTATTGTCATCAAAACCAATTTTCTTAATTGTCTTCTGGAATTTAAATAAAACCGTGGATAACATATCTGTGCCGAATCCAATCCTGAGCAGAACAAAACATTGTGCATTGTTAGGTGTCCTAAATGTTATTGAAATAATAACATCTAGTATAAAGTTAGGAGGTGATGAACTCAAACATCAGCCGAAGTGCGGAGGCTAACAGGGCCATTTTGACCGTGGCATTATCTTACCACAGAGCTTGTCCTGGAACTGCAGGCCAAACTGGTGGATGAGGTCGAAGGACTCGACCAGGAAGACGTGGTCCTCATGGGGCGGGGAAGCCATGGCGCGCAGGGAGCCCATGTCAGCCCTGGCCACGCCCACGGCGTAGATCTCGATGCCCTTCTCCCGGGCGGCGGCCGCCACCTCAGCCACGCGGTCCTGCGGCCGGCCGTCCGTCACGATCACGGCCACGTCGGGCACCCGCGGGCGCGCGCCCTCCTCGGCGGAGAAGGCCACGTTCATGGCGTACTTGATGGCCAGGCCCGTCATGGTGCCCTGCGCCAGGGGGATGATCTCGTTGATGCCCTTCACCATGTCCTCCAGCTTGGTGAAGTCCTTGAGGGAGAAGACGTTCTGGACCTGGCTGGAGTACTGCACCACGCCCACGTGCGTGCCGTCGGGCCCCACGTCCAGCGTGTGGATGATGTCGATCATGAACTTGCGCATGGTCTCGAACTCGTGCGGCCGGACGCTGCGTGAGCCGTCGATGATGAACACCAGGTCCACCGGCCCGGCCTTGCACTTCTGCTCCAGGACACCTCAAACGTTTGTAAATTGTGATTCAAGCATTAAAACCATTGCCAGTGTAGAGCGTAGAATGTAACTACATTAAATTACAGACGGTCTTATCCAGAGTGACGTACAATGAAGTATTACAATACTAAGGTTTGCAATAAGGGATCAATGAACGGACAGAAAAAGACCAACAGAAATGCACAAAGACATCGACAGTAGACATGCAGATAAGTGATAGATTCATAAATAGATTGACAGTTTGGTATAAGATGTTAACCTGCTTGTGGCATGGCGTCAGACAGGATGCTGAGGGAGAGGAGCGACGCACAGATCAGTAGCAGTCTCATGTTCAGGGTGCCGGCTCTGGTGTCTGGTCTTGACAGATGCAAACCGAACTGCGTGGAAAACAAAACCTCCATTCAAAGCAAATTCTCTTAACGAGGCAACATTCCTGCCCGGCCCTCCCCATAAAAGGCCTAAACAGATGGCTTGGAAGCAGAGCTCCACCTAATAGATGGCCGGCGAAAGAGGATGTGCTCATGAATCATGCACAAGACTGCTGGCAAAGTTCAAAGAGATCAGGAAGTAATGACTACAAAGTAAATGTCTGACAAGTGATTCTAAATATAAATGGCCTGGCATTGTGCGTTCACACTATTTCTATTAGTTTATCAGTGACGGGCACCGAGATATGCCGGAAGGTTCCCAGGAGCAGCGGGTTTCATCATCAATTGGCTTTGTGTTGATCAGTTGATCCAAATACGCACTGGGAATTAGTCTGGAAATAACATAGCCAAGACCACCAGCGCTACAAAGGCACCATATGTTTTAAGTCTTATTGTCAGGAGCATGTGTGAGAAACCACAGCTTCGACATTACGAACAGGACTACAACCATGAAACCAGTGTGGGATGGAGAAAATATTATCTAGTAAGATATACAGAATACAGGGCAACTTATACTTTTTTTCATATACTTTTTTGGAAACCACTCCTTTTTTAAGTAATATGACTATTGTAGTTATTTACTGACCCAGGATGCTTGCACAATACTATTTAGTGGCATGAAAATTACACAGCACTAAATTGCTTTTAACAGTTTTTAACAGCTAAAGGCCCTGTGTACAGCAAACCAAAAGGTTGCCCACACAGAGTTGAGTTCAGCAGGAGGCGTCACACATAGGAGGGGTGGGGGGGGGGGCATAGGAGGGGGTGGGGAGGCTGGAGCAGAAGAGAGAGGAGGTGGGAGCAGAGAGCTCTTTGTCCCGTTTCCCCGGGGGGCCCGTGGGTCGGCACACAGACGGCGCGGGCCTAGGCCGGAGACCCCAGAAGGCTGCGGCCTCACTCAGCCTCCTCTGAGACTTTGTGCACAAGCCAGAAACTGTTTCAGGAGGTTCCTACTGAAACTAAAGCCTGGTTCCCCTTCTGTAGGGACTACAAAGAGCCCCAGTGTACCCCTGCCCCATGCGGACACTGTGCTGAAGTGGCCCTGTTCACTGCAGGCCCCTGGCTGCTATACAATGTAAACACGCACAAAAAAAGTATCCAGTACGGGCTACCGTACACTTTCGGTCCCTACTTGTAGTGCCCCCTGAACGAACGCCATGAACACTCAACGCAACCGGTTCCAGATTATTCGTGATGTAGTCACTAATTGAGAGTGAACAAAACTATAAAATAACAAATTTATTATCCATTGATAAATGATGACATAACCCATGCGATATGACAAAGAAGGCAAAATCCACATCCAATAACCACACAAAAATGAAAATCCACAGTCTTTGCCTTGTATTAGCCTTTGTTATTGCATCTTCAAATGTACCTAAATCACAGTTCTGTAAATAATTATTTGTCTCCCAAGGGTTGTGAGACAAATAATGTGCATCCAATCTCCAATAATGTATGTCCAATCTAAGTCACATGATCGGTTGTATATCACAGGTGCCTTTCACAACATGTTTCCCATTACCTTTACCAACCAAAACATTGTGTGATCCTTCACATAATCCACTCCTCCAGAATCAATGGTAACATAAGCAGCTGCAGAAGGCTACAGGCTAACCATGTTTATGTTCATAGTAGAATGGAGTTATATGAGGCGTGGAAGACCCGGGAAGTGTTCAGGCTTTGGCCTCTGAGGACTCGGTGAGGAACAGCGTGAGGCTGCAGCGTTACCATGAGAAACGACTGGGATGTCAGCGGTACTTCCTCCGGAAAGCACTGAGGTTAATGCAACTTCCATGCCTAGAGTAAACTTATCAGTTATACACTTTGAGCCAGGTTGCTCACAGACGGGCAGCACTGGCTGAATCAACAGCTCATTGTACATAGCCAAATCAGCCAAATCAACGCCTACGTTCTCTGGCACCACAATGTCCACTGTCTACTTCCATGGGACCTCGTGAAGCACGACTCAATTATCCAGCTAGAATTCTGGCTAATCGTAGCCCTGCTTTCCGCCCCTTCTCATTCGGCCTTTATCTCCAGTGCTGTTTGGAGAGGGGGCAGAGGTGTGGGAACGTTGCACCTGGGGAACAGGTGACAATCAGAAAGCAAACACGCAGAAGGACCGCTCCACACACGGACACACCTCCGCTGGACAAGATGAGAGATTAGGACAGGGAGGGGCGGACGGTAATGGGAATTCATGCTCATTCACTAGGGCAGAGACGTGGAGCCCGGAGCGATGCTCCCCAGTCCTCATCAGGTGCAACACCGGGTCAGCCGCAGGTTGGGTTAGAGACGCAGACCTCCACGAATCGGGGGTGCGACCGGATGCTGACCATGCAGGAGAGAGCGGCTGGACTCATAGTTCCAGAATTTTCTGGACTGAGCATGCAGCACCACCACAGAGGTGCCGACGACGACGGCGGCAATGGTGAGAGGCTCTGATTTTCATTTCACCACCACCTACTGGAGAGATAGTCAAGCCTGGCACTCAAGGACAGCAGCGCTGCTGGGTTTTCATTCTTCCTCTCTTAGGCCTGGTAGACCAGTTGGGTGGGAACTCTGGCCAATTGCTGACAGAGAAGCAACAGGACTACTTGAGGCCCGGATTTGAGGGTTGGTGGTCTACTGGCTCCATTAAACTGCGCATGACAAAACAATACAAATACAAGGAGAACAGAGGTGGCAAAATATGCAGCGGGCCTACACAGCTGGCATCTATATCTCAATACTGTGAGTAAAGAGAGGATGGAAGTGAGAGGAAGAGTATATGAGTCAGAAGAAAAGAGGCAGGAGAGAGAGTGAGCGAAAGAAAGAGAGACTGAGCAAGGGAGCACATAAGACAGAGAGTGAATGACTGAGAGTGGGGAAGAGTGAGTAGGAGCAGGGGGAGAGAGAAAACAACGTTTCACTTCAGTTCAGCCCACTTGAAACAGTGCAGCACAGTTATTCCCAGGACCCAAGGGAAGCTGTTTAAATGTTAATATCTCTGCCGTACCCCAGGGGATCTCAACTGGGCAATTCCTTCATAGTATAAGTATTCTACCCTGCTTAATAAGAGAGAGTGAGTGAGTGAGTGAGTGAGTGAGTGAGTGAGTGAGTTACAGTAGCTAGGGGTTGAATGACAGCTACACAGGAGACACCAGCAGCCTCTTGTCTCTAATAGATTTAAAGCAGATGTGAGCTCAGCTATTTCTGGGAGCTTTTGCACACCCATCACCAGCCAATCAGTGTACACTTTGGTGAATGAATGGATAATTATACTCAAATATAAATGTGTATTCTTTAGATTAATTTAATTTACAAATAATTCACATGTGATGTTATCTTGAGTTGCAAATTATTAGCAAAAAATGCAATTCTTCCTTAACATACATTTGTGATATTACTAAGAATACAAAACACAATTCGGCAAACCAGTTCTTATATTAAGGATGCAAGAAACTAATATTTTTCTTTCAGAAAATCTTTACAAACAGGAAGAACGCAAGTTTGGAGGTCATTGCTATATTCTTAAATATGTGGAAATCGCACTAGTAGACTACAGACTGGTTAAATCTTGAACAATTTCACAGCGGCATAAGCACGCGTAGCACAGCCTAGAGCTAAATCATATTGTTAGTGGTTGTTGGTTTAAAAATAGAAAAAACAATGTCTAATATAAGTGATGTGCAATAGTAAAGACAGGGCAATGCCTGCAACAACGTAGGTGTTATATACAATTCTTTCTAGCGACAGATCAAGCATACGTCACCATGTTAACGTTCTCACCACAATTATCGTGGGTTAATCTGCAGCACCAATCTACAGTAGTAGTCTAGGCGATTACAATAGATTAACAGTAAACCAGCAACCACAGTCAATCAAGACGTTATAGACTACGTTCAAAAATGATAACTTAATAAAAGTTTGGACAGCGGCTGCATACAGTTAGGGTTAGTATATAGGACTTCAACTGATTAAATATATATAACAAGTACTTCATCAGTTGAACGCACATATACGTAATGATATTGCGTGCAAGCGCTTCATATTTTAGAGTAAATCCTGTTAATCCTTTTTAGTGCACAAATTAAATTAAACTTGTCATAAAGAGCAAAGTCCCTTTCTCCGTATCCGTTAAACTGTACTCTCTGCTGCTAATTCCCAGTCGCTGTGCCTGCATCCCTTGACTCCGCTGATTCATATGTACCTGGGGACTCGCTCACTCACCTTGGCACTCTGCGTGGGAGAACGGAACTGTCACCACTACCTGAATGGAATAGGTAACGTACTCCGCTGCAATTGACACAAAATCCAGGGGAAATCAGTGGTATCCAACTGTGCACAACAACCCGTAGAACAGACTAGAGCCCCTTTCAAATTAAAGGAAAAGTAGCTAACAACAGTCAAAAAATACTATTGGAACGAACAATGCATTCACTTGTTTGCTGAAGTTGGGATGCTCTCTGGTGTTGTTCATCCATGGAGTGGTGGACTGGCAATTGAAGCAGGTATATAATCCAGTCAAAAGGGGTTAACTGTTTAGACCCCTCCCCCTGTGAAATAAGATCTTTTTGGAAGGGGAAAGCTCTTGTTTGGTCTCGTGGTGTTTTTGATTTATTTACATTTTCATAAGGGCGGGAGTAGCAAAGGAATTGCCTTAAAATAACCAGTCGGTCGCTGCAGCCCTCGTCAGATCGAATTTTTATTTTACATTTGAAATATTTTTTTAATTAATAATTGTAATAATTGTAGTATTAGGTCTGCAGACTGGATATTTTTAGTTGTTGGCATTTTACAAACGGCACTGAAATAACTAACAGGGATTTGAATGAAATGTCATTTCATTTTAAATGTGGTTGTGAAATAAATGAAATCAAAGCTCCATCGCCGCTCATGACCAGAACAATGATGCAGACACAGCCGCAGCGCCGCCCTCGCGCACCCTCCGTGTGAAATGCCGGTAGGTCTGAGTGCCTGACACTGTGACCCCTAGGTGGAATTCCCATCCACCCTACCCTTAGCACTGTGGTGCCAGTGGAGTCGGTATACAGGAGTAGGCATTTCAACTATTCTGTAAGTCCTGTTGTCCTATATGTTTTTACAGACTGTCGAAAATTTTATGTGCATATTCACAGCTTCATGCAATGTGATTCTCAGCATTGTCTTGGGCTATTTTAATCTTTGGCCCTACTACTATAATGGCCGCACTGGCACCTTGGTCTACAACTAACTTATTAATGATTCATGATGTCAGATTGAAAAAAACAGCTAATGGATGTTATTAACACAAAATCTGCAGCCTAAGTCAGCTAGGTCAGCTTACTGCCTATGTCTAGTGATTTCCCTGTGCTTTTGTTGTGTTAAAAATAACTTGAATTATTTGAAAGTCTGGTGATCTAACACAGCCTTTAAAGCCTACTGTTGCTGATGATTTCCCAGGACCAGAGAGCCCCTGAATCCCCTGTCTGGAATTACGAATGTTCAAGTGTTTGAATGTTTAAAATATTATGTTGCTCTCCAGGATCTTTTACCCTCTCCAGTTCTTCATGACAATTGGACTGTTGGAATATTTGAGGAAATGTTCTACATTCTATGAATAACGAGTCACATTCCAAGACTGAACCCTAATATGAAGGGTCAAAGATCACATCTACAGGCGCAATATTGTTGTGGCACTGGATTCTTTATCAGCAGATTTAAGAAATGAAGGCCACCACGTAGTTTAAAATGTAAACAGATTACATTTTAAAATGAAAAATGTATCATATATCTGCAGTATTATATCCTGTTTTTACTGAGGTGAGGGGGACTGGGGTAAGATGAACCAGGTATTTCAAACAAGCCACCGTTTCATTATTTTATTTAGTCTCAAAATAAATCACAGGTCGTCTTTCTGACTAAAGTGCCAAGGGTTTACATAGCAGGATAAGCATCACATAGATACTGTATGTATCAATGGATGGCAAACTACTTTTAATTAAATTAGTACAGTTTACAGCTTATGGCTTTATTAAAAAGTGTATTTTTAGTTCAATTTGCTATTGTTTGGTAATGAAGTAAAGGTGGATGGTGAAGCACAGTATGTGACTCCACTGAGCTTGTCTAACATTCACATGTAGATGGGTATGCTTGTCCACATTACTGGTCTTTTTCAACTAGCTTCTTATCGTTTATTTATATCTTTTATTAACATAGTGTAACTGCTTAACAGACTAACAGCTGGGGTTCTTATGCCTCACAGTCTGCAGCTGGTCCGAGATGAATTGTTCATCTCTCCTGGCTGGCTCACCAACTAAAAATAGTCTTGGGAAGTTTTTTGTTTCTTTTTTGTTTTGTTTTTTGAGATGTTTTTGCAAATTAATGTGATCATGGTTAGGAATTGACAGCTGCATTAGTTGGGTGAGGTTATCAGATTAGAATATATGGCGCCACAAGAAAATAATGGCCGCAATAAGTCTACATGATGATGGATCAACTTTCACTATGCCCAATATCATCCCTTCTATCTCCATCCCCAAGAGAAGGAACTGCCAAAAAGTTAGAGCTGCTATGCTCCATCCCTGCATTGAGATGCTTTATGAATACAGGCCTTCCGTACTAATTAAAATCCTACCTAAAAATCCTTGATTGATGACCTTGCTATCCCTCTTATCCTAACACTTAAATGTAAATAAAACCACATGTCAGCTGATTTTTCAACTCCTTGGAGAGATTAGACAACGTATCTTGGTCACCCTCAAAATGTATAATAATTTTTTTTAACTTAACATATTTTATTTTTGGACTATTCAAATCTAGTAATGAGTTGCATGTAGAATAAAGCTGTCCTATATCAAACAGCAGTATTTTGTTGGTCTTGTTCTGTAGAGGTGTCACAGACGCAGCGTTGTACATTTATTTTCATTTATGCTGTTTTTTGGGCTTTGACCGTTAAATCATGAAAGCCTGTTTACATTTCCATTTCTCTTTGATATTATGTTATTTCTGTACATTTTCAAGTTAATGGCACCACGCCATTGGCTCCAATATTTTACACACCAGTTGTTGAAGGGAGTCATAATCGTCAAGGTTCATTTTGAATTATGTGGAACGTTGAACTCCACTACAATTGTTATTTTTTTCCAGGCCGAATGTTTTCCTCAGGCTGGGTGCTGGATTTAGTGTACTGTAACTCTTGAAATGAAAACCAAATACATGGTACATGGACATTAGCCATAATGGAAATAAAAATGGAGTTAATACAGGGGGTCCCTCTTGCCTGATAGAATAACAGGTTCTTGTCTGCATCACACATTTCAGTGTGGAAATTATTTCAGGTATTTTGTTTGTATATTTTCCTTCCTTTACTTTTCCACATCTGTTACAGCATATGTGCATGCTCACACATGCTCTATTTTAGAGTACTGTAGTTGCATGGGTCGGCTTGTAGCGGCTTGTAGCGTAGTGGTTAAGGTAAATGACTGGGACAGGCAAGGTCAGGGGTTCAAATCCCAGTGTAAATGCAGTAAGATCCGCACAGCCGTTGGGCCCTTCAGCAAGGCCCTTAACCCTGCATTGCTCCAGGAGAGGATTGTCTCCTGCTTAGTCGAATCCACTGTACGTCGCTCTGGATAAGAGTGTCTGCCAAATGCCAATAATGTAATGTAATGGAATCTCCCTATGTTTTGAAGTACTGTGTTCACATCTTCTATCTGTGTCTGTTCTCCAGTAAATTACTGTTGTCCCATGTTCTATGTAGCTGGCTGATGGGGGTGCAGATCTAAACTAAGCATGGAGAAAACCTAGGATATTCTAGAAATGTTAATACTAATGCGAACAAAAATTACATCTAAACATAAAAATGACAAAAAATAATACATGCTGCAAACCTGTTTTGTGGCAGTGGCTGTCAGTGACAATTCCCTTTTCCTTCAGTAAACTGGAGCAGGGCTTGGTGCAGCAGTCTGGACTGAGCAGAGATTCTGTCTGTCAGTACCTGCAGCTTCGCCCAGACCAGACTGTTCTGATCCTGCACGCCAAGGTGGCACAGAAATCCTACGGCAATGAGAAGCGGTGAGATGCTATCCACCCCATCAAATGCCCCCAAATGTATTTATATCTTTTTATGTTTTACCTTAAACTGGCTGAGTAGCCTTGATTGAATCTAGGGACATGATCTAGGTTAAGGACAGATGCAATCAAATGAAACCTTAAGTTACTTTGTTTACTACGTTCTGGTAATTACTAGAATGATGATACTGTATGATGTGAAGTTAGTTTAAATCAGGGGTGCACAACTCCGGTCCTCGAGGGCCGGTCTGCGTACTGGTTTTTGTTCCACCCGATTGCTGATCAATAAAGGCTCATTTTCAAGCAAAGCCGAGTTCATTGAGATACAGCATTGGATTAGTCTGGAGTGCTTTATGAAATTAAACGCCCTTTAAAAGTATGTTCGATTGAATCCGGTCCTCTATCTCTGGGGTATTTGGAAAGGCAAGTTGAAGTTTGCAACATTTATTTTTGTGAAAAAATACAGTCTATTAAGCCCTACCAAGCTTGATACCAAGTGTTATATTACTGCTCTCTGGTTTGGTCATCTCGATTCACTGGCTCCAATTGAAGCCCCTCCTACAAAAGAAGACAATTAATCAGAAGAAGTATAGCATGTGCCCACTGGTTTGTTCGCAATGCCCATTCTGTGGAAATCGGGAAAACTTATCTCACAACAGACTACAGACCTGGTCAAGCTCACAGTATCGTATGAGTGACCCTATGAGCCATAACCTGCCACCCTCATTTCTGACCACTGCTGTCCAAGGCAGTGTTACTGGACGCAGGGTTTCTGCTTCTGCAGGTTTTTCTGCCCTCCACCGTGCGTGTACCTCAGTGGCCTTGGGTGGAAGCTGAGGCAGGATCGTCTGAAAGGTCAGAGTCCTCCCCGCACCAAAAACACATCAAATCGTATCACTGCAGAAAGAGCAGCCCATCAAAGGTTATTCCTACAGAAAGAGACACATAGGGTATCACTACTTCTACAAGACATCATAGGCTGACACTACAGCTATGAGACGTCACAGAGCATCGTTACAGCTATTCGTCATGATGAATTAGTAACACGAACACTGTACATTGCAACACTAAGGTGTTTTCAAAGTGTGCTGAGTCTGAATGTGTGTATTCTGTCTCAGCCAGTGGCTTAGGAGACTCATGCTGTCAGTTATATGGATACATGGGCCTGGACAACACGGGAAGTGCTCAGGTGGACACCTTTAAACTCACCTTTGAGGAACAGCCTGGTGGAAAGGTGAGAGACAGAGAGAACTCGGTAGTTACAGTAGCTAGGAGTTAGATGACAGCATCACAGATGAGAGATTTGTTATTTTGTGGTCACCTATGAACATCAGCTCTCCCAGTAGGCTCCTGTTCCCGTAGATCTAGCATCTACCATCTGTTGGTTTTCACTTCAGGCCAAATTTAAACTATCTTGACCAGCTTGGGCTGGTTTAAGCTGGAATTTTTTGCAGGGTTTTCTGACAACTTGGATAGCAATGATAGTGTAACAGAAAACCAATGAACATACAGCCCACACATATGAGGACGTGCTTTGAATTTGTCTTGCAGAAGTTTGCCTGTGCGAAGGCCCTGTACATATCCGACGCAGATAAAAGAAAGCACTTCCGTCTGGTCCTGAAGCTCTTCCTCAGCAATGGGCAGGAGATCGGCTGCTTCTACAGCAGGCTCATCAAAGTGATCTCCAAGCCGTCTCAGAAGAAGCAGTCCATGAAGAACGCTGACCGTGAGTGTGGGCCAGGCGGAGGGGTCATGGCCGCTGGGGGGCAGAGGTCTGAGGGGAGACCCTGCCGCTCCGTGTTGAGGCGGACAGCTGACCCATGGTAGCATTCCACCCGTCACATCTGCTGTCCCCTCCCATGTTAAAACAAAGCCGCCATAAACGCCCGGCAGCTGGGATCACACAGGGGCTCCTGTCGAATTTCACACATCGCCAAGGGAACGGATGCATACATACATTTCTTACATACAAAGCCATGTTCACTGAAACATCAAGTTTTTACTAATAAAGTAAAGGTTTAATAATAATAATAATAATAATAATAATACATTTCATTTATATTGTGGCTTTCACAAACCCAAGGTAACTTTACAGAGTAAAGGATACGAAGGGCAAGATTCAACAGAACAAGAAATAAAAACAATAATTACTGAGAAGCAAACCAGGGAGAGGTATTTTCTTCTGAGGAAGTGTCGCAACTTCCAGGTTGAAAAGGTTAAAGTCTTCCACAATATTTTGTTCCAACTACCTCAATTTGCTAATTAGCACGATTCTTCAGCCAGAAGGTAGAACTAATTGGTGAAATCAGCTGGTTATGGTTGGCTGAAACACATGGCAGGACTTTTACTGTCTGACCCCTGGACTTACACCTCTAGTTCAGTCTATGTGCATTATTATTTTTTGATGTAGCTCTTCAGCTCAGTTGAGTGAGTAATATATTCCCCACATAATGGACGTTGAAGGCACAGTCATTTCGTTGTGCTGCCATTCCATATTATCAAGTGTGTCATTGTGTGTGTGTGTTTGCTTGCAGTGTGTATCTCATCAGGTTCGAAGGTGTCACTGTTTAACCGGCTGCGTTCCCAGACAGTCAGCACGCGTTACCTGGCGGTTGAGGGCGGGGCCTTCGTCGCAAGCGCGAGACAGTGGGCAGCCTTCACCGTCACTCTGGGTACCACACAGCGTTCGGCTCGTCCTGTCCATGCACTCAAGATATCACAATGTTGTGACACCCTTGTTTAAGGGTGGCCTTTTGGCATATTTACAGCTCAATTCTGTCCATTGCAAATGCATTTTGATTTGTCTAAATTTGTCAGTGAATCCATACAAAGCTGGTTACAATTCCAATATCATCCACCAGAGGAAGTTGACCAAATATCTCAACAAATGATTGAAGTTTAATCATAAGGTTTAACACAAGTATAGTCATAGGTAAGTCTAATGCTGTAAATATATTAATCATATTTACAGCATTATACTTGTAATCTGTCTGTTGATAGAATGCTTATCCCAAATGCTTATGTGTGGTTTGGTGTTTATAGCACTTGTATAATATGACAATGACTGGAGAGCAGTGGATGAGTGAAAATCCCTGTGTGCAGTTGACGACCAGCAGGCAGAGCAGGGGGAGTATTCACTGCGAGAAGGCTACATCTGCTACGGCTGCGTACTCCAGCTGATCTGCACAGTCACAGGCATCGCACTGCCCCCTATGGTAAAATCACTCTCCCTAGAGCGTCACTGTCATTGGCACTGCCTTCGATGGTAAAATCACTCTCCCTAGAGCTTCACTGTTATTGGCACTGCCTTCTATGATAAAATCACTCTCCCTAGAGCTTCACTGTTATTGGCACTGCCTTCTATGGTAAAATCACTCTCCCTAGAGCTTCACTGTTATTGGCACTGCCTTCTATGATAAAATCACTCTCCCTAGAGCTTCACTGTTATTGGCACTGCCTTCTATGGTAAAATCACTCTCCATAGAGCTTCACTGTCATTGGCACTGCCTTCTATGGCAAAATCACTCTCCCTAGAGCTTCACTGTTATTGGCACTGCCTTCTATGGTAATCTCCTTGTATATATTATTATATATTTAAGATAACAATGTTTATAATATTTAAGATAATTATGTCAATGATGTAGTAGCATGTCTTTGATGTATATTTCAGAACAATGTTATGTATTGTGAGGTCAATTATACTTTGGTGCTCTGGGCTTGCACATTTTTGGAAGTAATAAATCACAGGGACAACAAGAAGTCATTTTGCAATGCTTTGATGAGACGTTCACACACCGGACTGTCCAGCATGTGGTGTAATGTTTTAGAACTGCGATCTAGGGATGTCAGGGTCAGGTCTGATTCCCAGTTGGGCTTCTGCATTTCTGCTGTTTGAGACTCTACCTCAGTTGCTCTTTTTGAAAATCCAGCTGTATAAATCAGTAACAGGATGTATGGGTTAAACAATTGAAATGATGTCCCCAGAAACGGTTGTCTGCTAATGCAAAATGCTTTATGCCACATTGCACCCTGGCCTTTATTTAAGGTGTTGTCATAACATGAGAAAGTGTCCCTATTGCAAAGTTGCAAAGGTTTCTTCTTGAAAAGCCGTGGGTTTCATGTATGAAATGACAAAATAAAAGTAAAAGGTTAACACTTTACAATAATGGTACACAACTCATGCTGAAATAATGCATAACTCATGCATGACTTATCATGATTTAATGCAAGAATTAGTGCATGATTAATGTAAGATGACTCCTGTGGATCAATAGTAATTCCTATATGTTTGCGTTGGTTGCACTTCCATTCAAAATAGCGCATTTTGAACTTAAATATCTCACCCATTTCAAAACCTCAATGCCATCTTGCAGGTCTACTACAAGGGCAACAGGCTTGCCAACTAACATCAGCCTGCTCTCCATCAAGGTATCAGCACAGATATTTGACAGCATGCTACAGCCCTGTAGTTTATATTCAGTTTGTGCAGAACAAGACTAATTTAAGCCCAATTATTTGCATAGTGTTAACATGGCAGCATATTATTATTTTGTTAAATTCAACAGATACAATATTAATTGTATATATTATATAAATTAGATATATTATATGACTTTATAACATTTGTTCCTATGGTGAAAATAAAGGTGATTTGTGCGTGACGCTTATCATTGAGTGACTGTGAATGCACAGTAGTTAGCCATAACTTATTTAATTGGTCAATTACTTTTGGACAAATATGAATAATTATGTATAGGCATTGCACATATATGTGCATACTGTAGGCTATATATCTGGTTCTATGTTTTTATCGAGAATGACATACAGTCAGCCTATATGAATGAGATCATAGCAATATAGGCTATACTCTATACTCTACAATATACACTTTAATGCAGGATCATTCAATCAATCACAATAGTTTTTAAAATTGTATGCTCCGTACTGACACGGTTTGTGGGCAAGCTATGTTGAAAGAGTGAAAAGATATATGGTCCCAAATAGGACAGATTGAACATGTTGGAAATAACGCATGCTTTAGAAAAGTGCAAAGTATATTGTGCAAAGGGCAATAACTATATTGCCTTGATCAGCCGCTTCAAAACAGGATTTCAAGTTCCCCGGTATATCTGCCATACATTGGCATTTCATATGCATAAACTATTATCTTCCCAGAATGTAAAACAACCACTCTGCATTGTGTTTTATTTTGAATGTGTTTCAACGATTTGTGATCAACCATGAAAAAATCGCAATGAGTCATACATTATTTCAACATGTGTCTATGTGTTAGAAAATACATTTTAAGAATCTTATTGGTACCTGGTCTTTCATTGACTAGCTTTGTGATAGCAATGTTCATTTGCAGTCTGATTGCTGAACATGACTAGCTCTTATTGTAGTGCTTCTGCAAAGAAGACTTTATATTCCAGGCGATGCTGATTACATATTATGTATTATGTGTACATGTATTGTACAGCTGCACAAATTGTTTTGGTTAAAGTAATTGAATTGCTGACTAGTTTGTTTTTTTGAGCTTGGGTATGTTTTAATGGCTGGAGTTAGACATGTTCTGCACCACGTTTCCTCTATTTACACACGCTGCCTGGGGCAGGGCTGTGGTCAGGGAGGAAGGAGAATTTGCTGTGGGCCCCCATGGTGCTGCGATATGGTGTCTTGCTGTAGCTTTCAATGCTGAGCACTGATATAGGCTCAGTGTCTGTCTGTGAGCTGGTCAGTTATATAGGCTCAGTGTCTGTCTGTGAGCTGGTCAGTTATATAGGCTCAGTGTCTGTCTGTGAGCTGGTCAGTTATATAGGCTCAGTGTCTGTCTGTGAGCTGGTCAGTTATATAGGCTCAGTGTCTGTTTGGTCAGTTATATAGGCTCAGTGTCTGTCTGTGAACTGGGTGATGATATAGGCCTAATGTCTGTCTGTGAGCTGGTCAGTTATATGGGCGCAGTGTCTGTCTGTGAGCTGTTTGTGATATAGGCTCAGTGTCTGTCTGTGAGCTGGTCAGTTATATAGGCTCAGTGTCTGTCTGTGAGCTGGTCAGTTATACAGGCTCAGTGTCTGTCTGTGAGCTGTTTGTGATATAGGCTCAGTGTCTGTCTGTGAGCTGAGCACTGGCACAGGCCCAATGTCTCTCTGTAAGCTGGTCAGTGATATAGGCTCAGTGTCTGTTTGGTCAGTTATATAGGCTCAGTGTCTGTCTGTGAACTGGGTGATGATATAGGCCTAATGTCTGTCTGTGAGCTGGTCAGTTATATGGGCTCAGTGTCTGTCTGTGAGCTGGTTAGTGATATAGGCTCAGTGTCTGTCTGTGAGCTGAGCACTGGCACAGGCCCAATGTCTCTCTGTAAGCTGGTTAGTGATATAGGCGCAATGTCTCTGTCTATGCGATGAGCACTGATATAGGCTCAGTGTCTGTCTGTCAGCTGGTCAGTGATATAAGCCCAGTGTCTCTGTCTGTGAGTTGTTCAGTGAAATAGGCACTGTCTCTGTCTGTGAGCTAGACAGTGATATATTGAAGTGACTGTCTGGACTTTGGGTCTCACCAACTCGGTGTGTGATGGGGACGAGAGTTAGTTAGTCTTTTGGCTGGATCAATGGTGTTGCAGCTTTTGCTTCTGATTTCTGCACAGGTGATCCGAAAGGTGAACAAGCAGCATGCGATTCTGGACGTGGATGAGCCTGTTTCTCAGCTGCACAAGTGTGCTTTCCATTTCAAGGGCAGCGACAAAATGTACCTGTGTCTCTCAAATGACAAAATCATACAGTTCCAGGTAAATATGAAGGGTTAAAAGGTTTAAACCATAAACCCACATTTGGTGGGTTCAAAACAGAAAGCAAAAGTTTAAATCTAGCCATCTAACTGAGCTTACACGAGCAATATAAGAACAAAGTGGACTCCACTAAGCTAGTTTAACACTTACAATTGAGTTCTGTATACAGGTCTACAGGGTGGTGCTTTTCTAAATAAAATGCTAGCTTGTTCTGTGAGATAGTCTTAGTCAACAGCAGTTTGAGGAACCACCTAAATGAGCAAGAGAAGTTGTCAGTTGCTCCATTCATCGCGTACTCCATGAAGCGTGGCAGAGCCGTGTGGAATCTGCTGTGGGTGGTTTCCATGGGACCGGGAGAGGAGCCGCAGGATTTTGAGCTCGGTGTGGTCTTACCAGGCAGATCCGTGCCAGAAGGATCCCAGCAGAGAGCTGCTGAATGACGGCTCCTGTTGGACCATCATCGGCACGGAGACCGTGGACTACACCTTCAGCCAGAGCCTGGCGTGCCTTCAGACCTCCGTCACACCCATCCCCGTCATCAGCGCCCTGGAGGTCAGTCCTGCCCAAACTCCTGTCAGTTTCTCAGAGTGTGTACACTCTCAGAGAAAACGATCAAAAAGTGCAGAAAAAAGTATAAATGCTTGTTGCTGGGGTGGTACCCTATATGTACATTTGGCCATTGGATAAATAATTAATTTGTAACTTTTTTGTTCGTAAAAAGTTTTTTATTTCTAGTTAACAGTATTTTACTTTCCAGGGTACATTAGGGAAATTTGGTCCTTGTACCTCTACTGTACCCTTATTTCCGAGAGTGTACCAGGAATGCTCTCAGCCAAATTGTGATTGGCTTTCGAGTCTCAGTTTTGACTGATTTTGTCTGCGCTGACAGCTTAATGGAGGTGGTCATGTGGCTATGCTGGAGATCCAAGGGGAGAACTTTGGGCCACATCTGAAGGTCTGGTTTGGAGATGTGGAGGCAGAAACCATGTTCAGGTGAGGCTTGACTGGAACTCATGCCTCACAGGACAAGAACATACAACTGGCGTGACATCACTGCTGGAAAAAACAGCTCAAGATACAGCAGGTTGAAACAGTTGACTAGTTAATTACAAACTCCATACTCAACATGGTCGAATGGTTAAATACCCTTTTCACAGCATCATTTACTATATGTTTATGTTTTCTTTTGTACGGAATCAATTGTATTTTTAGTAACTGAAAAAGTCTAGCAGTAAGACAAATGAATAATTAGCTTGTTACATGAATATTTCTCCAGGGATATATTCCGATGAATCCCAGCTCAAAGTGGCTTCCATTTGCATAATAATGCTAAACATCCTCCAGAAACATTTGCAATGTCTTCCAGCAAAAGTCAGTACCAGAACTAAACACAGCATATGAAATGTTCAAATTGACTTTTAACATTTCTCAGACACATGCCACATCTGCTGTGAATAAAGAGGTTTAACTTCTTTAAGGTCATTATGAACCAGAGGGACACCCCAGAGAAGCCCCCCATGCATGGACAGCAGAAAACTTGGGACTGGGTGAATCAATAAATCATCCTCACCAACTAAAAATATTGTCACTGTTTATCAGTTAATTTTCTCAGTCGTTCAATCTCTTGAGAGGTAAATAAGTGAGATTTGGTCATGCTTTATGGCTGAGATCTGTATTCACTTACATTTCTCCTTAACTTTTATTTTTACATATAAGTATTATGCAAGCAGTGTTTTTACTGTTTGCCAAACTGCGGAGGAAAAAAAGATTTTTAAAAAAAGGTCAAAATTAAGGACAAATGTTGATTGAATCCCAGCCTAGAAGGAGTCTAACTTCACCAGCATTTCGCCAGCACCCTTCCAGCAACTAGGTCCTGGCATCATCCTATTCCGTTAACTACATAATTGGGTTAGTTATTAGGCAATCTATTTATTATTAATATTTTGGTAAACTCTCCTTCCTGAAGCAGGGTATTCATTACAAATGTTTAATAAATGATTAAATGAAAGGAGTATAAGGACAGAGCATAAGAGAGGTTGTGTGTGATGTGGTGATGTCACTGATGAGGCGATATCATTGCTTAAGGGTGGTTATCACTGTGATGAGGTGAGGTCACTGCATTCCTCTATCCTGCCCCCCAGTGGCAGAAAAAGCTCACCACTACAACCAGGAGGGCAGAATCACTGCCCTCTGAAAATGCACCGATTCAAACAGCACCTTAGCTTACCTCATGCTTTACTCTGAACATTTTGCATTCCCTATTTCCCTCTTGCACCTACAATGGCATCTGATTTTATATTGTAAGATAATGTATGTACTGCCATCTCCCCAAAAGGGACTACATTGATGGAGTTGCTCTCCTAATTGGTGGTAGATATGAGCTCAGATAAAGAGGCAGGCTGTATCCCAGTTAAAGGGGAGGGCAGTGAGTTAAAGGGACAGGCCACACACCTAACTGCCAGAGCCAGGAAGAACTGGGTAACAACTCAGCTCTTCCTTTCTGTAAAATGCCACTCTTTGTAACAGTACCTATTTTTCTTTCAAATGCCCCCTGAAGGGTTAAAAATCTGCCCTATTCTTGTAAATCTCCAAGTTGTCATGAAGGGTATTTTCTGTGTTGTTGTGTGACTGCAGGTCACCTAAGTCAATGCTGTGCGTGGTGCCGGACGTATCTGTGTTCAGTGGGGAGTGGAGGTGGCTGAGACAGTCCATTACTGTCCCCCTGTCCCTAATCCGACTGGACCGCCTCATCTACAGCAGCACCTTCAGCTTCACCTACACCCCCGAGCACACACCCCCGCCTCTGCCCACAGCTACCCCTGTGTGCCCCGCTGACTCCGACTCTCTCCTAGACTCCATCCACCAGGAATTCACGCGCACCAACTTCCACCTTTTCATGCAGAGTTAGATCAGTGATTCATTCAAAGCTGGCTCAGTGATTCATTCAGAGCTGGCTCAGTGATTCATTCATATCTGGCTCAGTGATTCATGCAGAGTTAGTTCAATGATTCATGTAGAGCTTGATCAGTGATTCATTCAGTCTTAGTTAAGTGATTAATTGAGAGCGACTCCAGTGATTCATGCAGAGCTAGTTTAGTGACTGCTACATGTAGAGTTAGTTCAGTGATTCATGCAGAGCCAGCTCAGTGATTCATGCAGAAGTAGTCCAGAGATTAATACAGAGCAATCAAAGTAATTTGTCCTGCACAGTGATTCACCAGCCACAGGTAGAGCCAACTTAGAGATTCACTTCACTCAGTGATTCACTGCCCTGCTTATGTGGACTAGTGCCGTGTTTCTTCAAACACTTTAAACAAAACTTTAAATGAAAACACATTGAGGCAAAGCGCCAGACTAAATGGAATTTAAAACTGAGACGTTTAAAAGAGAAATGATTGACAGTGAAGAATAGAAAGCAATTCATAAAGAGAAATTCTAGAAGAGGAAGCCTTTCCTGGAAATAGGACTGTGGATCATTAGCAAAGAGAGGATAAATGTGTGGGGAAAAATAGCCTGAAGTGGGTGTCCGCTCCACGCTGTGAAAAGGGCCCATGGACCTCACTGTATATTATGTTCTGAAATGGAGAAGAGAAGGTCAGTGCAACAGAGCTATGATTTTATGTGGCATAGCTAAATTGCTAGCCTGAACATTTAACGCAATTGGTATGCCCAATATACTTAATCATTATTATATGAGAACTGCAGCTCTCACAAATAAATAAATAAAGTTGAAAAGTGGTTCAGTAGCAATGATACCACACACCGCTGACAAATACAGGAGAGATTAGTGGGGCCTAATTACAGTGCTTTTGGGACAGTCAGTGTTATCCAAAGTTGTTTAAACTACTCACAGCACAGACAAAAACTCTGAGAGAAACATGGCTTTTAGCAGCTCACAATCCAGCTATGTATTGTAAAATCTGTATCACAGCACTCAAATGAATCAATTAATTTATCCATTGACTGGAAATAATTGCTTTAAAATATAGACTATAGACTTGAATTGTGTGATTACAACTATTCACATTTCAGTGAAATTAATCATATTTGATTCATACAGTCTTTAATTTACAAAATATGTGTATTTTTAATATTCATGTACAACACATTAATCATTCTGTCATTGGGCCACCCATATAAATATTCTCTCTGTCATATACAATGGATATATTTTGTAGGGGATGTGCTATATTTGAACATGCTTGGCCATCTGTGATATTTTGAGGTTAAATATTTGCACAAATGTAATGAATGACAGTGGCTGTTTCAATAAACGTGTAACTAGCAGTAATGATTGGGGTTTTTTTCACTACATTCAGGAGACAAGAAGGAAACGTATTTCTTTTCCACTCAAATTATGTAATTAGGTCTTTTTGAAATACATTTTATTTATAAACTTGATAATATTTTTATGACACTAGAAGTGATTGTTGCTGAAAACTGGAAGATTTACAGAAAAAGAAAAAAGAAAAGCATATCTGGACTCAAGATAATATCTGAGAAATTGATTTCTACCCCTAATATCTTATTTATTGCAGATGTGCATTAATCAATGCATTAAAACAGTAGTTTAGTAGTCCATTAAACACTACACTAGTAAATGCCTATGGAGGTGGGCCTATTCCCTA
Source organism: Conger conger (assembly GCF_963514075.1). Classification (NCBI taxonomy): domain Eukaryota; kingdom Metazoa; phylum Chordata; class Actinopteri; order Anguilliformes; family Congridae; genus Conger; species Conger conger. The sequence continues at coordinate 34,515,317 of NC_083773.1, forward strand.
AACACAGATTATTGCTTAAGCTATCCATTTACACTATCGGTGATTACTCTGTTATTTTCTACCAATCTCTTGCATTACAATAGTAATAACTGGCTATTGTAAGCCAACATATCACAAAAACACTGCTTGATATACTTGATATACGTATCTTATTACAAAGTTCACATGACCATTGTGATGTTTTGGTCTGTGTTAAAGGTATTTTATATATATGTGTATCACACTGAAGAGGGTTACTGGGGTCATCTACTCTGTAATTTGGTGCAAACTTAATTTAAGTGCTGAATTAAGTGCTGAATGTTTTTTTCTCTCGTTCAGAATCACTTTGAGAGAAATAAATTCCTCTTTAGCCATTTTTGCAGATCTAATGAAGCATTCCTGTGTTATAGGCCTGTCTTACAGACAAACAGTGCAAGACTAGCATGTTTGGGATTCTTTGCAGGACTTTATTATCTGCCTATTTATGAAAAGGAAAAAGTTCAAGCAGCAAACCGCAGTTATGATAACCGAGACAATTATGAGTCCGGGGAAGATTACAGGGTGCAGAGGGCATGCTTGGCTGTAACGACACAGCTGGAAGAAGGACCTCAAAGCCAAGGCAGATATCCATCACTGGACCCGGGAAGACCAGACGGCTAACAAGCAAGAACAATGCATCCTTTTTTCGTAAACTATCTCTGCTATGTGAGTAAAACATACAAGACCCAAAGCTGACAACGTTTTGTTTGTAGTTTGTTTTCCAACACTCGCCAGACACATGTTACTCCCCCAGCTCAATGATGGATAATATGTGTGTGTCAATGCCAAATAATGAAAGGATAATTTTGGTCTCAACTGTAAAGTTAGATGAAAGAATTCCTTTCAACTGACTTGAATGATTTACTCTGTGGCATAAGTTGTGACTGTACTGCACATTTTTCTGGTAACACTATTATAATTCCATTCCAACTATTACATAGCAAATATTTCAAATTCATACATATATAGGGCGGCCTGTGGCGTAGTGGTTAAGGTAAATGACTGGGACACGCAAGGTCGGTGGTTCTAATCCCGGTGTAGCCACGATAAGATCCGCACCGCCGTTGGGCCCTTGAGCAAGGCCCTTAACCCTGCATTGCTCCAGGGGAGGATTGTCTCCTGTTTAGTCTAATCAACTGTACGTCACTCTGGACAAGGGCGTCTGCCAAATGCCAATAATGTAATGTAATATATAAATTGGAATAATTAGCATGTGCATTGTAGTTATTGTAAAATGAGTCTGTCCTTTCAGTGGTCTAATACAGTCAAAAGGGCAATGAACATCATGAGTCCATGCCAACTGATTCATGGATGATTCCCATACTTCTTACTCACTCACTCAAGTTGGAAGCGCTTTAATGTTTTTGTTACCTGATCACCATTCCCTCTTCTTACCTGTCTTATTTAAACCCCTCAGTTTGTATGTCTCGTTGCCAGATTGTTATGTGTCAACTCCATACTTTCCAGCTTTACCGGATTGATTACTGTTACGACCCGTTTCGTCCCCGACTTCCGCATTTAGATTCTCTTGTCGCTTTTTTTTTTGACCCGCAGTTTATCGACCTGTTTTTGTATATCGGCTTTTGTTTGTGGATTCCGGTTTTGTCTGTTTAGTTCGCCTGTTATCGACCCTTCGCCTGTGACCACGGTTATGTTTCGGATTATCCCAGATATATCTGTTTGCTGGAGTTTTGACGCATTACCTGGGTCAGACTGCCTTATCCCTGCTGAATCTGTTTGCTGGCTATTAACCCTGTCTTTCTGACCTGCATCTTTATAATAAAGACTTTTATTATAAACTGTATGCCTTGGTCTTGCACCTGGGTCGCTTGTTCTATGAACCAGATACTGCATCTGTATCCAGTAAAACATAATCATACTGTATTTTATGTTTATGCCCTGGCACTGGTCTTGTCCTCTGCTTCATTGGGCTGGCTGCTGCAATTGTGTGTGAAGACCAGAATGAGCCCTGCGTTGCTTATAAAAAGATAATCAGGCAAGCACAGGGTGACTGATATACCATGTGATGTAAGAGACCAAAACATTTAATCATTCTTTTAAATGTCTGTTTTTATGGGTTCAAAGAAAAACAACTGTGTGTGGTTGCGTAATATGAACAAGAAGCTCTGTATGTTTACCGACAGAATGAAAGCCTGAATATGATATATATTCAGGAAATAGGGCGGTACAGTAGGCCTGTGTTATGTTTTTCCCTTCTTTGTTAATAAGATAAATGTGTGTGATGAAAAGGCGAATGGCACAGCACATTCCCTCTGTGGCCAGGCTAATCTGTGTCACGTGATCACGTGTGGATAAAGAGGTCCATAAACTGATACCCCAAACCAAAAGAAAACTGCTGTGTAGGAGGGAACAGCAAAGGAACCCACACTGGGCCTCTTATGCCCTTTCTGGCTTGTGGAAATGGTTTCCGACAGTCTGCGCGTAACATCGGAACCTTTCCCCCCCCGACCCCTGAGATGTGGGGGCAGCAATGCCCCGTGCGCACCCCTCTTCACCCCTTCGCTCGGTGTCAGCACCTCTGCGGGTGGATCTGGGCTCCGGGCTTCAGGATCTGACCCTGGGCCTCCGCGCCGCTCTGTCAGGATAAAGAGCTCTCTGTCCTCCTTACCTTCTATCAGCCGGCCCCTGTTGCCCTTTCATCACCCGGGTATCAAGGCAGGAGCACATTGTCTCCCTGGTTAAAATTTAAAGAATGGAATGGCAGTTTGAAAGGGGTCTTTTTTTTCCAGAGGAAATCACTTGAAAGAGCCTGAAGAAATATCCCAGAAATGTGGGTTCCCCTTATGAGCGCCTGTCACGGGGAAGTAAAAACCACACGCCGAGATTTACGGAAACGCTCAAAGTGCTCGGCTGCGCTCTGCGTTCTGATTGGCCGGTGGTTTCTGAAGCCGTAAACTTATCGTGCCTGAAGGACCACCTGTGACTTGTAAAATCTGCTAGCCTCTTATTGAACTTTTACATTGTTTCAGGTTGGGAGGCCTACAAAAAGCTGAAGAGTTACTTGTCATTAAGTGATTCTTCAGTCTTCGATGACATGTGTAAATACAGCTAAACCATTCAGTCTTTCACTGGTACATGAAACATTTTACAGATTTTTAAGCCACGGATGAACAAAGCAAACAGCACTTTTCACTGTTTGCTACAGAATATTTTGTCACTCTTAGTAAAGGATTATATCATGTTCAGTGTTCAGTGCCCAGGGGAAGCAACATGGCATGTACAAGATTTATATCTTGGACATACACAATCTGTGTCAATCATGCCATTTTGTTCTTGCTGCAAGGGGCTAATGTCTACACTCACTGAGCACTTTATTAGGAACATTTTTACTTTATTACCTACTTATTCCAGCGATTATCTAATCAGCCAATTGTGTGGCAGCAATGAAATGCATACAACCATATAGATATGGGTCAGGAGCTTTGGTTACTCTTCATCAACCATCAGAATGGGGAAAAAAAAAGATTTAAGTGACTTTGACCATGGAATGATGGAATTGCTAATCCCCTGGGATTTTCACGCACACTAGTCTCCAGAGTTTGCAGAGAATGGTGCAAAAAAAATCCATGAGCAGCAGTTCTGCCTTGTTAATGAGAGACGTCAGAGGAGAATGGCCAGACTGATCAATGCTGACAGGAAGGTGACATTAACGCAAATAAACACACATCACAACAGTGATACGCAGAAGAGCGTCTCTGAACACACAACGGATCATAACTCTAAGTGAATAGGCTACAGCAGTAGAAGTCTTAAAAATAAGCCTAATAAATACCCAACAAAGTGCTTGGTGAGTGTATATGGTATATTTTAGTTCTATGTTAATAGCAAAGATGTGGAAACAGAAGAATTGCACTTAAGAAACTATATGTACCTGAAGGCAGGAAATGGCTGAAAGATAATGTGTTTCTGGCTTCAATCCCACAAGGCCTCTGACACGGTAGCTTAATCAAAGCCAGATAATTATACCACCCTGGGTGATGTGCATGGATGGGGTAGGGGGGTACACTGTAATTGTAGCCCCTGATCCCAGTACACTCTGGGAACCCTTCTCCGCAGTGTGCTGCACTTGTTTGCTGACCGGTAAAGAAGCCCATGACCCACACATCTGCTGCAAATCAGACACAAGCTCTCTCAAAGGAAGAGTCCCCGCTCCTAAAATAGATTGCCCATGATACTGAAGAAGAAAAAAAAAACCTATGGCAGAGCTGCAGCTACCGGGAACCAACTTGCGCTCCTGGGAATAATGGTGCTATTCTACGCCGTGACGCCCAGCCAGAGCCGTCAGGTAGCCTGGCTTTCGGAGAAGTTAATAAGTAGGTAGCGTGGCTTTCGGAGAAGTTAATAAGTAAATCTCTCCTCACATCACTGTTCCATTCCGGCACCCCACTACCGCTGGCATTCTGACGGGAGACTCTTTCCTCACAGGAAGAAGGTCCCCTTTCAGTGTCAATACACCTCCCCATTCCCCCACCCTCTCAAACACACATGCACGCATGCACACACACACACACACACACACACACACATTAGAGCTGGGGCAGTGAATGCAGGGGCTGTCAGGAGCCACTTGTGTGAAAGGTAGAGAAGTCTTGGCCTTATCTTTGGGCACATGCGCACACTTGGGAACCCAAAGCAGCTCTATGCTGGAGAGACCCCGCAGCTTTTTCCCAACCATCTCTAATTAGTGTCATTTAATCTGTCACGTTACCTCTATACTTCCCCATTGCTGGAATTGAAACTGATTTTCTGCTTTCTCACAGGGTAGAAAGACAAGAAGACGTTTTGTTTCAAATGTTTTAGAATTCAGACAACTTTTCATTAATGTAAGGATAAGTAAGCACAACGTTAACGATGGTCTTCCTATGTAATGGAGAGGAGCAATTACAATCTCTTCAGCAGAGTTTCAGAAGTAGGAGGCTGGCGTGTAGGTCTGCACTTAATGAGATCATTTCCAGCCTCAGCACAAGCTGCTTTGTGTTTGCCCCAACAGTGTGGATTTTTCTTTCGAGCTTAAGAGCCATGTTTAGGACTCGGCAAGGACTGGAAAGAGACAGTGAGAAAGACCACACTTTAGGCTAGGAACATGCAGGAAAGAATCTATTAACTTCTGAATACTAGAACAAACATGACGACAACCTATAACCAAACTATCCATAATTTTGTATTGTATTGTATTGACTAATTTGAGTCTATTTTGGGAGTTCTAACATTTAATGCACCTGCAGTGCACAGTTAAAACGAAATTGAGTTTTGAGTGCTGTATCATGTAAATAAAATAGGTATAAAGATAAAGGCATGACATATTGGCTGAATTGGTACTTTAGGATTCCTATTTATATAACAAAACAAGTTTGAACATATGCTGTATGTAATATACAGTAGTGTGCAGTAGATTTGGGCACCCTTGGTCAAAAGGCATTTTACAATTAATATCTAAGAGAACTGTAGCATACCTGACCTCTAAATGGTACGTTAAACATGACGCATTTCTTAAAGTTTTAAAGCAAATAATTAAAAATAATTTTAAAACTATAACAGCTAGTAAATGCTTTCTGTAGCCAGCTAAGAGTCTTTCAATTCTGACTTTTGGAATTTTCCTGGCAGAACACCTCTAGCTCAAAAATATTCTTCGGCCTCCTTGCATGCGCGGCATGTTTGAGATATTTCCATAGATTTCAAGATATTCAAGTCTGGGGACTGTGGTGGCCATTCTAAAACTTTCATCTGTCTTTCCTGGATGTACTTCATGGTTGATTTTGAGGTATGCTTTGGATCATTGTCTTGCTGGAATGCCCAAATGTATGTGTTGAGTTTGGCCTTTTTGGCAACTCAGCCATGTAGGTCTTTGTTGTTTAAAGTATGTTGTATTGTTGTCCTGTGAACAGCTAGACCTGTGTTTGCTACTCTTTTTTGCAGCTTTTTTGCTGTGATTTGTGGGTTCTCTTGAGCATTTCTCACCAGGTCTCGAGCCATTATATCTGAGATATTTCTTTGTCTTCCAGACCTTGCCTTACCTCCAACTGTTCAATCTTCCATTTTCTAATAATGTTTCTGACTGTGGAAAAAGGCAGTTTGAAACATTGTGAGTTTTTTGTAGCCATCTCCTTCTTGTTGGAAATGAACCATCTTCATTCTGATATCCTTGGACAACTGTTTAAAGGAACCCATGGTTGTTAACACCAGACAGAACAGCAACTGGTGTGTAAGGCAAAGATATGCCACTTTAAAGCAATGTATGCAACTTTTTTTGGTCTGTTATTAGAAGGCATGGAGTTACTTCTGAATAAAAAGTTCAGCCCTGGAATTATACTTACCTGAGTCATTGAAGCCCTAACGAGGGTAACCTCGGTCTGGGCCTTAGTAATCATCTTTTTAAAAAGTAACAAAGAATAAACCAAAAGGGTTCCCAATCTTTTGCACAGGGCCCTTTCCCTTTTTTATCATTTATAAATGATAAAAAATGGAAATAAAAAGCAATCTTGCTTTAAAATTTGCAGAAAGGTCTAATGTTGAACTCCATTTAGAGTTCAGATTTGCTTTCGCAAAAAGAAGATTTTCGCACCCCACTGTAAATGAACAGCAAGAAACATTTTACAACTTCTTTCTCTCTCTCCTCTGTCTGCTTTCTGTTTTGAGTGCTGCATTTGGGTGGGCCTATGCTGTTATTCTGGGTAGGAAAGAGAGGGACAGATCAGTATTTTTTGCAGGCTATAGGGGTGGCCAATCCATGTTTGTAGCAAGGAACAAATGGACAGTGGTTCAGTATCACCAACCTTTAGACATCTGTTTCAACAACATGAATATTCAACATTTCATTATTACACTCTTCAGAACTTTGTAGTTCTCACAAATGTAATGTTTTTTTGGAATTCTAAAGATGAAATTAAAAAGAAATTCCATTCAACCCCCCGTTTGTGTGGCCATTAAAAAGTCAATCATGGTGCAAGCATTTGGGCTGCAGGGACAGATTAAACAATAATAATTTATGTCACATGTTAAACTGTCATTTCATTGTCTGGATTTTATGAGAGTGACAATGGAAGGCTGTTCTGATAATATTTTCCATTTACCTACAGGAAATATAACAGTGATATTATAACAAACCCTTGTGAAATAACCTTTATTTGAAATTTGCATAATATACTGCTTTGGCCTTGGTGGGAAATCAAAAAACAACCCACAAAATGGACCCAAATAGATAATATATATAAATATATATATAAATATATTTGGAGTACCTCTGTATATTCAATTGTATTCAAATGTATGACAGTATATTATTCAATACATTCCAATACATTTTCGCTGAGTAATGGTACACTTTAACACTGAGAACACTGTAACACATCTGTCTGTGGAAATTACTCTTTTATTGTACTCTTTGAGTAAAATATCCAAGACTAGTCTGTGGGCCTCTGAGCCCCTGGGACATGAGTGAGGAGCGCTGTGTCCGTGGCGACACATAGATCATAATTATCCATTTCAGTTCAGCCGTAAAGAAGAGAGGGAGAAACCCTTTGAATCGTCCCTGCATGTGCGGAACAGGGGCCTGGAAACGCGTGGTTCCCCCTTTAGCCGCGTGAGTTCGGCAAAAACGACAGTGTTTTCATTTCAGGGGTGATAAAAAGAGGGTTTATGCCCGGGAAGCTGCGGTGAAAAATAATCTCCACCTTGGGCTTCGTCAGCATCCGCCAAGAATAACAGAGTGCGCTCCTGCCTCTGTACGAGGATTACTGTGTCTTTCTTTGCCTCCCTCCCTCACTCACTCTCTCGCTCCATCTGTGTCTCGTTTCTTCTCCCACACACGACAGCAGTGCTGAATCTGAGCTTCTGGAGAAAGCCTTTTTCAGAGAATTATATAACGTGTTAATGCGTCTGACTTCACGCCACTGATATTAGCTCCACCAGAAGCAGATACAACCCTCTCAACTCATTGACTTACTACCTGGGCCCTGGCAAGCTCCCCTGTTGGTAGTTTAAAGGAACCAGTTGTAATAACATCTTTTGAAAAATACAAATATTAAATGTGCAGAGCTGGGACTGTGGTGAAGGAAAAACCATCTCAGCATTTTCACAACAGGAGATACAAGCTGTTATATGTTACACACAAAATAAACTATTTTAAAATAATTGTTTAAATTAAATGTTAATGTTAAGAAATGTTAGAATATAGCAGTCATCTTAGCATAATGTTTATACTAGAAAGTAAGTTAGTGTGGGTGCTGGTTATATTGGGGTATTGCACATTTGAGGGCTGCATGTGAATCCCCAAAGTGGGCTGTGTGTGCTTTAAAAATAACATTTAATTGATAATCAATTTTGTGTCACATTCCGTGCCCTTTTTCCTAGTTTCCCCATTTTCTATGTACTTGCTGTGCTCTTGCACCGGTCCTTGTTTTCCCCTTCTCCCTATTACGTGTCTCCTCATCATATTTTCATTTCCTTCCAGGCAATTGTCTCACTTGTTTCTCCTTGTCCTTCATCAGTGTTGCTTATAAGCCTGTGTCTGTCGTTCTTTGCTTGTTCGTCTTGTTTCCTGCTCATGCTTGTCACCGTTGTTCTAGCCTCTGCTTCCTTGTCCTGGTACCCTGCCTGTTCTTTTGCCCTGTTTGTTTTTGTTTTCAGTCCAGCCACCTGCCTGCTACTCTGCCCTTTCCCAGATCTGCCCCGAACCATCCTCCAGCATCCATCTTCGCCCTACTCCTGCCTCTGAGTTCTGGATTCCCACAGCTTTGGCCTCCGCCTGTCCCTCAACGTCCGTCTCCCTGATCCCCAGTACCTGGTTCACTTGGCTCATGACCCATTGTCTGGGCTTTATCACGACCTCTGCACGTCCCTGTATTGCCCTGTTTTGCTATTGCCTGACCCTTTTCCTGCCAATCTACATTAAAGCCTGCTGTTTTCACATCATCCTGAGTCTGCCCTTGGTTCCTCTGTCCACGATCCTGACATTTTGGCCATGAAAAGTTAAAAAATCAAGATCAATCACAGATTGTTTTTATTTAAGACAGGATGAGATAACTGTGCTACTATACATGACAAAACTATTATTCATAGTTCACCAATATTATTGGAGTTAAAATGTAAGTTTATTTGAGATATATATACTCAGGTGCGTAAGGCAAAGAGATTTTTTTTTTAAACCAATGTCTGCAACTTTTTGTGGTCTATTATTCTTATAAATCAAATGTAAGCATGACTTGAGAAATTGGGAAAGGGCATCTGTGGAAACCAAAAGGGAGCGCTATATAATTACACAATCCATGAAATTGAGTCCTAAGTTTAGACTTACGGTTGGTTAGTAAGACATACAGATTTTCTTTTTGTATAACCAAAAAGCAGCGGCTTTGCTAGTTTGCTGCAATAAGACACATAGTCAGTGCCCCCACTCACTGGATGTTTCACAGCACATATTATTAATCCTTCATAAAATGCAACATTACCACAAAATTGACAATACCACAATAATCACCTCCCAGCCCAGAATAATGACTCCACTCTTATATGCTTATATGGTGTCTGTGTAAAATTCTCCAACTCATTGTATTCTCTTTACCCTTTTCCCCAGAGCTGTCAGTGCCACAGCCGACCAAACAGGGCTTTCCTGGAACTTCAGAAAACACTTCTCTGTTGACTTTCAAAATTCTGAACCTTCCTGACCAGTTCAGGACACAGTGCGGGGTCTAAGGTCAGGTCTGGTGGCAGTTGATGCTGGATAGGGCATAGAGTAAAAATAAGCAGGGGTTTTATGTCTGTACAATCCTCTAAAAACCACATTACACAGGCGAGACGTGTGGTGCAGTCTGTAGGGCAGCTGACACTGGAGCCATAAGTGATTCCCTCTGTGCAGGTGGGGGTTTGAGGCTTTCTCAGCTGTGGTTGCTTCTCTATTTGTTGAACTGTCTGCCTTTTACCTGCCTGAATAAAGCAAAGTTCATAGGCCTTTAAAAAAATCACACAAACACACATAATAATTTGTAAATAATTTAGCGAAAAGTGTAAAATGGTTTTAGAAATGCCGATAACTTCAGCTTCAGTATCTTCAACCTGTAAACCACCATCCAGATCTGTCTATTCCATGACCTTCAGGTGCCTGGCTCTCCCGTCTGGTCACTTCACCCATTCAAGATGGCGGCTACTGGACAGCAGATTTGTTGGCCATTTTCTGATGCAGTTGGAAGACCCGCCTGCTTCTGCACAAATCAAATGAAAGCAGTTACAGTAAGAGTCTACTACACTATAAGCAGCTCTGGATAAGAGCATTAGCTCAATTTAATGCATTCTAATGTAATGAATGGCAGTAATACCAAAACATTTTATCCTGTCTGCATCTCTTGTGCCCCTTTCTTGCCTACCATTTTATGTATTATACTTGGACACTTCCTGATCTTCCTTTGCAGTTTTTGCTGCTCCTGTTGAAAGTCTGCAAAGCACAGCAGTTAACATGGCTGATATAGAACTCTCCTTATTAAGGAGACGGCCAGTACCTTGTGACATTTTTAAAAGTTTAATGCTTGTCGGAGCGGAAACCCCTTTCATACCATTAGACCACTGACTGAATCTAGAGCTGGAGCCTCAAGGTCGTGTTGACCATTCTCAGAGTGAGAGGCTCGGCCTCGTGTTTGAAGACCCTTAATGTGTGTAACCACGAGGTAAATGGGTCCCACCACTGAATTTGATACCCAACTGTGTGCTGCTCCCCCTGGGTTCCTGTTTTGCCCAAATGGAGGTGGATCACATGGCTTGTCTCATATGATCAAGCATGTGGATTCGTGACAAAGAGGTGCTCTCATTTGGAATTGCTCCAGGAAGCCCTGTTCTGCAGCTAACTGGCCGTCTCACAGGTTTGTTACAACACAGCCAGCATTCCCTGACTGGGAAAAGTGAGACGGTGAGAATTCTCTCATCTCGGTGACGGTCCCAGCGCTCCCATTATTCTCCGGCATTCTGAGAAAGGACCGAGAGGTACCAACACATTCCACTTTCAACCCAAATCAAGTCATTAGGCTGAGAGGAGGACTTCACTGCCACCACGGAAACCGACTGTAACTCGAGGAGCCGATAATTTTGTCTGAACTGGTCGTTTCAGAGGCTTATATCCAAGCTGCGCACAGACACGTGATTGTGGAGATCAGAGGAAGGAGCTTTTCATAGAAACGCTTTGAAGGCCATTCTGTACAATACAGTACAGTATATCATATCCAGATAATTTCCTGAGTCAAATAAAAGTTCAAATTCAACTTTGTGTGATGTTGTAATTTATCCTTCGATATTGTATATAAGCTTACAGATTATGTTAGAAGACACCAGCTCACATTCATTGTCCAAGATTATTTTACCCTGGACACACATGAGCTTAAGTAGTTAAAGATTTTGTAGCATAACAAGTAAGTAAAACGGTCAAATAGATATAAAGATATAACTAATGTAAGGATAGGTTTTAATAGCACTGGTGACAATACGTGGATATGAAGGACTGTAAAACCCAGCTGACTCTGTGAGGAGCTGCTGTCCCAGGTAGTAAGTGTCTCCTGGCTGGAGTTGCCCTGACTTCTGGCCAGATTTGTCGCGGAACCAGCCTGGAGTCGCTTGCTATCTGGGGTGTCAGCTTTGATAATTTCAAATGCTTGTTGGTTTGCTTGGTGCTTATTTACTAAAACTAGACTCTGCTAAATGTAGCAGTAAAAATGAATCAGTTGTTTACACTTACAGTATCCTTCAATAGGATTGTTTTTTTGCTTTTTGTTTTTATATATAAGGTTCAATTGAAAAAACAAATTAGCTTTGAGTACAGAAAGATGAGGTTTTTTTTAACATGACATGTTCTGATTAATGAGTCCATTTATTCAGTCAATGTCATTTTCACGTCTTCAAACACAACAGAGAGAGTGAAAGAAAGACAGCACCACGTTCCATGAGATATGCACCGTACAGTACTCTCTGCTCAATTTAACACGGACCAACTCCCAAGCTGTTATTATAACAATAAATAATAAAAGACATATTCTAGTGGTTAAAATGAATGTAATACATAAATCAATCAGAGTAATGGATTAGACAGACTGTACTGGAGCATGTGATGCTGTACTACTGCATAATATAATATAAATAATGATGTTCATGTTATAATGACACAGTAACATCATAGAGAATAACAGGGACTATTCTGAGTAAGCTTGGATGGTTATCATGTGTATCATGGTGCATTGTCTCAAGTATGCTAATGCTTTTCATCCCAAGACAAAGATGCAGATCCAGTTATGATCAGGTTGTGGACTGGCAAACAGTAAAAAAGACTAATAGACTACATGTAATTTTCCTATTGGACTCATATAAACTCTTTGTCGTCATATGAACTGAATTAGCCCTGAACATTTCACTGTGTGTCAACATTCCATTTGTTATCACAAAAAGGAGCAAATATTTCTAGCATGCACTGATTATGTGGCTGTCGTACTTCTTGGGAAAGTGGGAAAGCTTTTCTCTCTATTCTCCTGAGTGTTATAAGTCTTTTTTAAAGTGCACAGTATGCAGGGCAAAAATGGAGGAAAAGAGTTTAGTTTGTGGCCTGACCCAGATGAACTTGCTTTAGTGCTCTTTTCTATTTTACCCACTGTTCCTACCCCTCTACAGCCTCTCTATTGTCCCTCTCCTGGCCGACCCATTGTCCCTACCTCTCTGTGGTCACTCTACAGCCATTATTCCCCACTACCCAGCTTCTGTTCCTACCATTCTGTTGCTCCTCCACTGCCCTTGCCTCTCTACTGTCCCAACCCACTGCCCTTGTCCTTTCCCCAGTACCACTGTCACTGCTCCTGCCCCAGTCTGGTCTGGCTGGGAGCCCCCGGGGAGGGCATTCCTCAGGAGCATCTCAGATCAAATCCGTTTCCACTGCCGAAACCACAATAGCACCCTATACGGAAACTCAACTCGGGCCTTAGTCAATAAGCGCCTACTCTCTTCTTTCAAACAGAGCCGTGTCACATTCCTGTTTACGAACCCTGAAGGAAACCCAGTTTCTGCACACACAGCTTTGGAGGAAATATTTATTTTTTACTAATGCCACAATAAACTGAAGAGTGTCCAATCCTCTTCTGTTAATCAGACTAATCCAATCAACGCCCTTATTTGGAGTTTTCAGTGCGTAATACACAGACAAAGTTTGGTTTACAAACCCCCCTCCCCCCCCCCCCCCTCACACACACGCTGTGACTCATGTGTGACCAGTCTGTACACCCAGTGCTGAAACATATAAAGTGAGACAAAGTTACTTACAGTAAAAGCTGTCTGGTGTGGAGCAGACTCACTGTTCAGAGCATGATGGGAAATTAGTCACTTAATTTACCTTCCCACACACAGAGATATTGTGTTTGCATTAGCCTGTCATTGTGTTTGCATTAGTGTTTAAATGGGGTGTTTAAATAACAACAGATTTCCCTCCAGCTCAGACCCCTCTTTAAAAAATTAAACAAAATAAAAAGTATACGCCTAACATGTTATTAAAATACAAATTAACATGCCTTGTGCGTTGTAAAAGACCCCTTGTGTCAAGATAAAAGCTGTCATTGTCTAAAGGAATGGTGAACCGTATATAAAGCTAGGCAGCGTTTCCACAATTTGAGCAGTGGCACAAGAGTTTATTTTCACAACAGTTTCCAATCTGCAGATATGTGGGGAAACAAGAGTTTATTTTCACAACAGTTTCCAATCTGCAGATATGTGGGGAAGCAGGCAGGCCATGGTGTAGCACCCCTCAGAGCCTGACAATGATGTGAGTGTCCCTGCCTGCCCCTACACACCTTCAGTTCCCCCAACACAGTACACTGGGATTCCCCTAATACCCCCAACACAATTACACTGGGGTTCCTCTAATACCCCAACACAATTACACTGGGGTTTCTCTAATATCCCAACACAATTACACCGGGGTTCCTCTAATACCCCAACACAGTACACTAAGATTCATCTAGTGCCCCAGTATGGTACACTGAGATTTAGCAGGCAATCAGGATCAAGAAAAGCAAGAAAATACACTTGAAGTAACTCCAAAGCAGCGTGTACACTGGTGTTATGCCTCCATTAGCAGCACTTACGTATATTACTCCAATCAAGAAAAGAACAATATGAAAACTGATATTTGTGTGAAAAATTGGGAATTAATGCTATGAAGTTAATCTGTTCATATTTAAACTGGATGGCTCAATCTCTGGACTGTGTGGATTTCTGGAGGCACGGTGAGATTGTACCACCATCTGTTGGTAAAATTTGGTATTGGAAATGTGCTGGCCTGCATTGAGAAGGGATAATTACCCAGAAATATAAAATGCTTCAAAAGAAAATCCAAGGTAATATATAAAAGTAATATGCATGAAATTGCAAAAATCAGTTCTTAAATTTGAAGTCAAAGACAAATACACATTATACAATGTTATACGTACACATTTATTCATGCTGCTTTTTATCTTCAGGTATCACTTTGCATTGTTCATGCCAATACTGAGAATACCTGTAAATTTGAGATATGTATTAGTACCCAACATTCAGAGTATTTATTTTTCTTACTCTCTCACATTTTCCATTTTTCATTGTAAAAACCAGTGTAAAAAAAACAAGGGAGGTGAGTTAATTGTGTCATCTGGTACATTAATTAATTTAACATTTTTAATTAAGTGCTGAATACCAGCAGATCATGCAATCCTCGAGGACCAGGGTTGAGAATCCCTGCTTTAAAGAATAATAATAATCACAAATACACATCCTCTAACAGTCATAAATTTAATTTGAAAGGCTCAACAAGAAGCAGGATGAATGATCCACACCCTCCTACCATACAAATTAAATTGGGAAGTTTTTTATTTAAATGCACAAATAAATTGTTTCTTAATTCTTTATAACAACTCCATGCATGTAATGTAATGTCATATGCTACGAACAACTTTTAACCGTTGCTTTTAACCTTAAAACAAACAACTTTTAACCTTAAAAAGAAAACTGGGCTGTCACTCAGAGACATCTCACGTGAGTGAGACATTTGCAAACACTGGTGTGCGAGGGGCAGTGGAGGAGTCAGGACACTGAGTTTGATAAATGCATCTGACCAGTCTGCAAATAACAAAAGACACAAGGCTGAGTGTTCTGTCTACAAGGTTGCAGCACCTGCAAACGAAACCTGTCTGGAAATAAAATGTGAGAAGTGTGCTACAGTAATAAAAACAGGATGGTAGGGAGCACGTTGGACAAGATGGATTGAGATGAACAAGACTGTATTAATAAAATAAACTAAACAAAATAAATAAAACAACGTCAAAGAAAGTGCATTAACCTTAGACTTATGCTAGCAATTCATCAGTTTTACACTGTTGGCCACATGACTAAAATAGCCACCATGAGGACATACTTTTGCTGGCATAGGAGCAGGCAGACCCAGACTCCTGACTGGCCAAATGTGTCACTCCAGCGTACTGAGACAGCGAAATTGTTTTACCATATAAACAAGCAAAGTGACAAATAAACTTCTTTCATAAGGGATGATACAGCTAATCATGCACTGAACTTGTGGGCAGGTCCTTAGCATGATGAATTACCAGACAGCTCCTGTATGTTTTTATAGCTTTCTTTTTATAAAAAGGTTATTGTTTCTCCGGTAAAATTGTCATACTTCCGAGTGAACGCTGAAATATACTGTACTACTGCATCTAATATACAGTTGATAAAAGACACACCTACATGCCACATCTTAAGAGCACAGCATAGCACAGAAACCTATGCAAAAGGGCAGTTACAAAAATGCTGTCCTTTGTGCTTTGTTTGGACGATTTAAGTGAATGTGAAAAGTTTTATTGCAATTCATTTTGGTAGAGTTCAATACAAATGTTACACTGTCCTGGAAAAGAAATTACTGGCTGGCTACTTTCAGTCAGGCTTGTGTTACATGGTGCGGTTATGTAATGTGCAAACAGCTGCAGCGGTGGACCATAAGTGAACTGATTGATTATGCATTTATTGTGTTATTATGTTTCACAATTACAGCTTACGATACAATATATCGCTTTATTTAAGACTGTATAACATGTATATTCTAGCAAATTACTCATATTTGTTAGCCTAGGGTACAATTTCTTAGCACTCTTCATAGCAACATGACCTCCCAAATCACATGACAGGACACGAGAACTTTCGGTGACGTACAGAGACCGTCATGTGCGTTGTACGTCAGCGTGAACTGCGTTGTTGCAGAGTCACTGCGAGTGTTTCGAGTGTAAACAAGGGGTTGGTGAAAGAAAAGTCTAGAACTACCATCTATAATATTATTTTCGCATTATTTGTCGTAATATTTAATTTACCATAAAATAGGTGTGTTTATTGCCAACATGGTGTGATAATAGAGGACCACTGTGCCAACAGGGGAAATGCAATAGTTGGTTATTTAAGCGAGGTGACCGCGAGGAGACGAATAGATTCCTCGGCCTGCAGTGTCGCAGCGAGGGACTGAGAGGTCCCTGCATGTCCAGGCCTGTCTCACTCTGGACGGCAGGCGGGGCCCCCTGAGCCGTGAGTGACCATCTTTGGTTATTAGTTAGTAGTTACCTAGACATCTTACAGTGGTCGTCTGAAAGTGTGACCTCGTCAGGCAGCTACCGAACATTTTCTACAACATTTGGCTAACTAGCTATCATGGATTGGCTCTCAACAATTTTACAGAGCCATTGCTGCAGTGTGTTTGTCCCGCTTGTCCCTCTCGTTGTCAACTAGATAGCTTTGTAGCTTGCTAACGTCAACGCGCTGACCACATACGATGTAACGTTATATGTTAACGTTAAATTCCCTCCTGTTTTCTCAGCTGAGTGCCATTGGCTAACTAGTTATCGTTATCGTCAATATGTGTAGCTTGCTAGCTAACGTTAGAGTAAAGTAGCACTAACGTTTGCGCACTAGCTTGGGAGCTAGCTAGCTAACTGTCGATAATTATGTTACAGATAGCTGGCCAGCTCAGTTTGGTAGCTAGATAGCCATTACTTTCTTGTGAAATGTGTTTACACATGAGTTCTAGCTACATTTGTACATTGGGCTACCATGAGCTAACTGTTGAGATATGTTTACCTTTTTCTTGATTGGCAAGGAATTATTTAGATAGCTTGCTACAATGCTAGCTAATGTTATCTGTTATCTAATGTTATAATGCCACCTAATATTATCTAGCTAGGATACAACTGAACAAAGTTAAACTAGCAACCGGTACCTGAGGTTACAGATCCAGCATTCGGTAACAATACATTACATTTGAGTTTGTATTCTAATATGATGGTTATGTCTATGTAGCTTGCTTCACATTACGCGATTAATTTGCAAGAGATAGGTGGCTAGCATGAACGTTACTAACGTTAAGTTAGATGCGACAAGGACGCACTGAACCGTGATCGATATTCATAGCAATATTTGTGACTCTAAATTAAACTTTTAGCAAGCTACTCGGTTAGCTAATGATATAACGTTAACCAAGCAAAAGGACCGTAAGTTAGATTTAATTACATTCTTACCCCCACTAGAACTTTTAGTTTAGTTATGTAGCTACTGCATTTATGTTTTGTCAGTGATACTAATAATATTAGTTATTGTTTATTTATACGGAGACTTAATGCATAGTTCTAATAGTTTTTAGAATAATTAAATTTCCCATCTGTCATCCAAAATCGAAGCAATACAATACAATAAACTGCAAAATATTGCTTTGATCAAAGCACAAATAATGCAAGTCATTTTTTGAGCTTGTGTAGGTCTAATGTAGTGTGCTAATATGGTGTATACGTAGAAATGGTTTAATTTGGACACTGCTGCAAGTCCAACCACATTAGAGTACTTTTTTGTTCCTACAATTGCCACTGATGAGCTTTACTCTGATTTAACATATTTCTGTGGCGAGGGCTTTGAGGTGAATAGACATGCTTGAGACAGGTGTGTGGAGCTTGATTGTGTGCATTCTCTGCAGCATCGTGGCTGTTTCGGTCACGTCGTTTCGACCATGGCGTCTGAGGTGAAGGACTGCGAGGAGGAGACTTTGCAGACCGCCTTCAAAAAGCTCAGAGTTGACGCAGAAAGGTTGGTATACTTGCTGTAATTTTCACAGTGAAAACGTAAATGCATCCGGAAAAGATAGACAATAGCGGTCCCCGGTTTACATGCTGTTCCCCCTTCCCATATAAACATACAAAATGAAGTGTCTGTCAAAAGATTCAAATATTTTCTTTTAAAGTATAATATTATATATGAACTTAAATTAAACTTAACTAAATTCACAACTACATGTCACTTATCCGACTCAATGTGTTCAGTCAAGTCAGTTAAGTTTTCAGTTTGTCAACTCGGATGAAGTTATATTTAGCTACATGTAGATATTTATATTTAGCTACGTGTAGATGTAGCCGAAGGAAAATTCTGCGTGATTACTCAAGCGCTTCAGTCTTTCCATTAGCACACCTCTAAGGCATATTTGTGTATGATGTAATTTACCCTTTAGGTCCTAGCTTCACGAGTCACATTATGTCATTGTCTGTCACCTCAGCTCACCTTGTGGCTTTGGTTAACACTGCCTTGCACTGGCTAATTCTGCTGTTGTATTTGTACTTTTTCTTTTTGTTGCAATACTGCTGGCATTTAAGTGATGTATCACATTTGTCAAGTATTCTGCACTTTGTTTGAAATAAATAAGACGTCCCAAAAGGGCCTTAAACTTAAATTCATAGCCATCAAGCTTTTTCTGAATTTCAGAACTTTTAGGGCAAGGCTGCTATGGGTTTGCCAGTGGAAATTTAGGGCACCAAGGACAAATCAGAAGGCCAGAATCTAATTTCAACACGAGCACATTAAGGCCAGAAAGCACACTCTTAATGTGCTTATCCCATTTATACAAGCAAAAGTTGCACAAATAGGGGCAAACAAATGTAAAAGTGTTTATACCAAAACATGTTCCTTTAACACTTCCAGTCCCAAGCCCAATATGAAGTGGTTCCACCCAAATCCCCAGGGGTTTTGGCTTTGGTTGAGAAAATTGAGAAAGTTGTTAAAAATGTATTCAGTTTTTAATAGGGGCTCAAAACGATAGTATAGCAGTTATTTTGATTGGTTGAACAGGAATAATGTTGGGATCTTACAGTAGCTACGCTTGAGTTTTGCTATTGTCAGAACTGAAAGGGTTAAAGTGATAATTCGCTTTCTGTTTGCTGCCTGCTGGTCACTTGCTGGGCTGACCACTCTTGAGTGGAAATGTTAGCTGAGAAAACATAATATCTGTAAGGGATAATACCTTATGAATGAGTCAGTTATGAGGAAATAGCCGCCCGTCAGGGTGGTGTTTGCGGAGGGCCGTTTACCACCCTGAAGGGCAATTACTGACTCTTTCATAGGCTATTATCCCGCTCATACCACGGCTAACTTGCCAAAGTAATGTAGCTATGGACGATTTATTTTTAGTTTTGAAACGAGTGTATTAATTGAAACACAAAAATAGACCCTGTTGTTGACTAAATTGCTTTGCGCAGCCTAAAATTGCCTGCTGTGACTAAAAGCTAATGTTCCTGCATCATCGCCGAAGAAAAGTTCACAAGCTCACAATCTGCGAAAGGAAATATAGCGTTAGGCTATTAACAAAACTAATGTTAGCTCCCTAAATAATGGCAAGTAATTTGTAGAAATTTCCAGACACGTCTCGGCCAATCAGAACTCCGCATTTCCCCTAGGGGGTCGGCATTTTCCATGCTGTGGTATAAGGAATATTAACGCATGTGGTTCTTTTCGATTTCCCTCATTTGGAATATTGACACAGCCTGGGCAGGCTTTGATGATAATTTTCTGCACGTGACGCTACTGTTGCTGACGTGCCGCTGTGTTTTTCAGCCCCCGGGCCGCGGCGCGGATCTGCGAGGCTTTGGCCCAGAAGACCGAGGGAGGCAAGGCCAAAGGGGCCTGTCCCAAGGAGAACTGGCACGGGTACGTTTTAGCCGTTGGATAGTCACAGTTTGATGTGATCCGGTGGAATTGTCGGTGCTGTTATTTATTTTTCCTCAAATCGTAGAACGCCTTCAAGATTGTATTGTAGTATTATCCATGTTATCTGATCCTGTGAGGGGAAAACTACCCCAAATCAATGTAAATGTGATTTTGAGATGAGTTGAGATTGACTATGTACCATTAAAGCTGGTTAGAAAAAGAAATTGGCTTGGTGTAAAATAATTCCATTAAAAGATTTGCCACTCTTAATGAGTAAGTGCGCAGTAGTCTCACAGGCGTTAGGCTGTGCAGAACAATAGTGGAAATAGATAATGGAACTTCCAATATGATGTAAGTGAAGGGAGAGGGAGCCTCTGGAACTGTCATTGTTTAGGTGCCTTTACGCGGCTGTGTCAATAATGCCAGTGTTTGTTTGTTTTTTTAAACGACAGATGTGTGCGTAAGACCTCCAGAGGAACCGTGAGGAGTCAGAGGCGGAGAAGATCAAAGTCTCCCATCCTCCACCCTCCGAAGTTTACCTACTGCAGCTCCAAGATGTCTCCCCCGCCGGGCCACCTGAAGCACAAGAGCCTGGGGGAGGCGGACGCCCCCGGGGCGGCCCTGGGGGTCCCGGCCAAGAAGGAGCTGCTGTCGTCGGGCCACGCCTCGCCCGTGTTCGGCGCGGCGGGGTACGAGTCCCGCGTCCGCGAGCTCCGCTGTGGGGCCTCCTCCCCAGAGGTCCTCCTCAGACCCCCGTCCGACGATGAGGGGGCCGCCGAGGGCTCGCCCAGCGCGGGGCCCAGCCTGCTCCTCCCCCCGGACAGGGGGGACTTCCAGTCGCTGTCCCGGCTGCAGGAGAGCCGCTCGGAGGCCTGCGCGTGCGCTAACGCTAACGCTAGCGCTAGCCCTGCGGAGCCGTGCCGCTGCCGCAGCTGGGAGGGCGTGGAGGTGTACTCCTTCACCGGCCTCAGGGACGTCATCTCCGAGTGCGAGCGGAACCTGGCGGCCCCCGACGACCCGGCCCAGGCCCCGCCGCGCGGGCGGACTCCCGCGGGCTCTCCGCGCTCCTGCTCCGAGCAGGCGCGCGCCTACGTGGACGACATCACCATCGAGGACCTGTCGGGGTACATGGAGTACTACCTGTACATGCCCAAGAAAATGTCGCACATGGCCGAGATGATGTACACTTAAGGGGCGACGGTCCGTCGGGGCGGACGGCGAATGGTTTGGCGTGACGCGACGATTCCGGCAAACCTCAACGGGACGGTTGCCTTCGCTCCCCTGTTTCCCCAGTCTTCACCATGACCCGTCGCTGCGCCGAAACGCATATCAAGATGTACCTGCTTTTTTTTTTTTTTTTTTTTTTTCTGTCATCTTTGTTTTTGAAACAAGAGCTTGATTTGATTTATCTCCGGTTTACATGATGAGAAGTTGCCAAAGCTCTGAAACCACGGGTGTGGTTAAAGGTATGTGCAGACATCATTGCCATGTAAAAAATATTTCCGTTTTCCATGGCCAAGGGTGTCTTTGGAACTAACTTTCACTTAATAAATTAATTGTTTGGTTTTTTTTTTGCTCATAATTATGGATTAATGGTAAATTTCCTTTTTTCAGCATAACTTATGCTTTTGGGTTTGGTAGCTTTTTTTTCCAAAAATGATTGATCTTTAGAATATTGTGTACATCAAAAATATACAGTTGGAAAGGGCACTGCCAACACTAGTGTGATTTAACAGCCAGCTCGTCATAAAAATGTTCATTAATTTGTGAGGAAACTTTGATTGACCTACAGACACAAGAACAGCCATCTGGAACCATAAAATATTTCAATTGCTTTGTGGGTTGTTGAGGATTATTTTGCCAAATACCCAGACTTGTAGAATTCATCAGCATCTGTTGTGGGTCCATTTGACGTGAACGTGTCATCCAAATAAAGTGTACTGAGAGGTATGTGTTTTGCTTCATTTATTTTTGACTGCAGAAATTTTTGTCCTCAAGCTAAAAACATAATGGCTTTATGACAACCGAAAACTCCAGTACATTACTGCCGATCGATATGAAAATCATCTCAAGGTTTCAGGTTTTACATTGCCTGATGCGCTGCCGTGCCAACAAAATAATTGTTATGCCGAAAATAACTCCACAAACGTATTCGTTCAGAAATAATTTGCACTTTGGAGCCTTTACGTGGCATTGTTGTAAAATGTTTGTCA
This sequence comes from Conger conger, assembly GCF_963514075.1. Taxonomy (NCBI): domain Eukaryota; kingdom Metazoa; phylum Chordata; class Actinopteri; order Anguilliformes; family Congridae; genus Conger; species Conger conger. Next base: position 34,537,552 of record NC_083773.1, read on the forward strand.
AGCTCTTGTGTCATTGCCTAGGAACGTTGACGCAATGAGTCCTTCTCTGTTACTAAGGGACGATTGTATGGGATCATGACGGAGTGGACCGGAGGCATGCTGGCTTTCATCTTCATTCATTCGTATCTAAGGCAATGTCTCTATTTGTCCAGTTTGCATTGTCAGCAGGCCTGCTACAACATAACGTTGCTGCCTGTTCATGTCAGTTATTGATATGGTGGAACATAAGGTTACATTGCGGCCTGTAGCGTAGTGGTTAGGGTAAATGACTGGGACACGCAAGGTCGGTGGTTCTAATCCCAGTGTAGCCACAATAAGATCCATACAGCTGTTAGGCCCTTGAGCAAGGCCTTAACCCTGCATTGCCCCAGTGGAGGATTGTCTCCTGCTTAGTCTAATCAACTGTATGTCACTCTGGATAAGAGCGTCTGCCAAAATGCCAATAATGTAATGTAATGTTCCAACATAATCTTCATTATAATTTCTCATTTAACCAGAAGAAGCCCATTTTGAAATCTCTTTCGGCACTTGGTATGAAATAAAGAATAAGTTATCCGATTGACAAAAAAAAAAGTTGACAAAATTTACAAATGGCTCGCTGCTCGAGAGGGAGGGACTTGGCAGGGTTAGCGGATCGGCGCGCACAACAGCGCCCCTCGGAATCACGGTCACGATCATGAGACGAGACGGCTTGAGGAAGATCACTAGATCACAAGATCCCTTCAGGCCGCCGAGGGATGTGGTGTGGGTGGTGTATCCCACAGCTAACATTAATTGGATTAGATAGGGTACAAGTGGCTACCAAATTGGGAGAAAAAGGGAAAGATCTGAAGTAAATTTATTTAAAAATGATATATAAAATTATATTAAAATATAAAAATTATATCTATTTTTTAATCTCTGTGACTGTCAACGATCCCCATGACCAACAACTGCAGAACACCTCCCTTTACCCCCCATTCCCTGTCAATAATCTGTGAACTGAACAACAGCAGAATAGACTATATCTGACTAATCAGATTCACAGTTCTGGCACACATGCATTGCCTGGCCTTGGGTACAAGGATCAATTTGGCAGGGATATGTCTGCTGCTCTAAATTATATGTATACACTCAGTGATCACTTTACTAGGTAGACCTGTACCCCAGCTTTTTAAAGTATTTAATCAGCAAATCATGTGGCGGCAACTAAATGCATAAAAGCATGCAGATGTCAAGAGGTTCAGGTGTTTTTCAGACAAAATGTCAGAATGGCAAATAAATGTGACTTTGATCGTGGAATGATTGTTGGTGCCGGATCTCAGAAACTGCTGATCTGGGATTTCCACGCACAAGTCAGTTTGCAGAGTATGGTGCGAAAAACAAAAAACTTCCAGTGAGCAGCAGTTCTGCGGGCAGAAACACGTTGTTAATGAGAGACGTCAGAGGTGAAAGGCCAGACTGGTCAAAGTTGACAGGAAGGTGACAGTAACGCAAATAACGCTTTACAACAGTGGTATGTAGAAGAGCATCTCTGAACACAACACGTCAAACCTCTTAAGTCGATAGACTACAGCAGCAGAAGACCAAGAAGACTAATAAACACCTAACAAAATACTCACTGAGTATAAAAATGAATTTATAATAACATTAGTACTATCACCTAGTTGCTGATTATAATATCTCAACGATTTTTGAGCAAGTTCTACATGCCAATTTATAGTCGGGAAAACTTGCCCCAAACTGACGTGTGATAATTTGGGGTATATCTCAAGGTCAGCGTAACATAGGGCTGCATGTCAAAATACACTTTGTCAATTTATCAATTTAATACACAAAATGCAATCTCATAAGAAGGGGCATAAGAATACAAAATTGTCAGCATACAAATGATTCTGTGTTTAATCTGACTGCAGATATTGTTATATAAATTAATATAATAACATTTAATAATTATAATAAGTTAATATAAATCATAGCATCCATCCATCCATCCATTTTCACCGGCTTATCCGGAGTCGGGTCGCGGTGGCTAAGCTGGGTATTCCACGTGTCCCTCCCCAGCAATACATTCCAGCTCCTCTTGGGGGATCCCGAGGCCAGGAGAGACATATAATCTCTCCAGCGGGTTCTGGGTCTACCTCGGGGTCTCCGCCCAGTTGGACTAGCCCGGAAAACCTCCAAAGGGAGGCGCCCGGGAGGCATCCTGATCAGATGCCCAAACCACCTCAATTGGCTCCTTTCAACGCGAAGGAGCAGCGGCTCTACTCCGAGCTCCCTCCGGATGTCCGAGCTCCTCACCCTATCGCTAAGGCTGAGCCCATCCACCCTATGGAGGAAGCTCATTTTGGCCGCTTGTATCCGCAATCTCGTTCTTTCGGTCACCACCCAAACGGCCCCGGTACCCCATACTCCCGCAGTACCCCCCACAGGGCTCCCCGGGGGACACGGTCGAAAGCCTTCTCCAAGTCCACAAAGCACATGTGGACTGGATGGGAAAACTCCCATGACCCCGCCAGCAACCCCGCCAAGGTAAAGAGCTGGTCCACTGTTCCACGACCAGGACGGAAGCCACATTGCTCCTCCTGAATCCGAGGTTCAACCGTCGGTCAGAGCCTCCTTTCCAGCACCCTAGAGTAAGCTTTCCCGGGGAGGCTGAGGAGTGTGATACCCCGATAATTGGAGCACACCCTCCGGTCCCCCTTCTTGAAAATGGGGACCACCACCCCGGTCTGCCACTCTACAGGTACTGTCCCCGACCTCCATGCAACACTGAAGAGGCGTGTCAGCCAAGACAGCCCAACAATGTCCAGAGCCTTCAGCATCTCAGGGCAAATCTCATCCACACCCGGCGACTTGCTGCTGAGGAGCTTTTTGACTACCTCAGCAACTTCCACCAGGGATATAGGTGCAGATTCCCCCGAGTCTTCGGGCTCTGCCTCTTCCACAGAAGACGTGTTGTTCGGGTTCAGGAGCTCCTCGAAGTGCTCTTTCCACCGCCCGACAACATCCCAAGTCTGGGTCAGCAGTTCTCCTCCCCTGCTGAAAACAGCCTGAGACAAGCCCTGCTTTGCCTTTCTGAGTCGTTGGATGGTTTGCCAGAACTTCCTCAAGGCCAACCATAGCCTCCCCGAACTCCTCCCATACCCGGGTTTTTGCTTCAGCGACTGCCGAAGCCGCAGCCCTTCTGGCCATCCGGTACCTGTCTGCTGCTTCATAGGACCCCCGGGCCAGCCAAACCCGAAAGGCCTCCTTCTTCAGTTTGACGGCCACCAGCGGGTTCTTGGGTTACGGCCCAACAGGCACCGATGACCTTCTGGCCACAGCTCCTGCTTGCTGCCTCTGCAATGGAGGCTTTGAACATGGCCCACTTGGACTCCATGTCCCCAGCCTCCCCCGGGATGCGTGAGAAGTTCCTCCAGAGGTGGGAGTTGATGACCTCGTGGACGGGGGCCTCCGCCAGACGTTCCCAGTTCACCCTCACTACACGTTTGGGTTTACTGGGTCTGTCCAGCAGAGCCTTCCCGGCCACTTGATCCAACTCACCACCAGGTGCTGATCAGTTGACAGTTCTGCTCCTCTCTTCACCCGAGTGTCCAAGACATATGGCTGCAGGTCTGATGATACGACCACAAAGTCGATCATCGATCTTTGGCCTAAGGTGCTCTGGTACCAAGTACACTTATGAGTAACCCTATGCTCGAACATGGTGTTTGTTATTGACTATCCATGACCAGCACAGAAGTCCAATAACAAGACACCGCTTGGGTTAAGATCAAGCATTCCTCCCAATCACCCCCTTCCAGGTTTCTCCATCATTGCCCACGTGAATTGAAACAATGTCTGAAAACAGTCAGGCCTTTTAGGCATTTTAGTGCACCTCATACATGCAATGGTGTAATAATAACTTTTATAGTGGGGGAAAAAAACAGCTCAAGCTAGGTTTTGAAACAGCTAGTAGCTGATTGATCAGTTCAGACCAGCTCCCAGCTCAACATGGTTTAGCTGGTTGACTAATTCAGACCAGCTCAAGCTATGTTTTGAAACAAGTAGTAGCTAGTAGACAAGCTACCAACACTAGCTGATTGACCAGCTCATACCCAGGTAGGTATGGTTGGGTTTTACAGCACAGCTAATTAAAAAGTACAGGGATACTGCCTATCTAATAGCTAACAATGCTGACTGATCAGTGTGAACAAATTAAGGCAGCTCTTCTGCCAAAGCACAATACTCCATACATTATTGCTAAGAGGGTCTGGACTTCACCTACTGCGAGTACAGTAAGAACATGGCGTCCCCATTGTTGCCTGATACCACTGACTGAAATTAACATGAACATCCTCACAAGTAGTCGGTAGTAAGGGACGTGTAGTGTATGACAGGCAATACAGTAAAATTAGCTAAAACATTTCAAGTCTGGAAGATCACACCAAAGGAGGATTCAAGTGGTTAAATGGGTAAAGGTGCTACATATATACCTAACCTATCATTTCTAGATTATTTTTCATTTTCATTTTTATGAGCTGAATTTGGAAATCAATATTCTCATATGTATGGTGCTTTTGGTAAATAGAAAACATAATCGCACTCGTATTATCTCAACTCTGCCTCTACGAGTGTCATGATGTTCCTTTAAAATGGACCAAGATCACTTTGGTGTTTAGGGTTTCCCAGATAGGTTACCAATGGGAAATCCCCACCAAAGCTTTGGCGTGTTAAAAATAAACCTGTCCACAGAGGGCACTATCAGCATCGACCATTCCACAGGAAATGTGACTTGTAGCCGTCAAGGAAATTCCTGAAAAAAATATTGCGATTTAGATTAGAAAAGAAAAATGCTTACAAATACAGATGTTTATGCTACAATCAGTCTCTCGGGTTTATTTTGCAGTATAGCAGGATCGCTTGTGCAGGAAACTGTACATACCACATTCAAATTCATGTTATTTCTACCCAAGCAAATCAGTACGTCAGTGTGCTCCACCTGAGTTGAAATGTAACCGTTAGGGTCCGTTACCATTCCCTCGCACTGCCATTGAGTATCAAGTCCGTTTCTGAGATTGTCGAAAGCCAGTCCTGATTTTAGAATCTAAGACTACGATCAACGGGGTTCAAAAGGCAAAAGGCTTTTCACTCGATCTCAGAGGCAGATTAGGTGGGCTCGGATGTTTGTATTTCATAATATCTGATAATTATGAAAAAACATACTTCATCTCACGTGGGAAATCGTTTTACAAACAGTTTGTAAAAATTGCAGTTTTATCCTAAGATATGCACACTTCGACCAATATAACTATTTTTCTACTCGAATCGATATGTAACACAAACCGAAAGCTCGAGGATGATGTGAAAGTGAAAGGTCAAAAACACGAAAAATATCCTTGTGGGCCTTAGAATGCATGGCAGCAGTGACCTTTGAATATGCCAACAGATTTAGTGAGTTATTAAATAGTCGAAAAACAGTGTCTCTACAGTATGTGAAAAGTTTGTAAATATACAACATACTACGCGTGAGTACCAGATTGCAGGGAACAAATTGTGTACGCGCAGAAACCATTTTGGAGAAAAAAAATTAACCATACCACATTACGAAATGCATTTCCACCAGAGGGCGGCAGTGCTCTCTCTAATCATTTTGTCCATTTTGACCTTATTTAATGTGTTTGTTGAATCGTAAAATGACGCACCGTTGTAATTTACTGAAAAACATGATCCAGAACGATGAGAAAGGGAGTGTCTTTTGGAAGAAGGATTGCGTGGGTGTTTGGCTGAGGACAAAGTCATAGTGAAAGCTCAGATTGCGCAAACGAGCTTGACTTTTCATACATTTGAACATTAACAAAAGTAAAAATAGCTTTGTATTCTACAGTTCGTATGTTTTTAGCCCACTTTGCTTTACCACTATGGTCTTGATAAATGATTCAATAAATGAATGCATGTTTAGTAGAGTGGAATTTTCTTGGCCACCAACAGGATAACATTACTTACATTGTATAAAGTGTATATTGCACCATGTTCATGGTTAAGCTAAATATAGGCATTATATTTGATTTAATTTAGTCATATCCTATGTAGTCATATGTAGTCATATTGTACACTAATACTATCATGCTAAGACACACGCACACCCACACACATGCCTACAGACTGGCAGACACGCATCAACAGTAGAGACAGAATAGGAGAATCAGGTTTGTACATGTTGAACCTGGCCCAACTTTTCCATTTCCTGGAATTGACGCAGTATTGGCAATCCAACGTCTGTACATTTCTTTAGAAATCTGTTTTCGTTTGTGGAGAAGTGCTGGTGGCTGTTGACAGGCTATTTGTACTGCTAAATTAACGGGCTTATCCACTTGTATGATTCCTTCTGAGATTATTTACAGGAAGGTATGGTATTCTGTAATGAAAATATATGTTACAATCTGAATACCATTACATCTGAATTACCGAATGTTATTTGTGTGTTTATTTGTCTACTTATTTATTTATTATTTATTATTACTACTGTTACTTGACAGAAATGGTTAAAGTGCTTCACAGAGAGCAGCTTTTATTGTGTGTGAGAGACAAAGACAGAGTGTGTGTATTTATATACCACACCTGTTCAATTACCAGTATCCATGTCTCATATTACTACCATTATGACCAGGGTGAGTTTTAACATCATTAACGTTTGTCTAACTTTAACTTCATTTCATTTTTAATAGGAACGGTTCATTTAATGACTTGCCATTGAAATGCCATTTTGAAATACACCGCCCCCCCCCATATTTTTTCTGGTTTGCAGTCCACATCTGATATGTACTGTGTGGCACAGTGTGAGCTGTTGGGAAAGCTATCAGCTGTGTGAAATTGAACTTTGGCTTCAGTTCTTGTGTGTTTTTCCATTGCATCGCTCTTCATGTGGCAGGGCTTGTGTTAAGTGGGACTGCCAAATTTCAAATGTTTAATAAAAATAAGACATATTTCACCAACAGATTACACCCCTGCAAATAGCCAAATTCAACAGCATTCTCAGACATCACGTCTTGGCCTGTGATAGTGGCAATTACATTGGTTTGCAAGAAGGAAAACAAACTATGTCTAATGGTGGTACAATCTTGGCCTGTAAAAACAGGGGGACTCAGAGCTATTTTCTGTTTTTCGTATCGGGCCTGGGAATTTCCCCTTCATTATTTGCTTCATTTTGAAAGCGCAGAAACTCGCACAGCACACCCACTTATTACCCTTAACATCAGTTAAAGTCTGTGATTGTCTGTCTGCCTGGAATGGATTTTATCATTTCAACTACTCAACGTTGACGATCGCATCAGGGAGAGCTTTTATGGCCATGTAAGTTTCAGGCTTTCATAGGTTTTATGGAATCTGGAGTCTTTTGCTGGTTGACAGTGTGTCCACACACCCCTCATTCCCCCTGCCCCAAACTAAAGATGGGCGTGCATCACATGGGGTCTGGTGATGGTTCTCAAAGCAAACCAGTGACTGAGGACTTTTCAGATGGATGCGTCACAGCTAGCGAGCGTCAGGGGTCGTCCCGGAACAGGGGCATTCCTTATAACCGTTGCGCGTCACTAGAGACCGGCCGGCGCAGTCTGCATAGCCCTAACCCCCTTGCCTCTCTTGCTACAGGACAGCCTAGGGCACAGCGTTTTGGAATACGCACATACAATTGAACAAAATGGCTTTAGTATTGTGACAGTGATACATGGAATTGTGATACCCCTTCTCATCACCGTGTTCTTTAATTATCAGACGTTTTTTGGGGAAAAACATTTCCCCCCATGTTCCTGTCACTTACCTTGTGTGAAAGGCCTGAAGGGAACACAAAGGGGGTTGCGGTTTGGGGGTTTGGGGGGTTTTTGTCGTCGCTGGAAAGAGAGGGGCTAAGTTGAAACCACGGCAACAGGAAAAGGAATTCAGAGGCCATTGGCAGTCAGTGATTGCGGAATGTTTCGGTTGCTGATTTACATCACAATAACATCTCGCCCAGCGTAAATGGTGAAGATCGCTATAGGAGGGCACAATTGTACAGGCTGTTTGGTTTCAGATGAATAAAAGTTGTGCTTCTTGTGCAAGTTAAGCTTTTTGGTTACAATGCAGCTCTCTCAGGAGTGGGCTCACGCACTCTTCCTCTAAACTGTGTGTCATTCAAGGTCACAGGAGCCGCACTTCAACCCTGGCTGAACGCGGCGCGCCGCTGCGGAATCCAGCGGGTTCCTGCACAGCACAGACAGCACGGAGAAATCCATCAAAGCACAGTAAAGTGGAACATAGCGTAGTGGAATCCATCAAAGCACAGTAAAGTGGAACATAGCGTAGTGGAATCCAACAATGCACAGTAAAGTGGAACATAGCGTAGTGGAATCCAACAAAGCACAGTACAGTGGAACATAGCGTAGTGGAATCCAGCAAAGCACAGTACAGTGGAACATAGCGCAGTCGAATCGGCACAGGACACCAGAGGAGAATGCAATATAGCACAGAACGGCACAGCATAGTGGAAGCCAGTTTTGCATAGGCAGCATAGCGAGATAGTATAGGACTGCATAGTGGAATATCACACAGTGCAATACATCACAGCACAGTAGGCACAACACAACATAGCATGGCAGTGCACAGCAAGTGGAGCCCAGCAAAGCACAGCATAGCACGGCTGAGGTGAATGTTTACCCTTCAAAAATCTGTGGTAGGGCATTAACCTCCGAGATTTGTGTCAACACCCACCGTTTCAACATTTAGAACAACGCAAGCTTTATGAGTGTGTGTGCGGGCGGGCATGTGTGTGCATGCGTACTTGCGTGTGTGTGTGTGTTTGCGCGTACCTGTGTGAGTGTGTTTGTGTGTGCCCGCGTGCGTGCGCGCGCGTGTCAGAAATCCCTCTCAAAAACAGACCAGACTGGTTCCTGTAATGCGATCGGGCAGTTCTTGTTCAGACTTGCTGTCTCACCTGCACCAGCTCCCTCCCCCCTTTGTGACTGGAATGCTGGCCCAGATTAAATTCGCAGTGGCCTATAGAAGACCCGGTCGCGGAGAGGGCCCTCATTGTTCCGTCCCCCTGGATCTCTCATTGGCCAGATTTCCCTCTTCCAACCTTTTGGTGGAAAGTAATGTTTATCGTTGTTTGTAGATTTAGCTTTCAAAGTATTAAGATGTCCAATAAGCTTTCTTTTCTCAATCAAGTATCCTTACCGTTTTTTACCTTGCTAATAATACACTCACCTCTCATGTTGGAATACAGGGGTTGCAGTTTTGGGACGCGGTTTGAAGTTTTGCATCTGCTGAGGTCCTTACCATCTGCTGGGAAATGGTCGTTTCCCTCCACCATTCCCCCACCCCCCTTCCTTTGCTGGGAAATGCCCCCCTCCTCCCCTTAAACGGGGTCAGAGTCTGCATTATTATAGAGATCAGCGATCTGTCCTAGCCCACTCTGCCTCGGCGACCTCTGACCTCCCTGAGCGGGGGTCACGTCCTGTTGAGGGTGGTTTGCGTCTGACTGGGCAGCGGGACTGCTTGGAGCCGTGCAACTTAAATGCTTCCACATGACAGAACCTCCAGAGCTGGGTTTGTAGGAGACTGCCACTTTGCACACTTACACTTGCTGTCTTTTTTAGAGCCTTTTTCAAACAAACCTTTGAACTGAAAGTGTATTTCTTCTTGCCACCTATCTCATTGGCAAACAAGCCTCACCATTCTGTTTAACTAGGTATCCAGGTCTGTTTAAACGCTAGTTTGAAAGCCAGCATGGAGGGACTTGTAAATAAGGTTGCTGTGTTCTGCTGAGCTGTAATGTGCCTGTTTTTTCGGTCAGAGATTAGAAAGTGATGGATTTTGGTGGGTCTCAGATGTGTCCTTACACATTTTCCTGTGGGATTAAAAGTATAACTGTCACCAGGACCTATTTACAATGTTACTGGAAAGGCTTTTTTTTTTTTTTTTTGGTGTGGTAAAAAAATTTAAACATTTTAGAAACATTGCTTGAGTGTTATTTTCCACAACCTTACACAATGATACATCTGCAAGTTGTAAAACACGACAGTAACAATTTGTGGTACTTGGGTGGTATCATTCCTGAGAATTTGGGAATTTTTTCATATGAGAAATGATTCTGAAAGATAACGTGTGCAAATCATTTTAAGTGCTTTCTTCCCACACAGCGATGTAAAAAATGTATAATTATGACTTTAAAATGTGAGCACATTTTTCTCTGGAATGATTGAGAATACCTCATTGGAGCTGTAACCAATCACATTCCATGGAAGGAGGATGCACATTTGTATATGTGTATTTTCAAACATGTGAAAGTTACCAGCTGCCCAATATAAACAGGGCAATTACAGCTACATGGCCAAGCATATGTGGACACCCCTAGGTCTGGGACTGTTTCTCATGGTTTGGGCTAGGCCCCTTAGTTCCAGGGAAGGCAATGCTAGAGCATACGATGACATTCTGGATGATTCTGGGCTTCCAACTTTGTGCCAACCATTTGGGGAAGGCATTGTTCCTGTGGGCAGGGTCCACACAGAAAGGTTTGTTGAGATCGGTGTGGAAGAACTTGAGTGGCCTGCATAGAGCCCTGACCTCAACCCCATCAAACACTTTTGGGATCAATCGGAATGCCAACAGTCAGCCAGACCTAATTGCCACCCATCAGTGCTTGACCTCACTAATGCTGTAGCTGAACGGAATCAAATCCCCGCATCACTGTTCCAACATCTAGTGGAAAGGTCTTCCCAGAGCAGTTGAGGCTGTTATAGCGGCAAAGGTGGGACCAACTCTTTATTAGTACCCATGATTTTACTGTAGATATGTATGTTTGACAAGCACGTGGCCGAATGCTTCCGGTCATGTAGTGTAGCCTACCTCTTTGGGCAACATTGACCGGTGCACGCACCTGATATACCAACTGCTGCGTATATACCACCTCCTAACTGAAGCCCATCTTCACAGGGTGAGGATGTGGGTAGTTGTACACTGCCCTGTGGGACTATAAGTCCTGGTGCAGATTTTGCCATAGGGTGAAGCATATGCACCTCAACTGAATGGATGCCCACCTAGAAGAACATCATTAGTATAGAACTAGTGACAAAGGTGACCGGGCATAGTAACAGGGTTTAGCTACTTAGCTACTTTCTCAGCCAACACCTGTACATGGCCACTCAGTTCTTACTGGAGATTGCAGCTCTGCTCTCCCACAGGTTTATATTCACATCGCTAGCTACACGTTATTGTAGGGGAGTTAGTTGCAACATGCTAGTTTAATACTTCAATTCAACCAATAGCTGGGTTGCTCTCAAGATTTCTTCTAATCAGGGAGTTTTTTCTTGGCATTGTTTCAGGGTTTTTCCTCCCCACTAGGGAGTTTCTTGATATCTAGGGGCTTAGGGCTGGTATTTCCCTTCTGTTACTCCGTAAAGTGTCTTTGTGACAGTTCTCTGTGAAAAACGCTATACAAATGAAATTTTATTGAAATGAATTGAAAACATTGGGTTAGTTGTAACACCATCAGTCTGACCAATAATTAGTTGTGGTAATGTGATCAGTACTGTCATGTTCCCCTTTGTACGCACAGGAGATGTTTGTTCACTCATATTGGGCATTTTATTTTCTTTGTATCTGACATTAACTCATAAATACTGTGATATTGTCATAGATGTCTGAATGACTAATTTTTATAGCAGACAAATATGGGTAGTTTATGTCAAACTGAGAGCTTCAGCATAAATACTCATTGAATTATTCATGTTGGAGCAGAGAGTGTCTCCCCTACCCATGATGTAGCCAGTTAGCTAGAAATGTCAACATGACATGACAAGTCAAATGTAAGATCAACTACAATAAAAACAGTGAGGGCCCAGGGCAGAGACACACTACAGGCATAGTGTTTTTGAAGCATGACGGTCAGTCAGTAAGTTCTTACCAATAGCTGCATATATACTGTACAGTAGCTAACATTAAAAGTGAGCAATACATTGAAATACTAGCTATTTCAAATGTAATGATATGTAACCATATCACTTCTGGTAGATAATCATTTTCAATATTCTTCATTAGGTATAGCAGACTGAAAACTTTCATTCATAGTTAGCTGCAATTACAGTAATCAGCTTCTTCAGATTAATTTATATGAAGAATGACAGTGTTAAATAACTGACCGACTTCTTCAGAAGTGGTTTCCTCGCTTGGCCTGGTCTAACATGCACTGTGTATGCCGGGTTTTGTCACAGCCAATGTCTTGATCATTTCATGCTGTTGAGAAAGATCTAACATAACGGCCTCATTACCATTTTCTCTGTAATTAAACTAATTCTTTTTTTCAGAAATGTCATTCCTGTGGTCAGTTAATCACACTTTCAGCAATTTCAACTGTATTTCACTCATCAGTTTATAATTGAATCCATTAAAAATGTTAATTCCCTCTGAAGGGATTGCTTATTATACGGTAAGTTACTGAAAAATTAAACACATTGGTTGATCAGACTGATTAAGTGGCATATATGCATATTTATTCTTCATGGCATACATATTTATTTCTGTCAGAATGTGATCTTAAGAGAGACAATCATCCTTTAGTAGATATTAAGTGTCTAATTAAGGACAAATTGCAGCTCATTTCTATTCACATGTTGTAATTAGGTAATAATAAATATTATCGTACATAGTCATCATTGAACATACTTCGTGTTTTCTGGGTAATGGTTGAAACTGATGTTTGAACTAATGGGCACTACATTAGTAAAAGGAGAACCGGTTTAGAAAAGGTTGGGAACTGTTTAGAAAAGAATGAAAACATCAGTTAATATTTATGGAAGTATTCTGTGCTGAATAGTTGGCAAAGACAAATCTAAAAGACGGCAGAATATGTTTTCCTGAAAGTTTGTGTTGTTGAATGCAGTACACTACAGGGTTCGGGATGGGAAGGAGCTCTTCTTCGTGCGATCACGGTTCTGCGTGTTCATCCAAAGCCTGATGTGCTTGGCTGGCCAAACAGCAAAAAAGGCAGCAATAAAGAAAATCCACACGCTTACTGAGCTCCCAAAAGCAGAAATGTAATACAGTTGTGTTCAAGAAAATAGCAGTACAACCTGATGAACCACTGTTATTAGTAGTAGTGATATTTCATGGCAAGGTTGGTGGTTTGAATCCTGGTGTAGCCACAATGAGATCCGCACAGCCGTTGGGCCCTTGAGCAAGGCCCTTAACCCTGCATTGCTCCAGGCGAGTATTGTCTCCTGCTTAGTCTGTACGTCGCTCTGGATAAGAGCGTCTGCCAAATGCCATTAATGTAATGTAATGTAAATACTTTACTTGTAGATGTAGTAGAGTAATAGAAAAACAACAGACCCAACTGTCATGACATGCGCGCTCCTTGTTCTGAGTAATTGACTGATTCATTGAAAGGGGCGTGTTCAAAATAATAGCTGTGTACAGTTTAATTAGAGAATTCATTCATTCTGTGAAAAAACAGGTGCCATTAATTGTCCTTTATTAAAGAAGAAGGGAAGCAAATGTTTCACACATTGTTATAAAATATATTGTTTGGAGGAACCACGTCATTTGATTCAAAAGTTGATTGGAGAGGGGAAAAAATATAAAGAAGTGCAGCAAATTATAGGATCCTCAGTTAAAATGATCTCAAATGCTTTAAAATGGCAACAAAAATCCGAAACAAATGGAAGAAAACAAGCAACTACTGTTAAAACGGATGGAAGAATAGTCAGAATGGCAAAGATTCAGCTATTCAGCTCCAGAAAGATGAAAGATGATCTACAATTACCTGTAAGTGCTTTTACAGTCAGAAGAAGACGTTTGATCAAAGCTAAGCTATCAGTGGGGTGTCTTGGTGGCGCAGCCTGCAGAGCACTGACCGCATGCTCGTTGTGAGCCGCGACGTCAACGGTTCGAATCCGACCGTCTGACAATTTGTTGCATGTCTTTCCCTCTCTCTCGCCCCCATTCTTCCTGTCTCTATATACTGTCCAGTAAATCTGAAAAAGGCCAAAAAAATATCTTAAAAAAAAAAAGCTATCAGCAAGAAACCCCCGTAAAGCACCATTGTTGAAAAAAGGGCATGTGCAGAATCGGTTAAAATTTGCCAAAGAACACATTGATTGGCCCAAAGAGAAATGGCGTATCATTCTGTGGACTGATGGCAGTACGTCAGACGACCCCCGGGCACTGAATTCAAGCCACAGGACACTGTGAAGACAGTCTGGTACGGGGATGTTTTTCATACTACGGTGTTGGGTTTGTATACCAGGGATCATGAATCAGTTTGAATACATCAAAATACTTGAAGAGATTATGTTTGCGTATGTCGAAGAGGAAATGAGGTCTTTCAACAAGACAACGACTGCAAATAAATGAGTAAGCGAGCAACATCTTGGTTCCAGACAAAAAAAGGATTGAGGTAATGGAGTGGCCAGCTCTATCCCACAACCTCAACCCCATTGAAAACTTGTGGGGTACATTCACATGAACTCTGGAATGTAGTTAGTTAATCCTGGGCTAAAATACCTGTTTCTAGGTGCCAGAAGTTGGTTGACTGGATGCAACAGTTGCAGCAAAAACAATGGTTAGGCAACTAAATATTAGTTCAGTAATTTAAAGTGTTAAATCTTGAAAAATGTCTTCAGTTTATACAATTTGAAGAGAGTTTGAAGAGAAAAATGTCGACACTGCCATTTTTTTTAACAGATTAATATTCCTTTTCTTTGATTCCTGTAAAATAATAACGCAGACTTGATAAAATTAGCTAATGCTTTTAATTGGAATTGAATGTGTAATGCTTCCACTAAAGTAGAAATATTGATCTAAAAGCTTTTGAAAAAAATTTGCGCTTTATTCACATTTTCTAACGCACTGCTATTTATTTGAACACAGCTTTATGTATCCTGACAATGTTTTGCCCCCAATAGCTTCTTCGTGTGAAGACGGGTGTCTGTTCCTTTCAAGGATGTGCTAGCACTCGATACTTTCGAATCAGTAAGACTGTAGTCCTTCCACCACATTAATGTGGGAACAATCGTACAGTTGTTAGACACATTAAAAATTCATGGAAGTTCATTTATCATTCGAGATAAAGGGACTGCATTTCAGACATCTGTGGCTTTTGTTTGAGAGAACACACTGCTATTCAGGAAATAAGATTCCTTCGGAAGTAGGCCAGGCTGCAGGACTGTTGATATAGTAGTTTTTAAATGTAACTGTATTTTGTACAATGTGCAAGGTACTTCTATCATGCAAGGAGTTGCTATGTCCCAGGGGGGCACCTGAATGTTACAAAAATATGCATAATATCTTCAATTAATTTCACATTGACACAGCTGCTTCGTGTAGTGCAAGGCCTGAGTCCGGAGCCTTATCAGGAATGTGTGCTACAGGAAGTCTGGGGGCGCGAGATCAGATGTGTTTAGTTAGCGCTACAGTGGAGAATATATTTCCTATGGAAAAGGCTGACAATGAGCAATTTGCAAGGAACTGAATGGCTGCAGAAAAACAACTGAAAAATGTGTCAGAAATCAAGGGGCCTCAGGCTTTAGCAGCTCACAGGAATGATGGTGGATGTGAAATGCTTTAGGTGATATTTGTGATATATAGTGCCAGTTTCACAGACACCAAATAAGCCTAGTCCTAGACTAAACTCAATTTTGAATGGAAATTCTCCAGATAAAACTCATTTTAGTCCAGGACTAACTTTAATCTGAGTCTGTAAAACTGGTTCATAGAGACCGAGAGTAAGCTTTGTCCTGGACAAAATTTAGTTTTGTATGGAGAATCTCTAGGACTAGGCTTAATCTCTGTCTGTGAAATTGGCCCATCATGCATAATTTAATCTATAGTTTTACAATAATACCCGCGGACAGGCAGATTTCATGTTCCCCTTTCTAATGCAAATGTTATACTTAACTTTACAATCAGGAAGATCAAAGATTTGATTAGCCATAATTTAGCCTGCCTTTACAAAGTTTTAAAAAGACGTTTCTCAGCCTCAGTGCTATAGTACGTGGGCAGATAAATTAAATGCAAATGATTGTTGGGAAGCTGACTGGGAGAAACTACTTTATAAAAATAAACGTTCCTCTTTATTCGGGTCATATGAAAACAATGCTTCCTTGTGAAGAAGAATGTGTAAAAATAAGAAAAGAAAGAATTTGCGTGGAAGGAAAATCACAAAACCCAGTTCCTTTAGTCTGGGGGATTTTCTCTCCAGTGGAAATATTTCTTCAGGCTTTGAGATTGTGTTTGAAGTGCAGCGTTGCGTGCTGCTGGCCTGTGGACTCAGTGAAGATGTTAATCCTGGTCCCCGTCTGCTAGCCTCCTCTCTCACGCGCGAAATAAAGAGAGGTACTTGCTCTACCTCTTACTGTATTTATCAATCTCCTAAATCCACTGCTAACCTTGCCTTCAACTGGTGAATCTTTTCACATAGGAAACAACACAGCATATTTAGAATTAAAAAAAATATTTTGGTGCATTGACCATTGACCTACTGTGGTAGCTTGCTTTTTGTGTCTTCTTCTTCTGTATAACAGTGCAAAGTATATTGAAACGGTGCAGATACAGAACAGTACAGAGACATGAATATCCAGTTTCTGTGAATGGTGCTCTAATTCGTCTGTACTCACACAAAGAGGTGCTCCAAAGGTCTACCTGCAGTAATACACTGTACCAAAGAGGCTCTGGAGTGTGTATAGTTATCTGGGAAAAACATATAAACCTGTATGTACCTGGAAGGGAAAACAAATGCAGAAATAGAAATACAATGCAACTATTGACAAGCACACAATAATCTTCTTTTTTATAAAGTCTGGAAAACATACCTATTCCTTGTAAATATCAGCACAGGATGAAAAAGCAGTTGCATAGCACACATATGGGATCTGTGTATTAAAGTATGAGCTCTCTATGACTACATATGGCACGACATAATAAGCTCCACCGCCTTTGACAGGTTACCTGGCGATTGCAAATGCTTTTCCTTGTAAGGAATCCTTGTTAAATAATATTTAACTTGTGCGTTCTAAACTAAGTTTAATTTGGTCATGTAGTATATCACTCTCATCTTCATTTAGATGGTTCAGAAGGAGGCCAATGTCAAGGTTATGTACACACCAGGTCTGGCCAAAACAAATTGATCTGCTGTGGACAGGACTAAAGGTTCTCTACCTTGATTACGTAAGTCTGTTTATTTCGTTTTTTACAGAACAAACTCAAGCAAAGCCATTTTGACTTATTATTTATGTCTATTTTGACTTATTATTTATGCGTTTTGTGAAGGCCTACTGTATGTTCATTTACAATTATCAACACCAACTGATGTTGAGGTTTCATAAATGTCTGCATTAGCAAGATGTGTCAAGAATGAGGTCTAAACTGCCTTTGATTGCTTAGCATCATGAATATCAGAATTATGATGTATTGTCAGTATTTCATCATATTTCTATTGTCTATAGTCTATATTTCTCTGCTTTCAGTTATGTTCACTCTCTGTGTCCTCACTTCCTTGCTGAGGTAAACAGATCACCTCAAAAAGAGAAGCAGGTAGTGCCTGTTCTCCACATTACAAAGCTGGGGTTGTTCTTCAGGGTTTATTGTTATTTGTTTTGGAGTGCTCAGTTAACACGAGTCTCTGGAATCCCCTGAGCCATATACTCCACTATGCTAAAACCTACACTAAATGGACATTCAATCAAGATAAAAAATATTTCTTATTATCTTTTTTTCATCAAAGATATTTGTTCAATGTTAAAAAACTACTTTTGTGCTGGGCCTGGAGAGTATATGGCTGTAAACCTGTATGTTATCAGGTGCTTTGCTCCGCATCTTCCAGCACTCTCCTCCCTCTTCCCCTCTACCCCTCCCTCCCTCTTCCCCTCTACCCCTCCCTCCCTCTTCCCCTCTACCCCTCCCTCCCTCTTTCCCTCTACCCCCCCTCCCTCTTTCCCTCTACCCCTCCCTCCCTCTTCCCCTCTACCCCTCCCTCCCTCTTCCCCTCTACCCCCCTCCCTCGTTCCCTCTACCCCTCCCTCCCTCTTCCCCTCTACCCCTCCCTCCCTCTTCCCCTCAATTACACTAAATATGAAATCAGTATTTCATTATATTTCTATTGTCTGGAAAACTCTACTTTTAGATATTTTAACACTTGCTTGCTGAGGTAAGTACTAAAGTTGCCCGGTTCATTTCCCTAAATGCTATAGTGACTATCATTGTGTTGGTACTTTTGTTTTGGTTTGTTCACAAGGCCAAAAGAAATCCTGTTCGAATGAAATCGGAACAGAAAATGCGCTATTTTGTTTTTAGGAACAACAACCGTTTGTTTGCTTTTTTTTCCACATTAAAAATGTTTTGTAAAGAAAGAGAGAAATGCATTGTACTTTGAAATGTCACACCTCATTGAAACACTAAACTCCCACAGCCAGGGCCAATTTGGCAGCCGGTGAAGGTGTAATACGAGGTCTTTGTTTCCCTCAGATAGCTGATCTCTGATGGTGACCTGATAGTGCAATTCCAGAAAAGGTAAACTGATCTGTAATGACTTCCTCCTCCTGACAAAAGCCATACCTGCAAATCTTTAGATGAAATGGGAGAAACCCCAAACCCTCCTTGTTCATACAGCACCCTAGCTCCTCTCTAACATCACTGGCACCTGTGTGAATGCGTTATGATTATCTTACCGTCAACACCACTGTGCTCCTGGAGCCCAAACGCAGATAACACACAGCACTGGAGGAAAAGGCTTGTCTGCCTTACAAAATGCAAGAATAACATATGTTCTAATATTTCATTTCACTCTGATTAACACCATAGCACATCAAACAAAAACAGCCCAATGGCTGAATTACATGGTTGACACTTGCTGATGGTGCGATGCAATTGACCTGTTCGCGCACATACCTGTACAAAAGCAAGTTGACACATAGGGCTCTATTTTGACAATTCGAACAGCGGGCATAATACTGGCTAATACTGGCAATACTGGCTTATGTTATGACACGTAGGTGCAAATGCACAACACAGTGGTTCATTTGGGGGCTCTGTCACCAGAAACCTGGTTTCGGCATAAACGCAATGTATGCATCATCAATACCAGAATACTTAATAGGGTGTGATTATGAGAAAAGTGAAGGCATTGAATCTTTTACAGCAGCATCCATACACACAAACAAAAATAAACAGATACTTTTTTATGTTATATTTATCAAAAAATATATGCAGACAGGTGACAAATGGAAGGAAAAACCTGAATAAATGAGTGAAGTAACATAATGAATGCAGATGCTTCCATACAGGTGGACTCCATGATACAATTAAGCAATTAACATCCTATCATGCTCTGGGGTATGTATAAAAATGCTGAGCAGGCCCAGTTGACCTAGATTTTGGATCAAGATGGCACGAGCATATGATCTAAGTGACTTTGAAAGAGGGTTTATTATTGGGGTACAGATGGCAGGAGCTTCAGTCACAAAGACTGCTCAAGTGGCTAGTGTTTCAATAGGAACAGTGACTAAAAGTGGCATCTGCGTTCATGTCTACAGGAAAGACATCAATAAATATAGTCTGAAATTGCATGTGCATTAGCACGATATTTAAGGAAAAACAGAAGAGCAACTCTTCCTCAAGTGACTGAGCATGTCAATGCAGGATGTGATCAGGCTGTGTCAAGGAGAACAGTCAGTCAATAACTACTGTACATAGAGGGGGGTATTACTGTAGGGTTGCAGTGCATATACGCCTCTTTACAAAGACGAATGCACATTTGCGAGTTCAGCAGTGCAAAAACCATAGGCACAGGTCTACTGAGATGTGACATAAAGTGATATGAGGAGATGAGTCATCCTTCACCATATACTCGAGAAGTGGGCGAGTCTTTTTGTTAAGTGCAAGCGTGGAGTTCAGCATGAGAACAGCACAGGGCTGACCCAAGAGCGAGGAGATCTGGTGCCTCTCTGTGGGGGGCTTTTTTCTGGCACGATCTGGGTCTACTTGTCCACTAAGAAGGAAGGATCACTGCAAATCAATACAAATTATTCTGAGTGACCACCTTTATCCTATGATTAAATATTTCTATTCTGATGGGAGTAGTCTCTTCCAGGATGGCATTGCCCCCGCCCACAGGGCCTGATGGGTCACTGAATGGAATGATGAGTATGAAAATATGAATCATATACGATGGCCTTCACAGTGACTTGTATCACAGTCACCAGAGACTTGTAGAATCTATGCCAAGGTGCATTGAAGCTGTAATAAAGCGTTTATCTTCCTGAGAACCTGGTGTTTAATTTTTGAGAACCATACTTTCTACTATGCTGAAACCTACACTACAAGGGACATTCGATAAAAATAAATAAGTACTCATTTGGAAATTATTTTCACCGCAACATGCCAAGTTGTATTATATTAGAAAGAATTAAACTTTAAACATATTTCTGTGGGGTCTCAGGAGGACATTTGTACACAAAGAACACTCAAACAACACAAGATATGTTTCTACCCATCATAAGTAAATGACATTCCGCAGTTGGTCATGTCAACATATTTATCCACAGTTGTCCTACAGACATATTACTCAGGCAAGATAGCATATGCTGTATTCAAACAGAGCAACAAGGGAACAGCACTGATATCACCTCACGGAGTAGGAGACAATGTCCAAGTGAAGCTAGATATATATTGCCAATGTGGTGATAAGAGTGTTATATGCACACACTTCCCTCTGGCAGTTAGTGCTGCTATCAACTACTGTCACAAAATCATTTATCATTGAGGCGGCAGGCGGTGCCAGTTGGGAAAAGGAGAAGCATCGGACAGTACAACTAGTCACCCAGGACAGTAGAGCTTCAGTCAGCACAAAAAAAGCCTTGCATTTGCATTTATGGATTTACCTGACATTTACAGTCATTTACTCTTCGACATTTAGCCTCTAACGCTGAGTGACTTACAGCGAAGAAGAATAGTGCTTGACCTGGAAAATCTATTAGTTCAGAGGCAAAAAGGAGTTCGTTGTGGAGCCAAGTGTGACTTCTTTTGGCTTCTGTGGACGATTAGGCACCTGAGGTCTACTCGTGTCCACTCTGTCGCATTGCACAGTAGCTGCAGGCTGCAGTGTGTGAAAGCAACAGGAAGCATGCGAGTATGGCTCAGAGAGGGGTTGGGCCTACAGTTGTGTTTGCAGAGTATGCAAAGTAACGGAGGTGGGGGGGAAGTGTACAGATTGAGTATGGAGGTGGGGGAGAAGGGCACGGATTGAGTATGGAGGTGGGGGGAAGGGTACAGATAAAGTATGGAGGGGGGGTCTCCGGTAAGGACAGTTGCCTAAATCTGTTACACTACGTATTATCTTGTCACACATTTTTTTTCAACCATTTTAACCATCATATTACATTAAGATTTTATGACCAGTTTTATGTTTGGGGTGAAATTGAGCCCAACTGTTCGAATTATTGTAATAGAAATTTTGTGTACCGCCTTCCGATTGTCACCCAAATGACTAGCCTTTTATCCATAATCTAAAAAATCTGTGAGACACATCTCATTTTAGAGCCTAAGGTACAGTAAGAGAAAGTTTGACAACTGTATGGGAAAGTGCCACTATAATCATCCACGAATAAATCTGAGATAAAATAGAAATAGTTGTATGTTTTCCTACATTTTATACAGCTACAGAGGGTAAAGCTAACCCCACACAACACCTTTGTATGCAAAGTTTGTACAGGACGTAAACAAAGCATTATGTTTATTTCATGTTTGCTGTTTAATTATAAAATTAGAAAACTCATAGTGTCAAGATTAAAAAAGGTCAACTGGGTTTTAAGAGATGTCAAACACTGAATGCGGGCAAACAGACTCCAAACATAATGTTAATGGTGATTTCTGGATTTCAAGTATTTGTAGGTGAGATATGCACAAAAAAGTAGAAAAGCACCAGAAAAGTTCAGAATACATGACAACAGGTGAAGTTGAACCCAATGCAGATCCATTGAATTCAACCTACTGACTCGGATTCTAGGAATTTGGCTCATCCCAGTCATGTAAGTGGGGCATTCGGTGATGGATCCAGTGAAATAGATATTACATTACATTACATTACATTAATGGCATTTGGCAGACGCTCTTATCCAGAGCGACGTACAACAAAGTGCATACCCATAACAAGGGATAAGTGCGCTGAAAGGGAGAGAGGGAAGTACAATTTCAATTGCTACCTGCACAACAAAGATAAGGACCAGGGCCTATTTGATTTTTATTTTATTTTATATATAACAGAGAGCATTGTAATCTTACACCATTTCCCAGGAGAAAACGCACATGGGGGTCAGGTCGCAGGAGACTGAGGATCGAGGCTGTCCTCATGCTAGTCCCGCTCTCCCCTTGTTTTCCCACCGAATGACTGCAGCTTCTCCCCTGACTGCCCAGGAAATTCCACCCATTCCTCAGTAATTCCCCCATCATTCCCCTTTCCTCCGGCTGCCACTCACAGTCTCCAACTTCCGGTCTCCTCTGTCAGCTCCCGAGCAACTGTCCTTACCGGAGACCCCCCTTCCATACTCAATCTGTACCCTTCCCCCCACCTCCATACCCAATCTGTACCCTTTCCCCCCACCTCCATACTCAATCTGTACCCTTCCCCTCCCACCTCCATACTCAATCTGTGCCCTTCTCCCCCACCTACATACTCAATCTGTACCCTTCCCCTCCCACCTCCATACTCAATCTGTGCCCTTCTCCCCCACCTCCATACTCAATCTGTGCCCTTCTCCCCCACCTACATACTCAATCTGTGCCCTTCTGGAGGTGCCTTGAAACACCTGCTTTGACTGTGTCTATAACCCCCACAACACCCTTCCTCATTTTCTTTGACGGTTGGAGGCTTTTGCAGCTTTGTGTACATTCAAAGGTGCTTACAGTGGAGGGCAGGCTCCACATCACCCAAATTCAATGCCCCAATCATTGTATCTTTGCGGCTCTGCCCAAACACCATTTTCCTGGAGACAATAAATCCTTTCTACTTTGTAACTAAATCGTCATTATGGAAGAACTCTCAGCGCTTCTGCGCCGTCAGCCCTGAGTTACTGTACCTTACATTCGCTAATGACAAAGAATTGCATTCCACGGAACCTGTTTTTGACCTGATCTCCACCCCGGACCATGGTATGTGATCTGGGGCAGTTAATTCTCAGGAAAGCAGTCCTTGGCTCATTTATTGTGTCCTTGTTATCTCCCAGACTGATTCCGCCAACTGTCTGCACTGTCAGAATGAATAGACCCAGTGTACAGTTATGCAGCCGGTATCTGCTTACTTGGTGGGAGTGAGCGATAAGGTGGGCTGGGGGGATATGTTTCTTGGTCCAGAGTTCAGTGAACTGTCAGGTGTGGTTTGTTAATGTGCGACTTGCCTGCAGCCACATGGCAGCGCACCCTGCTCTTGCTAAATGGTTTAAGCTTAGCAGTGGTGAGCTTGGATGGGAGACCTCCTAGGAAAGCTATGTTACTGCTTGAAGTGGGTCTGGTTGAGCCAGCAGAGAGGACACTCTTTCCTGTGACTGGAACAATCCCCATCCACTGGAACATTCCCCATCCACTGGAACATTCCCCATCCACTGGAACATTCCCCATCCAATGGAACAATCCCCATCCACTGGAACATTCCCCATCCACTGGAACAATCCCCATCCACTGGAACATTCCCCATCCACTGGAACAATCCCCATCCACTGGAACATTCCCCATCCACTGGAACAATCCCCATCCACTGGAACATTCCCCATCCACTGGAACAATCCCCATCCGTCTCAGTGGAGTGGTAGGGGCACTGTGCTGTCAGCGTTGCCATCTTTCGGACATACCGTAGATGTAAAACTGAGGTGTTGACTCCTGACTGTGGTCGTTAAAGAGCCCGTGGAGTCAAGAGCATTGCAAACAACAGGGCATTACCCGGCTACCAAAATTCCCACACAGCCTGCCTCAGGATCTTATGATTTCCTCGCTGTCCACCATGCGATGAGCATTCTGAAACAGGTGGATGCTACACATTAGCGGTGGTAGAGGTGAATTCCCCTATTCACGCTCTTTTAGATGCTGTATCACGATTTTTTTAATATATAGACACCTTCCAAATGAACTGCACTCTTGATAAAGACAAGATTTCAAAATCTATAAGAAAGAAACAGCGCAGTTAATGAGCTATAATTTATGCTTGAAAAAAACAATATTACTTCATTCTGACAAAATTGGTCAGATAATTTTCTTTAATGTAAGAAATAAGTATCTTTCAAAAACATAATGTCAAAATGAGTTGACATCCCTGTTCACAAAGAAAGCACCACTGATTGAGTCTTGTTCTATATTGATTTACACTCACTGAACACTATATTAGGAACACCTGTACTTATTCATGCAATTATCTAATTAGCCAATTGTGGGGCAGCAGTGCACTGCTGATACAGGTCAGTATATCAGCATATATCCAGTGCTTTCTTTTTCCTTTTGAGGAAACAGAATTTTTACTGTATGCCTGCAGTATAAAACAAAGCTCATTACCTGCACCGCTTTGCATTAATTCATATTTTGGTAATAAGAGAGAGAGAAAAAAGGTAAATGGTTGGCATTTATATAGCGCCTTTATCCAAAGCGCTGTACAATTGATGCTTCTCATTCACCCATTCATACACCGACAGCGATTGGCTGCCATGCAAGGTGCCAATCAGCTCTTCAGGAGCATTTGGGGGTTAGGTGTCTTGTTCAGGGACACTTCGACACAGCCCGGGTGGGGGATCGAACCGGCAACCCTCCGACTGCCAGACGACTGCTCTTACAGCCTGAGCCACGCCAAAACAAAGCCCCACCTAGCCCATTGGGGCTACTTTCTACCACCACTCATTAGTTCCCTCTTCTCTGGTTGCAGGTGTGTTAATTAGTGAAATCAGCTGATGTAGTGATTGGTTGGAATTAAAACCTGCATACTCTTGGCCAGGGGGGTCAAACTCCAGTCCTGGAGGGCCGGAGTGTCCACTGGTTTTTGGTATGTTTCAGCACGGGATACATTTCAAAGTCTTTAATTGGCTAAAGAGTCCCCACGCCTTGTTCTCAAGGCCTTGGCTGCTGATTTAAAGGAAACTGCAAACACCACTCTGCGGCCCTCCAGGACTGGAGTTTGACACCCCCGCTCAAGGCCCTCCACAGCACCTGATTGGGCACCACTATTCTACACTCACAAACCTCCAGACTCCAGACTTCTACATCTATACACTGTGGTATGGTTGCGGGTTGAGGATGGTTGACACGGCACTTTAATGGACTTCAGCGTGAAATTAGTCTCATTCATTCATTCATTATCCTAACCCACTTATCCTGAACAGGGTCGCAGGGGGGGCTGGAGCCTATCCCAGCATACATTGGGCAAAAAGCAGGAATACACCCTGGACAGGTCGCCAGTCCATCGCAGGGCACACACACCATTCACTCACACACTCATACCTATGGGCAATTTAGACTCTCCAATCAGCCTAACCTGCATGTCTTTGGACTGTGGGAGGAAACCCACACAGACACAGGGAGAACATGCAAACTCCACACAGAGAGGCCCCGGCCGACGGGGATTCGAACCCAGGACCTCCTTGCTGTGCCACCCACTGCACCATCCGTGCCACCTGAAATTAGTCTGCCAGCAATTTAACAGGGAGGACCTGTGACCCACTTAAGGTCTGACCGGGGCTGAGATGCCAATGTGAGAAGGGTTTAAAGTGCTTGTGGTGCTGTATGGTCTCATTCAGACCAGCCTCCACTCACATGAGACATACCAATGGCTCTTTAATCCCCTAATCAGCTTAGGGGCTCAGAGACACCAGCCTATCCTACTGTTCTCTGCTCTGTGTTAAATGTGTTCAGCTACATAAACCATATACACCTTAAATGTGGTGCGTGCATGTACACCATAGTCTGTATATGTTTTGACTTGTTAAGGCTATGCACTCCTCTGCTTGGTTGATCTGGCCCACATCATGCATGCAAGTGCTTTGGACAAATGAAAGTCCAACCTATTCACCGTCACATATTAGCAATGTCTGTGTTCTGTTTTTGCCTTGCCAGACAGTTTAAATGCAGCAAAATGGAAAAAAAATTAACAATTTTCTGGATTATATCCACTGAAACAGGGTTAAAATGATCAAGTTAGTTTTTATGGTGAGATAGCCTGACTGGAAAGGAAACTGTATATTATTTTTACTTTTTACATTTATTGGATGTATTTCACTTGCTGATAGGAACTGGAACTGATACATTATATGAAATATGTATTTAAATTATGATACTAAAATGTATTTTAATTGATATGATACACACTCACTCAGCACATTATTAGGTAGACCTGTATACCAGCTTGTTAATGCAAATATTCAATCAGCCAATCATGTGGTAGCAACTGAATGCATAAAAGCATGCAGACATGGTCAAGAGGTTCAGCTGTTTTTTAGACCAAATGTCAGAATGGGGACAAAATGTGATCTAAGTGACTTTGACCATGGAATAATTGTTGGTGCAAGACAAGGTGGTTTGAATATCTCAGAAAAACTGAAAAGAAAAGCATTGTTAATGCAAGAGGTCAGTGGAGAAGGGCCAGACTGGTCAAAGCTGACAGGAAGGTGACAGTAATGCAAATAATCACACATTACAGTGGTATGCAGAAGAACATCTCTGAACACACAATGCGTCAAACCTCTAAGTGGATAGGCTCCAGCAGCAGAAGACCAATAAGTCTAAAAAATAATTTGAAAGAAACCTAATAAAGTGCTCACAATGTACAATGGAATACAAAAACTATTATAACATTGATCTCAAAATAACACTACCACCATTACTATAGGAATCATTAAGTAATTATGTTTAATTGGCACAACTGCAATATTAAATAATGAAATAATTGACATTAATCTTTTTAAAACTTTGTTTAGTATGTGTGACTTGGAAAGAGGTGAGAGGTAGATTAAACTGGCTCTGCGGTTTTTGCTCCAGCATGTGATGTAGACTTTCGTTTTTCAATATGAGGTCAAAGAAGGAAAACTGCATTAGTAGTCAATGTGTCACCTTGTCACATGCTCCGTCTCTTATCAGTGTTCTAGCAAAGAAACTGCTTACTCAAGTCAAGGTTGAAAATGCGTAATCCATAAAAAAACAGTTGGGACATTAGTGACAGCCTATTTTTTTTTACATTTATTTTATTTATTTACATATGACATTTATTTTACTTAGAATCTTGTTATGACTACTCATTTTACTCATTTACACTTTTCCAACCTGGAATACCAGTCTTTTTTAAAAATCAGTTTCTGTAAAATCTTTTTGGTAAAAGACAAAACAGAAAACCTTTCACCTAGAGCAGGCAGTCCTGTTGCACAATGAGAATGAGAACACCAGAACATATTTGAGCAAGATCACAAAAAGAAAAATAATTTCACATTGTAAGTTCAACAACATTGCGTAAGAATTGGCTGACATTGGATTGCCATAACATTTGCTTTGGCTGCCATAGCATAAATTGCAAATGTACATGTATTTACAAGAATTCATATGCTTCATCAAAAAGGGTGGTACTTAAAATGGCTTCTTGGGCAGCTTTTCAAAGCCCCTGTCAAAAAATCTGGGAAACCCCATTGAGTTATCCATGTTAACTACACAAAACACCATTGGGTTTTGGCCAGGATAGGTTTAAATGAAGAGAGCCATTCTTTTATGCAATATCTGCTGACTAACACATCAAAATTAGAACAGTACTGTACAGTACTCATGCATATTAATAAGATTCTGAAGTATGGATTAGTTCATTCATTTTATGGCTATTTCACCTTCAGACTTGGGCCCTTTGGCCAAACCAGACCTTTTATAACAATTAGACAAGGAGCGGCCCATTATATAAGAAATGTATGTATTTATTTATTATTTATATGCAAACCAGGTAATCAAAAAAATATTAAATAATTCTTGCAAAGGCGGCACGGATGGTGCAGTGGGTAGCACTGCCGCCTCACAGCAAGGAGGTCCTGGGTTCGAATCCCCGTCGGCCGGGGCCTCTCTGTGCGGAGTTTGCATGTTCTCCCCGTGTCTGCGTGGGTTTCCTCCGGGTACTCCGGTTTCCTCCCACAGTCCAAAGACATGCACGTTAGGCTGATTGGAGAGTCTAAATTGCCCGTAGGTATGAGTGTGTGAGTGAATGGTGTGTGTGCCCTGAGATAGACTGGCGACCTGTCCAGGGTGTATTCCTGCCTTTCGCCCAATGTATGCTGGGATAGGCTCCAGCCCCCCTGCGACCCTGATCAGGATAAGCGGGTTCAGATAATGGATGGATGGATGGATGGATTCTTGCAAAGAAAATGAACAGCCTGTGCCAAGTTTGTCTTGCTTGCCCCCTTGGCTAAATGCCAGGTTTCCAGTGGGCAGGGTTATCTGGGTAAAATCTCTGTCAGTAAGAACGGGAAATCCTTTCTACTCATCATATGTAAACAATATGTATTTATTTTTAGACATGAAGGCAGTTATTGTAGATTGTCACCAGCTGGATCGTTTGCCTTGGTGAGAACTAGGATCAAATGTAAAAGGGGAAAGATTTTACTGCAGCTACAGTATTGTTGTAGTCTGTTGCTTATGTCATGTTGTGGCTAACCAAGTTTCCCCCCTCATGAGCAAATAATGTTTATCAATCAAGATGTGATATTGCTGCATGGATATTTGCCCTTGTAATTTTGGGCCAGGGATAGCCACAATGTGTGTCATCTATAGACGATAAGAGATGGAGGCAACACATAGCATACTGGAGCTGGTCAGGGACAGCCATCATAGGGGAGAGGAACGTGGATTTGAAGAGCAGGGTAGACCAACCAGTTACTCTTAATTAGTTCATTTTAGTTTTCTGACCGGTCTATAAACTACAATGTTTCACTCATGTACTGAATCAGTAAAATCTTTAGGATACACCTGCAGTCTGTGACTTATGTTGGTTCTTAAACACATATCAGATTTAGACATGATTGAGCTAATTAAATAATTAGGAACAGGAGTTGCCACAAAATCCTGAAACACAGCGGCCCTTGCTGTGCAGCCCTGGTCTAGCTTTGTGGTCTTCACTGCAGGTCCTGGAGAGTCTTGCTTTCGCCTTAATATCATTACATTACATTACATTATTGGCATTTGGCAGACGCTCTTATCCAGAGCGACGTACAACAAAGTGCATACCCATAACCAGGGATAAGTTCGCTGAAAGACCCTAGAGGGAAGTACAATTTCAATTGCTACCTGTACAACAAAGATAAGGATGAGGGCCTTTTTTTTTTTTTTTTTTTTTTTTTTTTTTGAGAACAAATAAACAAACAAACAGAGCAAAAGTGACCAAAGTGAACTATCCATACACTGCTTACCTAGCCAACTAAAAATACCGATACACAAAGCACATCACAGAGACAACAATTAAGGTTCACAGGGAGGTAGAGAGGGACGGGGAGAGGTGCTGCTTGAAGAGGTGTGTCTTCAGCTTGCGCTTGAAGGTGGGGAGAGATTCTACGGTTCTACGGTTCGTTCCACCACCGTGGAGCCAGAACAGACAGTAGTCGTGAGCGTGAGGTGGTGGTTCGGAGAGGGGGAGGTGCCAAGCGGCCTGCGGAGGCTGAATGAAGAGGTCTGGCAGGGGTGTAGGGTCTGATGATTTTTTGTAGATAAGCTGGGGAAGACCCTTTAACTGCTTGGAAGGCTAGCACCAATGTTTTGAATTTGATGCGAGCCATGACAGGCAGCCAGTGGAGGGAAGTAAGCAGGGGGGTGACGTGTGAGTATTTGGGAAGGTTGAAGACCAGGCGAGCTGCTGCATTCTGCATGAGTTGGAGGGGTCTGATGGCGGACGCTGGGAGGCCAGCCAAGAGGGAATTGCAGTAGTCCAGGCGGGACAGAACCATCGCTTGGACCAGGAGCTGGGTCTAGTAGGGGGTGAGAAAGGGGCGGATTCTCCGTATGTTGTATAGGAAGAACCTGCAAGACCGGGTCACCGCTGCAATGTTCTCGGAAAGGGACAGTCTGCTGTCCATCACCAAGCCGAGGTTCCTTGCGCTGGGTGACGGCGTGAGTGTGGTATCCCCGAGGGAAATGGAAAGATCCAGATGGGGAGAGGTTTTAGCAGGGATGAATATCATTTCAGTCTTGCCTGGGTTGAGCTTTAGATGGTGGTTGTCCATCCAGCTCTGGATGTCCCCCAGGCAAGCAGAGATACGGGCTGAAACCTGCGTATCAGACGGCGGGAACGAGATGAAGAGTTGGGTATCATCCGTGTAGCAGTGGTAGGATAGCCCATGTGCAGTGATCACAGGGCCAAGGGAGCGAGTGTAAAGAAAAAAAAGAAGCGGGCCTAGGACTGAGCCCTGGGGAACTCCTGTGGCGTGTCGATACCGAACCAGCCCAGGCAACCTGGAAGGAGCGACCAGAGAGGTAGGACTCAATCCAGTCCAGGGCTGTGCCACAGATGCCCGTTGCTGACAGGGCAGACAGGAGGATGGAGTGATCCACAACCAATTCAGACAAATTCAAACAAGGTGAGATAACTGCATTAATTGATCAATTAAGTGCTGAGTATCAACAACAGCCAGCACACCCTGTGGCTCTCCAGGACCCCAGAAGTGAGGATGAGTGGCCCAGATGTCAAATGGCTGTCTGTACATGCGTTGCAAATATAAAGTCTATGAGGTTCCCAATAGTTTTTTTTTGTGTGTAGAGGTCCTGCATGGTGACTAATGTAGAATAATGAGGAAAACAGTATGCCTAATTGACAGAGGTCTTCAGACATCAGCTGACCATCAGTTGCCGTACTGTATATGATCAACTCATTTATTAAAAAATGTTCTGTGATCTGTTCTAATGTTATGGCCAACTGCCAAATGGAACACGAACGTTTCATTCTGTAACAGATGTGAACAGTTTTGCATGAAATATTTGCGGACAGATTTTATGGATTTCCATCTTGCTTATTCATTACACCCCTGATTACCTTAAGGCTGTATAATTCCGACATGTGCCATTTTTCTATTGCATTGGGCGAAAGGCAAGAATACACCCTGGACAGGCTGCCAGTCCATTGCAGGGCACACACACCATTCACTCACACATTCACTCCTAGGGGCAATTTAGACTCTACAGTTAACCTAACCCAGAGTACCCGGGCAAAAACGCAGACATGGGGAGAACATGCAAACTCCACACAGAAAGGCCCAGGACTTTCTTGTGCGATGCAGCAAGGCTGTCCAATGCACCACCATGCCACTCTTATGTAATAGTGCTCATAATTTGGTTAAAAACTAAACAGAATTTCTAAGAACACATCTTATACTTCTGGAAAATATAACCATAATTTGAATCCAGTTCCCTGGATCTTTAACCTCTAGGAAAATGACAACACATACCCACACACAAATTTAGCAACATATGCAAAGTCCT
Organism: Conger conger; assembly: GCF_963514075.1. Classification (NCBI taxonomy): domain Eukaryota; kingdom Metazoa; phylum Chordata; class Actinopteri; order Anguilliformes; family Congridae; genus Conger; species Conger conger. Next base: position 34,568,998 of record NC_083773.1, read on the forward strand.
GCCTTCTGCCTACAGTGAGGGCTGCTCCATCACTGGAACAATGGCCTGTACTCTATCAACATTTCTCTTTAACTTCAATTTACAAGTAAACCCAAGCTTAAAACCTTTTCTCTTGAGAAAAAAACATTATTGCTTTTAAGTGTAAAATTACTACTGCAATTCGAATCTCAGCCATAGATAGATTAATGTGAAATCACTGCAGCTGTAACACTGATAAGATAACTACTGCAACACTAATGCTGTAACATAGATTATATCAAGGGTACATAACATGGATCCATCTATTCTTGGATGTCATGGTCAACTTTTAAACAAATTATTTGGGTAGATGCTTTATTATCCCCAACAAAAACACATTTAAAAACAATCACAAACAAAGAAAAAACAATATAATTGTAATTACAGGAGAGACGGGTCATTGGTGTGTACAGCCGTTTGGAAATCCAGCCAGTATAATTCTGCAGCGTACACATTGGCCTCCCAAGGCTGAAATCGTGTGTCACTCCGAGGTTTATGCCAGTCACTATAGCAGCACTACTGAACTACAGGTCCTGCAGTGTCTGTAGTATCATAAAATTGTTGATACATGTACTCTTTGTCCTCCTGACCCACACTCAAATATTTTAATTAATTACGCAAGTACAGGTTTTGTAGCCTTTATTTAAGGCTGTGCTGAAAGCAAATGTGATAGTTAGCAGAGAGGGTATATATATATTTTTTTTATGCGTACATAGTGATTAAAACAGATTTTCCTGAATTTAATTCATCATTTAATTCATCGCCCTCACATGAAGCTCTGCCAATGTATTGATTGTTGGTCTGTTTTCATTCTTTTTCATTGATTAACAAGCATGCCAATGATCTAAATAATACATTGTCAGGCTTCCATCCAGCCTACTTTCAGTTCAGCAACCACCTCTGTCAGGAATTAAGGGGGGGTTGAACCAAATGTGGTTGACAGACCATAGACAGTGGTCATCATGCAGACATTGGACATGCATTGGATTCTGGGTAATGAAGTTCCTCAAAGATGTCCGGACACCCCTTTTTTTCCCTTAAAATAGACAGATCTGCGCGGTTCTCTCGGATTATACTTTTCAAAAGAAGCGAAAACAACACACGCTGATGGCTAGCTCACGAGATGAACGCATTCTTAATCAGAATACTCCAGCCTAACTGATTTAAGTGCACCTAGCTTCTAGTGCACTTAAAGCAGTGCACTTGAAGCTAGTGCTAGCTGCGTAGCCGGCTTTTAACAGCTGTTAAGCTAATACAAACAAATTGGGATATATGTCATAATAAAGGCGATTAAAAAACTACGGAGAATGATTCACCATATTGCATTGAAATGCAATTCTGAAATAAGAAAGCTTTTATACAAATGTACGTTTGAAATGAAATATCGGCCTTGACTTACCTGTAATGGCGGCACAGATGGTGCAGTGGGTAGCACTGCTACCTCACAGCAAGGAGGTCCTGGGTTCGAATCCCCGTCGGCCGGGGCCAAGTTTGCATGTTCTCCCCGTGTCGCGTGGGTTTCCTCCGGGTACTCCGGTTTCCTCCCACAGTCCAAAGACATGCAGGTTAGGCTGATTGGAGAGTCTAAATTGCCCGTAGGTGTGAGTGTGTGAGTGAATGGTGTGTGTGCCCTGCGATGGACTGGCGACCTGTCCAGGGTGTATTCCTGCCTTTCGCCCAATGTACGCTGGGATAGGCTCCAGCCCCCCTGCGACCCTGTTCAGGATAAGTGGGTTCAGATAATGGATGGATGGATGGACTTACCTGTATTGATTAGAAAAATGGCAGTGTTCGATGTCACTCATGGAGTCAGGTGATATGAATTTTGAGGGCATGTAATTCCATACTATACTTACGAATGTGTTGTGAGACCAGGTTCATTACATCATTGATAAGACTGCAGTGTTTTGTCTCTTTGTCTCTTTCTAGGGCATCGTCCTGCATCCCTGCTCACAGTCGAGAAATGATCTGCCCTTTCACATTGATGAGAAACACAGTGCAGATTGAGCTAATATCTCAATATGCAGCTCTAAAAAATTAAAAAAGGACAAGAAAAAAATGAACCCACACACAGAAGCGAGAACACAAAAGCCCTCATTGTTATCCCAGAAAGGAATGTGTCTCTGGCTGTGTAGAAGGTTGTGTGGAATTTGGTTTATGCAACAAGACAAAAGAGTGAGTGTGAGACTTTCAGTTCGGTCAGCAAGGAGAGAAAGACCAGGGCCACTAATTTCATACATGTGGTCATAATTGGAGGGTTCATTTCTGCTGAACTGCTAGCATATTATTGACTTGGTGTTGACCACCTTTGGTCTCCAGTAAACTTTAAACTTTACACTTTAGCCAATTGCTATATTGCTGTCAAAAGTTGCCATAGCAACATGGTCACTTTCAAACCATTCCAACCAGCAGGGAATGCACTGCTATACTATAACCTCCAGCTATAAAATGTAGCAGACAAGATGTTCAGTACTTTGGTGCATCTTCAGACAAGACTACTGCTTAGAGTGGTCATGTTGACAACAGATTTTGCTGGTGCAATTCATAGAAAAATACAGCAACATGGTTTATCACCCTATTACTTAAAAAAAAAAAATTCATTATTTTGTATATTGTTGACAATGACAGCTTCAATATTAAGAGATGCATTCGATAATTTCCATTGTTGTCAGTGCACAGTAAGAAACTTTTATTTTTTCAAAAAACATCTCTTCCAGTTTTTTGTCTAACAGGTGTATTGATAAAAAATGTGTCACTGAGCAAGACACCTAACCCCCATTTGCTCCTGATGAGCTGGTAGGTGCCTTGCGTGCCTTGCATGGCAGCCAATCATTGTTAGTATGTGTGTGTGTGTGTGTGTGTGTGTCTGTGTGTGTGTGTGTGTGTGTCTGTGTGTGTGTGTGTGTGTCTGTGAATGGGTGAACGAGAAGCATCAATTGTACAGTGCTTTGAATAAAGGTCCTATATAAATGTAGACCATATACCAACTTGCTTTGAGAAACCTGTGACAGTATTTAACTTTCATTATATTTTCCTTTTATTACTTAGCACAATAATAAAACAATACAATATTTTTCATACGATAATACAATATTTTTCAAAGCATTACTAGTTACCATGGAAGGAGCCAATTACATTTCAGTTAAGTCAAACAGATGACTAGAATAAATTAATCCTCTAAATTTCCAATTAACCCCATGCATTCTCCAGCTAGGAGCCATACATTGGCCATAGGTGAAATCAAATTACGTCAAAATCCTTAGATGGAAGGTACTCTGCAAGCAGACCTTTATTACAGTAAATATTATTTACATTTTCCCAGATTTATGCCGAACATGGTTCAGATGACAAAAAAAGTTTCCTTAACCTTTAGCAAGTCTCTGTGTTGTTCCTTATGCTCATTTAAAATAGAAGCTGGGAACCATTATGGGAGAACTAATGTATCCATCACTGAGAATCAGGATCCAGTTTCCTCATTTATCTATTAAATTCCCCTCCATTGTAAATGTGTTTGTAACATGATTGATATTATTTAGTCTTATTCAGCTCTGTTCCTCTCCTGCAGTTTCCTGCACATTTATTCAGCCGTACCTTATTCTCTTGCTTTCAGGAAGTGATAACATGTCTTAACACAAACCAGCTACACACTACTGGCCATAAAAGCTAATTTAGATCATACAGCTGAAATTAACACATAGGTGTACACAGGTAAGAGAGGCTGTCTCTATTCACTGTGGTAGACACTGTGGCATCATCCAAAACACTTTTTACTCCACTTCTATATGTGTGTATTGGCACTCGTCTTTCATCGCATTCCTCTCTGGCAAATATTTGACTGATAAATCACAGTGAAATCACTGCCATTCCATTCTCTCACAAAATAAAATACAGGTACTCCTATTGCAAAAGTAAAATATTTGCTTTTTGTTTTTTATCTTTGCACAGAATGCAAGTTGAACTGGTATGCTATTGTGCAGAAGTTGGCTTATAGAAGGGACCCTGAAACCATATAATTTGGTAACTCACCTAATTTAAGAGCAAGGATAAGAAATACTCAGCTCTGGGCCGAGCATGCGCTATGCTATCCCCTTCACCTCATAAGTGTCAGTAATTTCAGCAGCTAAGAAAACATACCCATAACCAAATGCATGAGAAATCTGAAAACGATTTCAGTGTTCTGTGTTCATGAAAAACAAAGGCACTCAAGTGTCAACAAATGGAAGCAATAACTAATTTCCTGTTTCCCACTGATTTCACGGTGGAAGACAGATCCCATCCACAACACTTGCACAATCGTTATGACATGACGGGTGATTTTGTGATTTAATTAGTTTCCCAGGGAGAAATCCTGGGAAGCAAATTAAATTAAACGAAACTTCGCGACGCCCTCTTCAACACGGACACGTTCCCACTGAGTTTGAATGTACAGCTGTACAAGAATGACAATACGTTAGGGCTTGCCTTTTGGATGTTGTCACAAAAGCCCAATAAAGGTATACGGGCTGTGAAGAATTCCTGTAATGACCTGTCTGCTCGGCTGCCTATGGTAACAGTTGAGCGAGCGCCATTGTATAGCCGTCTGTTTACAGCGCCTTCGCCCGTCTGCTGGAAATCCCCAGATCCCCAGTTGCGTATTTTTCCGCGTTGAATCCCGCATGTGCCAAGAAAAACAAACAACAAGGAACTTCTTCCATTTCATACGCGGGAATTTCACAATGCAAAGTAGAACAGTGACTATAATCGAAGTGAATTTAATATTCTTTTAAGGATCACACTTGTAGTAGTCCCATTTCTTCAATTTGATAACTTTCGCATTGCGAAAGGTTCTATATATTATTCGCTTCATTTGCAGTGCAAAGTTTGGAATTATGGAAGTGATTCTGTTTTTCTGGTATTTGGACGGTCATTACCGTCATTACTGGATTTTTCGGTCATTACCAACCCGAAAAGCACATTTTTTTAAGGATTTACACAATGTGTTGGATAATTAAGTAAACGGGTTTCTTTACCTTGCCCCGTTTTCCCCGTAGCACTATTTATGTAGCTAAAATTCTTGGTATATCATAACAACCCATTAAAATATGACATTACATAAGGATATAAATGAAAACTCTCCACATGCTTGAAGCCTCCAAATTCTGTTGACAGCTACCTTTGAAAGGGAGCAGCAAACATGCATCAGCACGCTGCTCATCACGCGCAGCGGAAAGTAACGCACTGTGGGGACAGGGGATTACCGCTCCTGTTTTTTAGGTGGGGTAATATTCACAGCTCCCATTCCAACGGCAGCAACACAAACACACACGCATTTAAAGTGTGTCTGACAAAAGCATTACTAGTTACCATGGAAGGGGCCAATTACATTTAACTTAAGTCAAACAGATGACTAGAATAAATTATATTCCTCAACTGAAATAGCCCCCCCGTCTCCATTTTAGACTGAATTTGACCACTATCGAGTGGAAGTAAATTCTTGTTTTTTATGGACAATGACTTCAGATCTACGCACCCATCAGCCTAAGTGTTACTGTGGTGCAGGCACCACATCCATTTGGTTTTACGACAGGACAAATTTAAACCATCTTCATGAATTTATGAACCATTTCAGACCCACACCCCCAAACCAGTCTGCTCTCAGGCTCCTATGTGTGTTCAAATTCATGACAGCGCGCAAGTAGACCATTTTTTCTTTGTTTTTAATAAATTCAGTAACAGAACAACAGAATAGAACAATATAAATTCAGTATGTACAAAAGAGTAAGCTAGCCAGTCCTCATTCCGACCAATCAATCTCGCTTGGCAGGACAGCAAACGGATTTAGGCGCCCCATCTCAACCAATCAGGGCCACTGTTTTTACCTCTGGGACATGAGTGTGTGGACATTCTCAGGCATCGCAAAAGCTACGAGGTCCCCGTCTGCGCTCGGTTACTGTGTGTGACGTGTGAAGTGTGCGACACTTCGGCATAAACGGCCTCTTACAAATGCAGCTCAGGGCAGGAGGAGGACCTGTGCGTCCATTTATGGGAAGGAAGCTGGTGCGTTGCAGGTATGTCTGGACCCGTTCAACAAAACGAGCTGCACGCTACAGACACCATGTGACGGGCTAAACGCCGGTTATTCTTATCGTCCCGTCAGAGCTCAGATCAGAAATGGTCCAACATCAGGCGAGGACTGGGGCCTGGCCGGGCACGCTAAACCACTCCACCCCCACTACCGCCCCAGTCAGACAACATAGAGAGCCAGCAAAGACCCTGCGCAATCAAAGTGGACATTCTTTATTACATGTAATGACTCAAAACACTGACTCATACAAGCCAATTTTATGAATTGAAATGTTATACGTTTTTAATACTGAAAGCAACTAAGCTCTTAAAATGCACACTACAGGAGGATTTGGGATCGATTTCAGACGCAAACGCCACATACGCGACATGTCGTTTGCATTCTAATCAATCGGCAATGTGACCGTTTAGCAGGCGGCCAATCAGAAGCGAGCTGCAAGTGGATACCCGTACAAGGGGGACACACCATGCCTTTGCACCTCGTGCCTCAAGAGCTTGTGTTTAGAAATGGCATACCTTACATGAAGGAAATGTTATTCCTTTGCCGTTAAAAATCTTAAATTCCAGCTTTATTTTATGGCTTAATGAACATGATAATTTGAAGAAAGAAGTGATTGCACAGGGTCTCTGCCAGCAGCACAGTCCAATGGCTGGCATTGTGTAAAGCACAGGAATGGGTTTTTACAGCACGTTCACTTAAACTTCGGAGACCAATGCTCTCGTAATAACAATGGAACTTTTTTTTTTTTTTTTTTTTTCGGGGACTTAAATCACATTAGCCACTTAAAATGCCACGATGAGTGACCATTTCTGTATTAATACTGAGCAAGCAGCTCTCAAGCCAAAACCAAAAATCATTACATTTCAGATGACTCAAAATGAAGATGCCCATTTAAGAGTGTTAACCAACCAAACGTTACAACTTGATTAAGTTCATGCTCAGATGAGAAACAAAAAGGAGCTTAGCCATTAGTTTGCAAATCAGATGTTAAACCAATCAAAAAACAGCAGCATTCAGTGTGAAAAGGGGTCAAATAATTTAAAGAGCTAACATGCATTAAAATAGCTTTATTTCCAAAGAAATCAGAACCTGCATGTAGAAATCAATGATTCATTGACTTCTCCACTGGTGAGTGATTCACATCTTGTGACCAAAAAGCAGCAGATTTTTTTTCCCCATGCGAATGACACATGGCTTAATTCAGAAGTAGCCCTGAAAATGACATTGCATTCCTTCTACAAAACATAAATATAAATCGCTTAAAAATGTCTAAAAGAAATACAAACTTTTACAAAATAAAACCTGTCTTAAAACTATTTGCTTCTGAAAATCTTGAACTAGCGTATATAAAATTTTTTATCACATATACAACAGCTTAGAGTCCCAACCTGAAAAAGGCAATAAAATATTTCTGACAGTTAAATTAATACCAAAAACAATTCTTGAACTAATAATCTATCAAACACTGAAAATAGAGAAACATTAGTACTGGCAACTAGCATGGATATTAAAAAAATCTCTTCAGGAGGTTAAAAACAGAAACCCTGAATTCCAGGGATTTTATAATAGTTAAATGGAACATTTTGGGGAAAAATAATTTGGCATTTAAATATTTGGTAAATAAGTCTGCCAAGACAATGGCTAAGTACCAAGTTTTTTTGTTTTATTCAAATGGCTATATACAGATCCCTGGAGTAAAAAGTCCATGTGGAGCGATTGCTTTATTTTTTCGCTTTGTAACGTGAAATGTGGGGGATAGAGGACTGCAGTGATGATGCGTTGGGTCTGGCATGCGTTATACGCAGTCTCCAGGAAGTTGTGTTAATGCCGGCCTTGTACGTACTGGAAAAAGACACTTCCTTCACTCTACTCTGCCACTTCGGGCTGTCTGAACAAGCTTATTTAAAATAAAATAAAAAAAACATTACAACTCATTTATAGCATCACCGTAAATTTATTTTTGGAAAGGTGTGCTTTACCGCTTCCGTGAAATCTAAAGCAGAATTTGGCAGTGGATTGCGTTTCGCTGCGCAAGGACTTTTTACAATTCCGTTACAAGGAAATCGCTACCATGACATCGTCGCCTGCAGCACCAGTGTTGACACCGACATCGAGCGCCACCGCATATTGAAATTACAGACTACCAGTGGTCAGCGCAGATAAGGAACAATAAATATCAGTACCGTCGTTGGTACCGTGCCAATTCACCGGAAGTGAAGGATTAATTTCGTAGTGTTGCGTTACAGCGGGGGAGAGAGGGAAAACGACACGACACACTGGGTTTTGCTGCCGGTTCAGGACATTAAAAAAAAAAAAATAAAACAAAACTTCAGGCCAATAAGGCGATAAACCATCTTTCGTACCGCGCCGGTTCGGACAGTGGAAAGGCTTTCCACGGACCCTCTCCGTTCGTCGTCTTGCAACGGATTCGCTTCCTGTCGCCGTGAGCTTGATGCATGGTCGAGTTGAATAGTGGGAAAGCATGAAAAGTGTTTTTTTGGTTCTCCCTCCCTCCCCCGAGTGTGTGAGATTGGCGAGCGGATAGCGGAGGTGGTTTCTGAGGCACTATTTGAAGGAGTCCTGAGGCGCACAGTCTCTATGCGTAGATCTCGGCGGTGGGAGCCTTGGTGTAGATCTTCATGCGTAGATCTCGGCGGTGGGGGCCTTGGTGTAGATGGGCTTCTTCCCCAGGTCGTAGCTACCCTCGTCCTTCTTCTTCATGCGGTAGATGAGCAGGAGGATGAGGAGGATGGCGAAGAGCAGGCCCACCGCGCCGCCGGCGATGAGAGCTGGAGCAGAACGAGAGGCAGAGGCAGGTTAGACGCCGGTGCGTAGAGGCTTTGCGTTCATAACATAGGCTCATCAGCCAGTGTTTTGAGTCATTACATGTAATAAAGAATGTCCACTTTGATTCCACAGGGTTTTAACATTTTTTTAACCCACTCGACCTTAAACCAAATCAAAACAATTGCTATACTGTCGTTTCGAGCCCCCGTTCCAAATTCTCAACCGAAGCAAAAAAACCCTTTGTGATTTGAGCGGGGCCACTTTGGAACAATCTCGGGACTGACGGGCTCGATGTAAAAACGTCTCACGACGTGCGTGGAAAGGTGCGACCCGGCGACTCACCTGCTAGGACCTCGGGTTTGCTGAAGACGCCCTCCTCGCCGGCGTGGGCCATCAGGACGTTGGGGGGGTGGTCCTCGGGCACCGCGGCCAGGCGCGGGACCACCTCATTCTTCCTCACGGCCTCGATGTCGTTGGACGTGGGCAGGGGCCTGGCAGGAACGTTCAGGTCCGGGATGTTGTTGTCCATTGTTAGATCAGGCTATGGGGGCGAAGGAGGGGGGAGCGCATGTTACACGTGGATACATACACATTCAATCGTTACGTTAAACGGATTTTACAGAAATATTTACAGAAACGTGGGTATGAAGTTAAAACAGCGGCCGTACCTTGGTGGGCATGACGTCGATCTCGTCTGTCTTGTCCTCTGTGGGTCAAAGAGAGCAATTGAATGGATTAATACAAAGAGAACTGAACGGTGACATTTTAACCAACTAGGGCTCTGCGTTTGGGGTGATCGGCTGAAACGGGCCCCTCCCAATGTCACCAGAAAATCAAAAACAAACATCCTAGTGCGTCATTTCAAAGATTTCAGTTATTTAGTTCACGATTAGCCAATCGATGGATGACTGATGGTCAGAACTCTGTTACTCTCTCGTCTTACAATGAATTTACATCACTTCTAGGATTACAAACTCCTTAGGCACCAACACCCGCCAAATATTTAAATATTTTATATTTTAAAGAAAAATAAATGTAATCAAACGTCAACTTTTCCTAGCCAGTGGCAGTTGAGGCATCATGTAATGACGTTGAGTAAAACTTACCGCCCTCTCCAGATCCCGAGAAGTCATCGTCATAGTTGTCCTCATCGTCATCGCCCTCGCCATCATCGACACTGTAGTCATCATAGTCATCTTCGTCATCTTCGTCGTCGTTCTCGTCGGGGAAACCGAAATCTCCGGAAGAGACCAGTTCATCGCGTGGTTCCTCGGTCTGTGCCTCGGGCATCCATGTCTCTGTCTCCCGTACCTGCTGATCACAAGCCCAACGCACCCTTTAGACACCGTCGCCCTTATGAAGTTCATTCAGTATTCATTCCTATTAAGTTACCCCTTTTTATGCTGTTGTTGGCCATATAGCACAATAAGCACAACGTGAAGATGGGACTTGTCTTATTTCTGACATAATATGGCTTAAAAGGGTAAATAATCCCACGAAACACGGAAAGCCCCCGATTTAAGAAATTAACAGCTCGGTAAATTCTGGGATTGCAAAACAAAAACCCTTTACCTTGAAGGGTTAAAATGCTTGTGCCCCTCTTATTAGCATGGCGGAAAAGAACATTTTACCACCTAATGAGGCGCTTGTCCCTGGTACTGACGTGCACATGGTTGCGCAACCTCTCTGGAGGTTGGAAAGGAGCACTGTAAATAAGCTTTTTTAGCCCGGTGTTGACTTTTTCAGCAGGAAAGACGCTTTCATAATTGGATCTAGTGTTTTCCTGACACTTGAATAAGCCAAAACAAAAATGTAAGAAGTACAAATATGCAAGTCAATTTCTTTACCAAACATCCCAACAATTACACAACTGATCAGATTAAAATTTCTGTGGAAAGTCCATTTTGAACAAAATGCCAGAGAAAACAAGGAGCTGATTGTTTTAAAAAACCAGGTTGACCATTCCTATGGGAAGTGTCTGTGTGAGAGGTCAAAGATCAAACGGGAAGCAAGTGATCTTTGCTCATTTCGATTGGCTCCACAGGTAGGACAGGAAGCAGCTGACAGGGGGCTGGTTAAACAGGCTAATTTTCTCCCCAATTTCCCTAGCTCTTCTCCGGCACTTTAATACATGGGTTTCGCTCTCAGCTTTCATTTCCCCTAAAGCCCCAGGTGTGTGTATGAAAGGGCACTGATTTGTGTAAAGGTTCTGCTCTCATTGCCAGGCCCTTCTCCTTGTTCGGCAGGTCAAGCAAATCTGTTACAATATGCAGAATGTCAGAGTGAGGCTTGGATACCGTGAGCTTCTTGCTATGAATGTCCAAAATCCTTTACCCCCTCCCTCCCTCCCTCCCTCCCTCTACATAGCCCACCCCGCCATCCCCCGACTGCCAGCATTCCGTTACCCCTCTTACTCCAGATACTCAGCTGTTGCTTAAAGACCCCAATCTCGCTAATCACATTAGCGCGCTTTAAACCGTTGCCGATGGGGGCAATTGAATTATCGGCAGCAAACGAGATTAAAGGGAGCCGTCTTTGCAGCCGGCGCGTTTGCATTTAACCGCGGAGGGCCGGGGTGAAAAAGTGTGAAGTGAGGGAAGGGGGGGGGGGGGGGGGCAGAGGAAGATTCCAGAAGTACGCTTAGGCAGAACGTGTTTGGGTTGAAGGCGCTGCTCTGAATGCGTGGCACGTCAGATATCATCGGGCGGCCAGGGCGACTGCAAACGCCAAGCGAGGGGGTAAACCACACCTGGCTGAGCTGTGCAAATATGCCCTCCGTCTGCCGTTAAAGCAACCATCGTGCATTATTCATTGTTCCTCTGCACTGGGGGGGGGGGGGGGGGGGGGGAGTTTTATCACTTTTGCATGGCTGCACAGGCCTTTCCCCAAGGCTCCGCTCAACGCCTCTGTTCCAGGAGCCAGGTGGTCCGCAGACTGCACATGCTTTCATGTCGACTTTACAAGTCTCCTCTCTTCAAAAGGAACGCATTCCTAAATAAAATTGTTTTAAAAGGTTTGGGTGCGTGTTTATAGATCGCTCAGAGGTAACATTTAGGCCAGGGGACCGCTTTGTGATTCTACGCAAGTCAGTGATTCCCCACCCCAGCGTCTTAAGACACTATGATGGTTGTAGGTCAGTTATGTACAAGGATATTGTGGTTGTATTGTTCTCTTGGAGGCTGTATTTATCTTGGGGGGGTTCACAGTACAAGGGGATAATCTGCAATCGTTTGTGATCTTTCAGAATCTACAGCATGATCCTTCTGTAGAGCAACATGATGTTTCTGTACAATACGTGCTGAAAATCTAAAAGGAAAAGCTAAAATCCTTTGTGCTCAGACATGTAAACACGCCGTTTAGTCCAACAAAGGCCCTCTGCACAGGTGTGGTAGGTCACCTTCCCCTACCTTTTCAGTTCCTCTCTAAAATAAAGACATCCTGTTCCATTCTCATATCATTTACCACAATCCTTCTCCATTCTACAGTACAATTGGTCTTTGCTTTATCACAGCCAACTTTAGAACCACTAAATTATGTTCTTCTCAGACGCAGATGAAAACGTATGCAAGCGTACCGTCACAACAGCCGTCTCAACCTGGGCACCAGAGACCGAGGGGCGGGAGCGTCTGCAGCCACTTTGAATGGGAAGGAGAGCGTCCACAGCTTTTGCATTTCGGTTCGGCTCAACTGCCTACATGTTCTGCGGGGTGAGGCTGAGCATTCCACCTTCGCTTCCAGAAACATTCAGACTCACAGCCAAAACATACAACCTCGCAAAAAAAACCCACACTCCTGCTCCAGCGTTGACGGTGGAACCAGCCTGTGTTATGGTTCTCTTTTAATCAACCGGACAATACATAGGCCAATAGGAATTTTACACTGAACACTTGAAACGCAAATAAATTCTGTGGATTTGAAATGTAAACAAGACGATGAGCACCACTTCAGGCTGACCCGCCGAGCCCTATCGCTTCAGGAAGTCGGGTATGGTTAAAGCGTTCAAAAGTTAAAATCCGCTCCCCGGCAATGGTGCAGACTGACACATTACCCACAATTCAGCCTCTTATCTGCTGGTGTATAATATAATCCCAGTCAGCTAGTGTGTGTGACTGAAAGAAGGAAAAAAAAAAACAACAAAAAAAAAAACAACAAAAAAAAAACTTGTGGTTGAAAATAAGATTGGGAACAGCCGAGCTGGCACTGCACTTGGTAAAATCACAGCCCAACAGTGCTCTTTGATATGCCTTTGTGGCTAAAAGACAAAATAAGCAGGTAAGAATGCAGCGGTTGACTACAGATATAATTAACATTCGAGTGCGGCTCTGGGCTCTTAAAAGCGTCAATTTACTTAATTCTGTTAACCGCTGTAGTTATCATACAATCAGGACTTCGTTGTTTTAAGGGCAGCAATTCTCATACAGCCACTGCGTCGGTCTCTTAGTCGGTCTCTTAATGGCGGTAGGCTTTGCTTTGTTTCATTAGCAAACTGAGCGTTTGTTTACTTTGGCATATGACCTCTTCAAACAAAGCTGTATTATGCTGAAGGCACTGAATTGTGCACAGCATGCACACGTTACCAAAAGCTGCATAACAAAGAAAGATATAGCAGGGCAGATCATTTATAAGTTTGAAGTAATGGACTATATTACATTATTGGCATTTGGCAGATGCTCTTATCCAGAGCAACGTTACATTACATTATTGGCATTTGGCAGACGCTCTTATCCAGAGCGACGTACAGTTGATTAGACTAAGCAGGAGACAATCCTCCCCTGGAGCAATGCAGGGTTAAGGGCCTTGCTCAAGGGCCTTATTGTGGCTACACCGGGATTAGAACCACCGACCTTGCGTGTCCCACTCATTTACCTTAACCACTACACTACAGGCCGCCCTATATGCTGAAACAGACAGGCCGTGCCTTTTGGAAGTGGCCTTAGTTACAGCGGAGTCCCCATCTTCTCTGATCATGTTACCATAAATACGGGTGTGAGCTAGGTGGTAGAAATTGGGCCTGCTTTGAGAAAGTAGAGCCACCACTATGAGACACCAGACACATCCATTTCCGTCACTGTGCGCCACTGCAGAGCAACCCATTCCCCCACTTGATCCGAGGCGATCGATTGAGAACACAAAGGAAGTCAAATCAAAACATTTAAAATGGTGGACCTACTGCACTGACTTCGCGAAGATTGATATACCCCTGAGACAGGTGGTCTACACGGCAGTTGTATGGTCATTTATTTCTTGTTAAGCGATGGGCTCTGGAGAAATCACATCGATAACAGCGCTACACCAGTCATTCTGGCAGATGGACGGACTCTCCCCTTGATCTTGTTCGTTTCAGTTCCTGTAGCTGTGAAGATGAAACTGGCCTGTGGTCCGAAAACACCCAGAGGGCCTTCTCGGGACTCGAAGCTTGCTGAAACTAGTCTGGTTTCCCCCCTTCTTTCGGTTTCGCCTCGCGCTTTGAAATGTCAGGCACGACACACAAGAAAGTCCCCGCAGCTCGTGACAGGATGATTTCATTAAAGGACGCAACCTTTAAAAAGCGAAGCACAGGACTTTCCGCTCAGGTGAGAAGAAATGGTTTGCCTCTTCCCCGTTCTCAGAACACCACCGCTAACAGCACAGTCAGGAAATACCACCGCTAACAGCATTGTGATGTAAATGTGGCAAACAGACTGTTGAACAGTGAAAACCACTGTTGCCAAAGATTAGAGGTGCCGTGTCATGGATGACCTGTCCGTGTTTGCCCTCCCATGCTCAGCACACAGCGATAGGTCATCCAGCTTGCACAGTTTAAAGTTTACATGACTTTTTTTTTTTTTTACACATTAAATATCTACAAATGAGATTTTTATACAATACAGGTTGGGTCACTTGAATTGCAGTGACAGTAAATGCGTTTCTTTGAATATTTACTCAGACTTTACTTCCTGCCAGCCTAGAGTGCGTTTGTGTGAAAGGGATGTTCTCATTTTCCAATGACTAAAAGAGGAAGAGACACCAAAGACAATGACGGGATCTGGAATGTTAGTTTGATGCAGGGAAGAAAATTTATCAATAAATAAATAAATAAAATAATGGATTCTGGGTATATGTTCAAACCTATGCTACAAAGAATTCTTACCAAGTCTTACAAGCACTATTGGGGGATGGCATTTCCAAGATAAATGAGTTGGGATCAAGTTGCTTCAGGAATTCCTTAAGACTGCCTGAGGTAGGGGTGACGTATAGCAGGTTGAGAGGAGGGCATCGTATGTTCAGCAGGGTACTTCCTTAAACAGGGCTACAGCTTCACCAGTGAGGTCCTCAACACAACCTGAGCATTTCTGAACACTAGGTCAGATCGACCCAACTGATGCAGTCTGCACACAAATTTCAGACCCTTCGGCAGGGTTGCTGGGTGCCTGGCCTGCTCAGTCCTGCTGTAACACGGTGCTGGGGTTCAGCTGCCCCCCAGGAATAATATCCCTCCCATCTTCTGGCAAGTTCTCCAGCACCGGCCCCCTTCACATAATGGCCGTCTGTTTAAGGAGCACGAAGAAAGGCCCTGGAACGGACCGCGGCACGGAGATGAAATGCTTCCTTGCGGTTTCTGATAAGGGAACTCCTCTGGCTGAAAGGTAAAAAGTCCAAGGTCTTTCAGTGTTTTCCGTACCTGCGCTGGAGGGCTTTCCCCTCCCCTTTCCTTGACCAAAGGTTGCAACATAAAACCAAGCTTACCACAAGCATGGAGGTATTCTTCCATCACAAAAGGAGGAGAGAGAGGAACGAGAGGGTTGTATCGCCTGTGTAATCCACCAGGGTTGAGGTGAAATCCCCCCCACCAATTCAATAGATTCAAAAAATGATCAAATGCCAGGTGTTCCGTTTCAATGTTCAGTGGAAATTTCACACACCACTTTCACTTGGAACCCATTTTGTTTTGTGAGGCGACTGAACTGAAGACTGAATCGGCCCCGGCCCTGTAATGTGGGACCATGGCTGTGTTGGCAGCAGGGGCACGGCGTGCCTGTCTGTCTGCCCGCCAGCGGGTCGGTCGGCCGGTCACGGACCCCAGCCTTTCACACGTACCCCGCACTCGCCTGGCGGGAGTGCGCCAGATTCCTTCCACCTTCGCCGCGCTATTTATAGCGGCACATTTTCAACCTTCTCAAATGCGAGAGACTCGTCCCCCGCTTTTGCCTGCGCCCTTCCGCATAAAACAACATTTTCACTGCAGGACAGCGTGCAGACGAGGCAAGTGTCCTCACTAAATGACAAAAAACAGACAACAAGCAAATTCAGGGAGGCCCGCGTGTCCACAAAAGCATGTGCGACAATACAGACCGGAGCCGTTTTGGAGCTCTACATACGGTCCCAGAATCCCCATGAGCCACAGCTGTAATATCCATCCCTCGGTCATTGTGAAATCAGCAGTGTGACATTGGTTAAAAAACAACCACAGAACAAACTGCTCGATACGCGTTTACGGGAGTTCGCCTGACTCATGTGGCCGGAATGCGACCCGCGGGTTGCCTAACCCCGGTGGACCCGGCGGAGAACGGGTCCCAGCTTCCCGAAAAGGCAGGTCCAGCCCCGCACCTCAGGTGACTCACTCGTCTGGAGACCAGAAAAGTCAATTCTCCGCTATCCCAGCGCTCAGGAAGCTCGCTGGTGACTAAACGCATTCCCTCAGTGGTTGGTCATAGCAGCACTTGCGCAAGTAGAAGCATTTTTGGACAAAAGGCGAGGGGGCCATGCAGCGCAGCACGTAACGGTACCGTTCTTATCTTGCGCTCATTTGAGTCACAGGCCTACCTTTCCTTCTACACACATACAAAACATTTATCCTCCGCCAAAGACGTTAAACTGAAGGGATTCATTTTATTGAGCCTCCTTCCTGTCTGTACTCCCAGAACAGCACTAGAAGATGGATTATGAGGCAAACTGAGGTTGAATCTTGGCAGAATGGGACAGAAATCTGAGGCTGTGGCCGATTTGGGCAGTAAAACTCACTTCTCTAAAGCTCTCCGTTTTCCTTCGGTTGTTTAGATGGTTTATTTCTGGCAACGCTTTGAACAAAGAATTCAATTTCTTTGTTCTTTTTCTGTGTAACTGAATTAACCACCCAAGGCCATACTGAGAGGTAATGAAGACATTTCCTTCATGGCAAACATTTTTGAGAGGCGCTCTTTTACAGATTTAACACCTGGACAGCGTGGGTGGCTCATTTCAAAGCATTTAGGAGAGTTTTGATTTCATCTGCAAAAGCCACCAAGATGAGGCAGGGCAGCCATTTTGTGACTGCATCAGTGGTGGTGTGGGGGGGGGGGGGACATTCAAGCAATTAATTTCAGATGGCTACTAGTCTACGGCCTCTAGCATTATCACCAGCAAAAAAAAAAACACATTGTGGAAGCACACAAGTGCAGTCCAACGTATTTAACATAACAGAAAAACTAGGATCAGTCTACTACCCAATTCAGAAAGGTCAGATGTACTTATGCCTCACAAATGTGCCCAATGACTTTGAGCTGGCAAAGTGAAATAATAAAATTCTTAACTCCTTTGGCCCAAGCTGGGAACAAAACCCTCTCTCTGGCTGCCAACATTCCACCCTGCAAAGGGATTTTATAGCCCAGTGGACAGCAATGCCGCAACCATAATTACATCCTGGTGAAGTATTTATCATGTTCTCACCGCAGCCTTTCAATGGCATTGAATTCAGCCCATCGAGCAAAAAAAAAAAAAAAAAAACATTCTCGCCTCATTCTCGTGCAAATGAACTCACGCTTTATACAAGAACTGCATTCCCACTGCACACTGCAGAGGACCGGCAGACACCAATGGTCACCCGGAAAGCCAGGAGGGCAGATGGGGGCCGAACAGTTAATGCCCGGCACTTGAGCGGAGGTGGAGGCCTTTGATGGTTCTCTCACAGCAGGAACACTGCCGCTCTGGCTCGGGCAGCGAGGCCGCGGCGGCCGAGGGCATCTCCTCTGGCTCTCAGAGCGGATGCAATGCGGGAGGTAATGGATATGGAGGGAGAGGGGAAATGCCGGGCGTTCCATCAGTTGGCAACTCTGGCACGGGAACGAAAAGCAGTACAACAGTACAAGCACGGTTTCCACTCGCAGCAGAGGGAGAATTCCAAGCCCCAGAATGTGTGTGTTTTTTTTTTTTTTTGGTCACTAAATTTGACTATACAAAGCAATAGAGGGGGGGGGGGAGGATGGTGCAAACTGAAGAGTGGAGCTGTGAGAAGAGGAATGGTGTTTCTGGGCCGTGCCGCTCTCCCTGGCCCGCTGGCTGGGCAGGAGGCTAATGAAAAAGCCCTGACCATTTAAATCCGTCCAAGTGTGCGAAATCCCACAAGAGGGCCGGTCAAGGTCAGCAGGGGTCACATTCCAGAGGAGAATGCGAAAGGGAGCGGGGCCAGGCTTCTGCGGGGCCCTGAGGAATGCAACAGACTCCATTCTAGGCTCAGTGGTGCTTGAAAGTTTCGCTGAATCTAAAGGCCACGCGGGGTCTTTTGATGTGTACAGAAGAACAAAATCCCCTCCAGGACAGAGGAAATCAGCCAGGCTATTCAGCAACAGAACAACCATTTTCACTGCCTCCAGATTGCATTCCGTGCTTGGACGTCACTCAAGGCTGTTAGCTTAATTGAAATTTAAGACTAGCTTAACAGGTTTAAGACCAGAACTGTCCAAAGTGTTGACCACTTGCCCTTCTAAAGCATAGAATCACTGAGTAATAACCAAACTATAGGCTAACAATGAGAATACAGAAAAGAGCATAGCCCTGGAGTGAACTTAGTCATAGTTGTATGGCAAAAACTCCCCCATCCCTCGCACAGACAAGAGCGTGAGGTGCACCTATCCAGGAGGGCCGTTACAGGGCTGCGGAATTCAACTGCGTCTGTCCTTGGCTGTGAAGCTGGCCAGTCACACCGGCGGCCTCCGCTCTCCTCCCATCTCATTCCATTCCATTCTATTCTAGCACTCACGACAACGACGACATTTGCACACAGAAGCGTAATTCTCAATTGCCCAAAAGGTAAAGTTGAACAGCAACATGCTCAGATGGTTCAAAGAACAGGGTCAGGCAACTAACTTCATAATGCACACAAACACACCAGTTTTATTTGAGTTTCATTATACTAAATATTAGGTCATCGTTAGAAGTCCCGAAGCTGAATTGTTATGGAATTTCAGAGTAATGGAAGATTCCTGCCAATCTTGCCATTCGATGATGACGCAATGACAGGACGAGTCCAATTTAAGTGTTTCCAAATGGCCGGTAATCCCTTATATGGAAATCCAAAGGAAACGTCACTCGGTTATCACAGAATGAAACATGCGTTTTAAACGCAGGGCTAGTTTTGTTCGATTGGGGGATTGGGGATTCTTCTCAAATTGCAGCAGTTGGATAAATATTTGTGGTTTCAGTGTAAATATGGGGGACTGAACAGGGAATAGGGGAATAGTCTTGAATTATGAATTATTATACACTCGTTAGTGGGAGGAAAATGAATGCAAAGGTCCAGTAAGTTCTATGATCAATTTAAAAAGCCAAAGTTGGACACCACATTTTCTACTGTAATTACACACGGCAATCTTGCGAGTCAGCTATCAAAAGCACATTTGACAATGACATTTGGCAAATTCGATGGCAACATTAGCAACTGTGAGCCGATCTAGGTTAGCTTTCGTCAGCAACAACTTTGATCCTGGGCGAGCTAAGGCAAACTAGCTCCCTATCCACCCAGCCAGTTGAAAGTTATTTTGGTGAGTTCTTCAAATACTAACGTTATGAAACAACCCTGGATCCCAGGTAACGTTACTTTCGCTGTATTTTCCAAAACACTGACGTACTTGGTATATCCAAGAGCACTCAGGTTATGTGGACACTGATCACGATGGCAATAAGCCTTCGCTAACCTAGGCAGCTAAAAACCCTTAGCTTCAGCCATGTAGCCGACTAGCCTGGTTCCAAACTAGCTATCGCAATGGCGGGACAGTAGTAACTTAGTATCAGGACAGTGGTATCGCAAATGAAGGCCTTTCAACATTTTGATTCATCTAGGCTAGCTAGTTCGTGTTAGCTGGTCAATTATTACATTCCCTGAAACACTGCAGTTTTCCTTAAAAATCTTTAAAATAGCCAATGACCGTTAGCTAGCTAACGTTACTTTTTGGACACAGAAGGTCACATCTAGCTAGTTGCCACATCCAGCCATGTCGCACGGACAGCCAATGAAACACTTAGCTAACTATCAGTTGGGTGATATCATAGCTAATGTAATGCTTGTTAGCAACTAAACGCAAGTCATATAGGTAGCTAGTATGCCAGAAACGGTAGGAGTTTGCAATATTGATAGCTTGGAACATCATTGGCGATATATAAATAATGACAAGCACATCCAGAATGTTAGTCAACAAGCGAAAATTTCGTGTCTGGTCAAATCCGTACAAAAGACTCACACGGCCCTGCTAAACCAGACGCTGCCTGGCTAGCTAACACTAGCGAATCACGTTTGGGAATTTGCCAGCCAGCTACTTCAAAGAGCGAAGTTGCAATTAACTAGCTTAAAACAGCCACATTTGTTACATACGTCCAGTCTTAGTATTGGAAAGATAGAAGCTAACTCGGGAAAATTCGAATTTCGATTTACTTACCGACTCAGCATACACTGCCGCGAATAAAAACAACAGGAGCCAAACTTTTTGCATGTTCCCCGAATCTTCGTGTCAACAGGTAGTTATGGATAGCTTAAATGTACTGGTATAAACCTTAAAATGAGCTACAGTAAGCGTCTTCCAAATAAAGTAAGACTGAAAGTCCTTGAAAAAAAACAAATATCACTGTTTCTATGACACTTTTATAACGTTATCCTTTATGCACCTATCCTACGCAATAGCTTTCATCGACTGGTGAGAACTTTAAACTGAACTCCCTATATTTTGATCTTACGACGTAACTACCCCGCCCCTCATATGAACAGCGACCAATAGGAGGAAGATTAGCTAAAGCTACTTTCCTGTCGTCAACTTTTACCGTAATTGTGTGCTAGGGGAGCAACACATCAGACGACATGTTTAACTTGTTACTACATGCGTGTTTTATTAGCTCTCATGTGGTGTTCGAGTCAAACTGACCCGTTTTACATCTTAAAATCATTGTTCTAATTATTTTAAAATAATTGTGACACTGTAAATTATGTTTTTTGACCTGAAACTCCATGGCCTTGGCTTATTTCCTGTGAAGAAAATACAATCATTGTATAACATTACATTATTGGCATCTGGCAGACGCTCTTATCCAGAGCAACATACAGTTGATTAGACTAAGCAGGAGACAATCCTCCCCAGTAGCAATGCAGGGTTAAGGGCCTTGCTCAGGGGCCCAACAGCTGTGCGGATCTTATTGTGGCTACACCGGGATTAGAACCACCAACCTTGCGTGTCCTAGCCATTTACCTTAACCACTACGCTGCAGGCTGCCCCCATATAAAAACACACATATCCCCCCCCTCCTACTTATCTGATGTTTTGGTCAATTTGACCCGGTAATAATGAAAGAGTAAAAACTGACAGGTCAGTATTCCTGTTGCCTTTCTATGAATCAGATTTGCAGCATATTTAATGGATTGGACAGCCCTCTCCACTGCATTATAGACCTATTCTCCCAAATGTCCCAAGCCTAGTGACCCACCTCCACCCCCTTATGCACAACACTCACCCCCTTACTCCTAGACCATAAGTCCCTCAACATACTTTTCAAAATGACCTCTCAGTTACATACAGACAAATGCACACACGCACACACACATATTTGAGGAGGGACAAAACCAATAAACCACTTTACATCACAGTCTGCATTCCATAATCCATCAATATGATCAGAAGACTATCAGAGGACATGAAGACACAGACCTGCAGCAAGTGCAACAAATAAGCAATACACACACTGAAATTCTGTCCACCATGTGGTATGCACACAGTGTTCTGTTTTATCCAATACAGGCAGGTATGCACGTGCACGCGCGCACACAATTATTTTTGACACTTTTTTGAGAGACCTATTTCATAGTGAGTGATGAAAATTGTTACATTTGGTTCTTGTTTTGTGTTTCAGCTCAAAACAATAAACATCAATAGTTATGAAAACCTTGTTTTATTTACATTTTCTGAAGATAAACATGATTCATGCCACCCATGTCATAATTACCGTGGATTTCTTCCACGAATTACAACTTTTTCACAAAAATGAAATGGCACTATAATTGTTAAATGTGATCCCAATAATGTTCCGGGTCAATTTGACCCGGGGAACAGTACCAACGGGTCAAAAAAGGGAACAGAGCACAAAGGTTAAAAACCTACAGCGTAAAATTACTGGTATTCGATGGTATTCTACAAAGTAAAAATACCATGTCACATAATCTGAGGGTTATTGGCATCAATTCATTGTAATTTACTAAACGCTATAGTAAATTACCTAAAACGATAAGGGTAGGCTAAGACCAACGTGAAAAAATGTATCATTCAGGTAAGTTAAACGGTTTTTATAATAAGGGGTAGGCTACGTTTTAAGTACAATAGAACTGCTGAACATGATTTGTAATAATTTACTGAAGGGACGTCGGAACGGGATTCCTATCCTAGCGACATCATTCAAATGAACGTACGAATAACTTCCCGTAATGTGCCTATATGGGAATTGACAACCCTCAATGGAAATTTCAGTGACGCAATCTTCCGGTAAATTCTTACTTTTTGGAACTCCCCGCCCTCGTCGTGAAAGTAAAAACAGTGGCCTACTCCTGAGAAGGCGCTTTTTGGAGAACAGCAGGGGAAGTTTGAAAACAATGGTATAAAGCTTTTTGCCTCAAGCGGTCTACTTATCTTAAACTTAATTTTTCTTCGTTATCTGTTCTCATGCTCCTGCATAATTATTGTCCATGTTGTTGACAGAAGTCGCGCTTTTTACCTCTGCAATAGCAATCTATATGCAGGCACATTACACAAAACGTTTCGCTTTTGCGTATTGATTTTGTGGCTGACTTGACAATTAGTTTCGTGGCTTAAAAGTGGCAATAAGCTAGCGACTTGAATCTAGTTGAGCGGTGTAACACATTTTAATGATTACTGGTCAATGCAGATCAATATTGTCTTGTAGAATCCGAAAAACAGATTGGCGCACCAGTCCCGAGAAGCCACGTGCAGCCTCTTGGGATCAAAGCTTTTTTCAGTACAAAAGAAGTTCAGAAAAAGCCTTTTCAAACAAAAGGAGCGAATAGACTTGTACTGGTTCCCGTAAAATTCTAGTTACTTCTCAGGTACTTAAGGGTGACATTTTTATTTGGCGAAAAGTCCCGTTGCACGAAACAAACGGGTTTTCATCTACCAAATACATCTTAAATTAGAACAGGATTATATGTGAACATTTTTTTTAATCTCCGCAACCATTTGAGTGATACAGTCCGGGAGTGAATTATATACTAACTGCTAGGGAAAAATGCCATTTAACATTTCACAGGTGAGCATCGTATGAAACAGATCCCAGTAAAAACAACGATAGCTATACTTGAGTTTAACTTGCGTATTTATTTGCAAAGAAATGACAGAAAGTGAGAAAGCTTACCGGCTTTCTGATTTGCATCAGACACAGTAAGACTCTTATACACACTTTTCCAGAAGGGGGGGCTTTACCAAAACAAAAAGACATGAAGCTGGCCACGAACATGTATCAGTATTTTGTCTTCTGAATACCCCTTGTTGACCTTGCTGTAAGACCAGAATGTGCTAGCTGAGAAGCAGAGACATTAAGGTGAAAGGCTGTCTGTCTGCTGGGAGAGAGACAGAGAAAGACTCATAGTAAGCACTTAATTCAGAAAGTGGTCTAATAGTAATAAGGATTGTAACTAAAAGGTTATTTGTAATCACGTGATTGTCTTTATGTTAACGCACATTGTCAATTAAGAATCAATTACAAAAAATACCCCTACACTGACCTATTGTGATCAATTATCAACTAGCGTATAACACATTTCTAGTTAAGTATTAGGACGTTTTTATTTCTGCAAATATTGAATTGCATAGTAAATTCAAGAAGTTAATGAAAATGGTCTCTAGTCACCATCTGTTAAGAGATCTTTTTCTACCCATTTTCCTACTTTCCATTTGGTTTTTTCTGTGCTTGCTCTGTGAATCTTTGGAAACCAAATGACTTTTTAAAGGTGCTACTGTCACAAGGTAGCAGTTCTTAAAGTTCAAACAGATAAAAACTGTTTACGTCATTTATCACAAAGTTACGTTTTACAACCATACAGTTATTAAAGCATTTAACAGCAACAACATGGTTTGTATCAGCAAGCTTTAGTCTTTAGGTCAGTAGCTGTGTAAGCATGAATCACAACCTCCGCCTACACAAAAGCATAGTTCCTGAGAATGAATTTGATTGAGAAAGTATGGACATTCCTCACTTTTTGATGACTGCTCCATCTATTCCCCTTTCACTTCCTTTCTGCCTGTTCTTACGAAAGAGCATCACAACATTTTCCTATGAAATCATATATCACAATGGGCCTGATAAATCACATGCGCTCTGCAAATAAACCGCAAATAATAACAACAACAACAACAATATTAATAATAAAATTGCTGCACAAATAGCCAAACCATTAAGAAATCAAGGTGGGGGGTAGATATATATATATATATATATATATATATATATATATATATATATATATATATATAAAATGAGTCACTCCGTAGTTATATCTGATTCATGTCACAGTGGTCCTCAGTACACCAACCTAAAAGTGCAGCACCTGTTAATGAATTACATTTACATTTACATTTTAGTCATTTGGCAGACGCTTTTAATCCAAAGCGACTTACAAGTGCATATTTGTATTTGAACGAAATACCCAGCATAATGTCTCATAACAGGACATTTATTTAGTTCAGAATGCAATAGTTTGTTCAAATATGAGTAAATGTGAGCTATTTGCAGCAGCATGAAAATGAAATATAAACTTGCCTTGTATTATCAGTATGGAGTGGCATTATGTGTTTACTATTTATTCAAGTTTACTGCTGCCTCGGTTTAGTTTGATGTGAAGGAAGTTAAGTTAACTGTGGCTGCAACAACTTCCACAAACAGGAGATCGATTGTGAGAGTTACCCTAAATAAAGTAAATATAATGTAATGGCGCTTATGCACAGGCACACATAGAGAACATTTTTTTCTCACGTCCTTGTGTGGTTAGAAAGTATAATAATAATAATAATAATAATAATAATAATAACAAGTTATGCACAGCAGCCATTTTGTGCCAGGAAACTCACTAATGTGTGATTAGCTGAGGAGCTAGAGAGGGAGTCCTCAGGGAGAGAACGTTTTTTTTTAGCCAATTACATCGGGAATGATGGGTCACAGGTTGAGAAAGGCAGGTTGGGGATTTACCCAGTACACAGGGGAACCCGAAATGTCATTTTATCATGAGTGACCACAGTGAGTCAGGACCTGGGTTTAACATCGCATTTGAAAGATGGCATCTCCTACCGCACAATGTCCCCATCCCTGGGTATTTGGGTTTTATTTGACCAGAGGGAAGATCACCCCCTACTGGCCCACCAACACCACTTCCAGCAACAACTTAGTTTTCCCAGGAGGTCTCCCAACAAGTACTAACCAAGCCCACACTTAAGCTAAAGCCATTCAGCAGGAACACCACCCAGCGGTATGGCCACTGGCTTTGTTATTCAAAGTGGTTGCATAAGTGACCGGATGTCCTTTGTCTGTGATTTTCTGTATTGTACACAGTCAAGTTTAATGCATGTGGCTGCTTGCATTATTCAAACCTACACAAAGAGACACCATGAGGAAAACAATTGTGATCTGACGCTGTGTGATTGTGAGAATGTGATTGGTTTAGAACAATCTGAAAGGCAGAACTGGGAGTCTCCCTCATGTCTCATAAAACCAACTTTTGATAAATTCTGGAATATCTCCACCCATATAAACCGTTGCTGAAGTCCCCTGCCACAGCCTTCAGTGGTGGAGGACAGAAAGGCAGTCTGTTAAAGGCATACTGTTCAGCAACAACATCAGCTGTCCTGGATAGGACAGATAGTTATGTCACGAGTCAAGCTGCAATGTTAGTGTTTAGATTTGTAGACAGAAATGAACAATAATAAATCATGGTAACTATCTGTATTGCATAAAAATACCGCCGACAACAAATCTAGTAAACAAAAGAGATGTGAGGTCCAGCAAAAAAAAAAGCTTTTCCTTAAGGGACTTATTTGAATATATAGGCTAATGATAAATATCAGTGGTGGGTCGTGAGCTGAAAAGTGGTGGGGCACAAAACCTTCCTGTAAACATATTATTTAGTCTCAACCTGTTTTCAGCCATTTCCCTTGATTAGCAATAGAGTGACTAAATCATGAAATACTCAAACTGTCCGATAAGCCTATGGCCCTCTCTTCAATTAGGTTAGATTATGATCAGTTCCAAGAGACA
The DNA here is from genome assembly GCF_963514075.1 of Conger conger. NCBI lineage: Eukaryota > Metazoa > Chordata > Actinopteri > Anguilliformes > Congridae > Conger > Conger conger. The sequence goes on from NC_083773.1 coordinate 34,595,393, forward strand.
TGGTTGAAACTTGACTGTGGAAGAAAATGTTATTCTTGTTCCAATGTTAGAAATTCTGTTGTTGTTTCAAGCTGTGTTGTGTAAAAAATGTTTTGAGATAGTGCTATTGATAGCCACAATGATGCAATACTGTCAGTGCTATAATACAAATGGATTTGAGTGTGCGGTTTTGAATGTGAGAAACCTGGTGGAGGATTGAAGGGGGATTTCCTCGATTCACTTTCAGCTTTCAGTCTATGGGCTGTTGTCTCTGTGTACAGAACATTTCCCTTGCCAAAGAGATAAGAAAAGTCGATGAGATAAGAAAGTCCAATAAAGCCGGGTGCATTCCCATTTAATTTTGGTATAGCCTGCAGAATACAATGCCATTCTTCCAAACCAAGTTTGTGATTGTGACAATCCACCACCACTATAACATTACATAAATTACATTAATGCCATTTGGCAGACGCCCTTATCCAGCGTGACTTACAGTTGATTAGACTAAGCAGGAGGCAATCCTCCCCTGGAGCAATGCAGGGTTAAGAACCTTGCTCAAGGGCCCAACGGCTGTGTGGATCTTATTGTGGCTACACCAGGGATCGAACCACCGACCTTGCGGGTCCCAGTCATCTACCTTAACCACTATGCTACAAATTTATCTTTTAGTTTCATTAGAGCAGAATTGGTCTCTTTGGACTTTAAATTCACATTGTGTTTAATGAACTGGTCTTTCGGGTAGAGTTCGTTTAACCACAGCAGAATTTCCCCAATAGAGAAATGCATTCATATTTATTGAATATGAAATGTGAAAGTATAAGGCGTGGTTAAATGTTGCCTCTTTTGTGTTTTGTGCTGAATTGAGAACAATCAGCATGTTCAGATACGTCTTTCCCCGTGCCAGCAGATGAAATGAGGAAATTCCACTTGCCATTTCCTCATTTCCTCATTTCCACGTGTATACAGTAGGTGCAGTGTACGTGGGTAGGTGTAGCAGTGCGTCATAAACTATTTTGGAAAAAAATAGGAAGTGATTCAGCCTGGGTAGTAAGCATACGTTAAATGGGTATATACTGAGCTGTTAAAGGCGCAGTAGATAGGGATCTTACAGTGTAACTTAATATCACATGGAAATCATTTCACACCTCCATGGCAAACATGGAAAATATTTCCAGTGTCACCCCTCTCCACCTCTACCTCATTATTTCCAATTGTAAACTATATGTTTCATTGTCTTTCATGTCCAAAAACAACCTCTTTCTCGTGACAAAGTGACTCCAGTCCAAATGAGTTAAACATTGTTAAATACATGAAATATTTAAAAAATATTTAAAAATACCATATCATAATCATAATTCTCAATGAAACTCTATATACACAATATACAGTATACACTTATTTTTATTTAAATAATATTTAAGAATTCAAGTAAAATTGAATGACCTAACTGAATCAGCCATTGGTAATAAAAATTTAAACATTTCTTGCAACAAATCAGGTGTATAAAGGTGATTCGGCCCATCCGAAATGCCTTCAGGATGGCCCAAATCCTCTGTCGGATATCCCTTTATTCAGTGGTGAGAATGTGAGTCATACCAAAAGTGAACCACAAAAATCTATCCATTAGCTTACCCATTTATTCATGGTCAAGGTCACAGTGGGTGCTGGAGCCTGTCCCAGCATGCATTGGGTAAAGCCCGCAATACACCCTGGACAGGGCGCCAATAAATCCCAAGATACGCACACCAATCAGTCACACTGGGCCAATTTAGACTCCAATTAACCTAACCTGCATGTCTTTGTACTGTGAGTGGAACCCGTAGTACCCGGAGGAAACCCACAGGGACACAGGGAGAACATACAAACTCCACACAGGGAACCCAGGACCTTCATGCTGTGCTACTGCTACCCACTTATTGCGCGACCGTGCCACCACCACAGAAATGATTAAATCATGTTTATTTAGTTGGAGCTGGCCTGTTGGCCCTATCCATAAAATATATAAGAAAACAAAACAAACAAACCTTACACTAACCAACAGCAACTGCCTAGAACATCATGAAGAAGAAAGAGAATACTGGTGAGCTCAGTAGTTGCAAAAGGTAGGCCAAGAAGACCTCTATAGTTACTGCAGAAAAACCCCAAACACATGTCTTCAGGAGGCAGGTATGAATGTGCCAGTGACTACTGTCAACAGAATACTAAATAAACATCACTAGGGCTATACTGCAATGCAAACCACTAGTTGGCCGCAAAAACAAGATGGCCAGCTTACGGTTTCCTAAGAAGTGCCTAAAATAGCGTTTTGAAAGAAAGACCTTGTGGTTAGTTGAGAAGATTGACTTGTATCAGTGTGATGGCCAAAGAACTGCCCAAGAACCAATGCACCCCACCCCCACCAAGCATGGTGATGGGGGTGTTATAGTTTGGGCATGTATGGGCATGTAAGTTCAACCAAAAGCTTCCAAACCCATTGGATGGTGTTTCCTAACACAGTAAGTCAATGACCCCAAATATACACCAGTGCTCTCTTTCTTCTTGATGATGTTCCAAACAGTTTAGTGTTGTAGCCTCATATTGTCTTCCATGACTGTCATTGCACACATCTGGTCCAAATGTTGACAAACACCAATAACAAACTCCAAAGGCAATCAAAATCTTAGAATCAAGACTAGATACTGAAAGCTCTCTTATACCTGTGCTAAGGAACTGTTTGAACACACATGACTAATTAGAAACACTCGTGAAGTCATTTGGCTCAAATATCTCGATGCCCTGAAATTTCTACATTTCTAATTTCTACAAATTTCAAATTTTCTTCATGATGAAATCATGTTTAAAAAAAGAAATCATAAAAAAGATAAAATAGCCACATGTGAATTGTTTGATTTCAAATCTAAATTTGTCGAGCACAGAGCCATATCAAGAAAAGGTATGTCTTTGTCCCAAATGAGCTGTATATACCATATGCATTTTTTTGTCTGCTGGTCCCCAAGTAAACACACAGTCCTAAGGAGCCATTTCTATGCTTGTAGGCAGCGCTGCCCTAAGCCATGCAGCGTTCTAAATGATATGCCTTTCTCCACAATCCCCTGTAACCCTCTGTTCGTAAATTCAGTTAAAGAAGTGTGACTGTTCTACTAGAAACCAGAGCACGCACAGAGTGAGGCTAGCAACTCCCTGCCTAGCTGTCTGGCATAGCAACTTCATAATGCTCCCAAATTGATTTGTACAACTGCTCAAGCATGAAAGAGTACCTTCTCTTTAATAATCCATGCACATCACAAACTCTAAAAGTGTTGCTGAAAGCAAGTAGAATAGTGAACTTCTTTATAAGGCCCATTCCCGTTAGCTCGATTACACAATGGATGAACCACTAAATATTTAATAAGGAAACATTCTCCAGCATTCAAATTTCTGAGAGAAAGCATCCATAATTGGAATCATTTATATGATAGATATCACATTTCATCTGCCGAGTAGTGAAATTTAAATATCCATGGTAATACACACTTATGAATTTAAAGTTGAACATAAAGGGGCTTTTAGGACAACCACACGCATTTCAGTTAATATTTCTGTTTTTTTTAAAGAAAGAGATGTTTATGTTACACGTTGTTCCCTAAAGAGAACGTGTTCCTGAATGACTCCTGTGTTTCAGTAGCTTGAAAATAGATCTTATTTCAAATATGTGGTTTATCCAGAAAAGGGAGATGGTGAGGGAGGCCATAAGGGTTGCAGATTAAGAATTGGTTGTGTCTTGAGGTTACCAAGTCTAAAAAAATCAAACATAAAATGGCACCTCTGTACCACAAACCCTTTGGAAGGGGGGCACACAGCCAGCCCTGACTGAGCACAACCAACAAAAACAAGCATCTTGAGTTTGCCAAACCTCAATGGAATTATGACTGGAGGGCTATGGTCAGATGAGACCAAAATGCACACCATTGACATATTTGGCAGCAAAATGGAATCCATACAAGGAGAAGCACTTCACACATACTGTCAAATATGGCGGAGGGTCATTGATGTTGAGATGTTTTGCTGCCAATAGCACAATACAGGTAGACGGCCTGTAGCGTAGTGGTTAAGGCATGTGACCGGGGCCCGCAAGGTCGGTGGTTCTAATGCCGGTGTAGCCACAATAAGATCCATACAGCCGCTGGGCCCTTGAGCACAGCCTGCATTGCTCCAGGGGAGGATTGTCTCCTGCTTAGTCTAATCAACTGTACGTCACTCTGGATAAGAGCATCTGCCAAATGCCATTAATGTAATTAATTAAACAAGTTAAAGTGACAGGAAATATTGGCAGAAAATCTGATTGTCTCTGCTCGGAAGCTGAGTCTTGGTCGTGGTAGATTGTCCAGCAGGATGATGGCTCCAAACATGAATCAAAATCCTTATCCAGAGCGACGTACAACAAGGTGCATACCCATAACCAGGGATAAGTTCGCTTAAAGACCCTAGAGGGAAGTACAATTTCAACTGCTACCTGTACAACAAAGATAAGGACGAGGGCCAATTTTGTTTTTTTTTTGTTTTGTTTTTTGAACAAAGAAACAAACAACAGAGCATAAGTGATCCAAACACTGCTTACCTAGCTAACTAAAAATACAGATACACAAAGCAAGTCACAGAGACAACAATTAAGGTTCACAGGGAGGTAGGGAGGGATGGGGAGAGATGCTGCTTGAAGAGGTGTGTCTTCAGCTGGCGCTTGAAGGTGGGGAGAGATTCTTCAGTTCTGACCTCAACGGGGAGTTCGTTCCACCACCGTGGAGCCAGAACAGACAGTAGTCGTGAGCGTGAGGTGGAGGTTCGGAGAGGGGGAGGTGCCAAGCGGCCTGTGGAGGCTGAACGAAGAGGTCTGGCAGGGGTGTAGGGTCTGATGATTGTTTGTAGATAAGCTGGGGAAGACCCCTTAACTGCTTGGAAGGCTAGCACCAATGTTTTGAATTTGATGCGAGCCATGACAGGCAGCCACTGGAGGGAAGTAAGCAGGGGGGTGACGTGTGAGTATTTGGGAAGGTTGAAGACCAGACAAGCTACTGCATTCTGGATAAGTTGGATATCAATGAGATTCTGAGAGGTTCTGCGTGGAGGGATGGTCAAAAAGCCATCCAAATTAGTTCTCCAACCTTTTTACAAATTATAGGAATAGGAAGACTTATGGCTGTCATCTTTGCCAGGGAACTTTAGGGAAATATTTGTTTTATTTGAAAAATGTAAGACTCAATTAAATTGATTAAATTGAATCATTAATAAACCACATGGCTTTACACATATTGGAAAATAAAGTTTATGTCAATAACTGCATTATTTTTTAGTTTACAGCAATTTTGTACATATTTATCAAGAGTACCAATAATTCTGGAGCCCGTTGTATCGTCAGACACCTTGTGTGCCTAACTTTAACAACAAAATAATTAATCTGTAAAACTAGTTACGCAATCACTGAACCTTGCTGCACTTTACATCTCTTTTAAAAACGTAAATTCCATAACAGAATAAACTGTGTCAGCCTGGAGCTTTTCATAGTCTCTACAGTGCTCAAAGGTTCCACCCACCCTTTGTGAAAAGAGGTTTTCTTTGTGTGAGTTCTACCATGTAACTGTCATAACTTTGACTTAAACAACCTGCTTTTCAAAAGGCACTTGTGTGCAAGTGCGAACTCGTCGCCGTGTTCATTATTTCTATATGATGACAATAAATATATAATGGATGTGTTAAGTGTTTGGCTCTTTGTTAAAGTGCCATTTTCTGAGCAACGGCTCCCTCCATTTTAATGACAATGGCGTAATAGATCAGGGGACTGATCTGCGGTGAAAGTAAGATGGCCAAAGTTTTGTCTAATCTTTATTGTGCTGCCTGCCATTTACAACACACTTGTCTTTACAAGTCGAGGGAAAGTTTCTTGCTTTGCATGAGAAACAGGCGCTTTATGCCCCTGCGAGGGGATGAGTCTTGCTCTGCTGGCCGTGCGGATGGGCGTTCAGGAGACGGCACAATAGGTGCCGTTGAAGGACACCCTCGGTGGCGTGTCCCAGACTTATCTGCCCGGCGCATCTCTGCCCCCTCTGTCCTTCAGCCATCCTGCGCTGTTCAAAACAGAACAAAAGAGAAACGGACAGCCTGCCATGGGAAGTGTTCCCTGCAGTACAACAACAACAACAACAACAACAACAACAACTGCCTAATAGGATGCAGTGCTCTTATCCGGAACTGCTTATTGTAAAACAACAGGCTAATATTCCTATGACTAGGAACACCCGTTGCATTGCACTGCCCCTACCCCTCGCTATGAGACACCGTGGAGCTCTTTGGACATTGTATGCTGCCCTCTTCTGGAATACCAAATGATCACTATGTAAATTATGGGAAATGGTCAATAGCAGTGGAACATTTTTCATAGTTCATTTTTTTCTTTTGATAGCCAATTCATAAAATAAATGGTAATTTAATGTGAAGATATAAAGGAAATATTAAATTCTATGGAGTAGACTTATTTTATTGCAAGGTTTCCTGTTTTGACTTCTATTTGTACTTCTTGTTCTTATTCTTGTCAAAAAAAGACTTTGGCCTGGACTATGTGTGCATGCCTGTGTGTCTGTGTGTGTGTGGGTGGGAGGGTGTGGGTGTCTATTGTACTGAAGTCACTCCCTCCTCCTGGTGTATGTTACCTGACACCCTGCCTTACAGGTTTCTACCACACCCCTTGCCGCACCACTACTTACAGGAGTATTCAAGGACTGTGTGCTAAGATATAGCACCCCCTGGGGGCTAGGCAGGACATGGAAACATATCCTGAGAAGCGAGCCCTTCTGTAACGTGTGAATTGCACTATGAAGGAGATCATCACAGTGAGTGTTCTCTCTGTATCCCTGAACATTATTAACAAATAGCAACACCCAATACAAGTGACCCAATGCAAGCAGCTTTTAGTAGAAGTCATTCATTATGATATGCATGCTTGAAAAAACATTTCTAGCCAAACACTACAAAAGTCCCAGTGTTTACTGAATCAGCGTCGGTGTATTTGAGCTCACATGCTGCTAAAACAAGTACCAAAACAAAAGTGTTTAATAAAAATGATTAACAATTGAAATAGCCAAACTAAATTGTTCTGGCATTGGTTGGCAATATCGGATTATTTGTATAAACATGACTGTAATATACACTCAGTGAGAAGTGTATTAGATAACGATTACTTTTTTAAAAACTTATTGGTCTTCTGCTGCTGTAGTCTTTGAGGCATTTGTTCAGAGATGCTCTCTGCATACCACTATTAATGTGTGGTTATTTGCATTACTGACGCCTTCCTGTCAGCTTTGACTAGTCTGGCCCTTCTCATTACAAGCTTGTGCTCAATTTTCAAAACCTCAGACAAAACACTCAAAATGGTGAGCACTTGTAGCCCGTTCGCCTGTTCAAAACATTCATATCTTTGAAGAGATCTTGCAATTCCAAACTCATTGGTTCAAATTCCTAATTTTACATTAAATACTATAGGAACATTTGTTTAGATTGCCCACACAAAAGATACCTATAGATTCACTGTTTAGTTGTTTTTACAATACTATAGTATGAAAAAAATACTTGATACATGTTTCAATATGGTCTTTTTGTGGTTCTAAATAAAGGGAATAGTGGAAAAAAATCAGAATACTGTAAAAAATATATATAATTATAACATACTGTGGGTTTTTCATTTCATTTAAAAAAAATACTTTTTAGAACTCTTCACATTTTGCAAAAGAGAATGCTTTTTTTAATTGCTTTTACAAAAAAATCTGGCTGAACCACCAAAAACTATACATTTCTACATTCCAATTTGAACAGAAAATAGTGCTTCGACTATAATGCCACTGGTTGTTATTGTTTTTTAGATCATTGTTCTATGATTGACACAATCAATTATACTGCTGGTGCTTTTCCTTTGAGACATGTTCACAGTAGTTTGGTAGTTTTGATCCATTTTGTGAATTAAATGAACTGACAAGCTGCATGTTGGTGCAGAGAGTTTTCAAATGTTTAGCAATTGTAAAAAACTGTAATCATATCAACAAAATTATAGGTACAAAGTGGGAAAAAAATTGTGAACTGCAGTGAAAGACACTGTCCTCTACCAGGACAACCCCCCCCCCCCCCCCCCCCCCTCAGTCATTTGACCACCAGCTCAAACGTGCATGTCAAAAAAGGTTGAAAACCCTTGTGACAAAATATTATATTCAATGAAAATGTGGTAAAAAATCCTGTTCCAAAGTAATTGTTGTCAATTTATTTATTTATCCTAAAACATTCATGATCTAAACATGGAATGTTGTCACAAGTAATCTGTTTCCATAAAACTATGCTTTAGGAGTAATGTTACAGTTACTTATCATTTTGAGTAGTTGGATACATTGGTAGTTAGATGCATTGTAATGAATGAAAAGACAGTATTTTCGAATGTAATGTGTATTTAATTTTGAAATGCTAATACTTTGAAAGTTTAGTAGAGTCATTGTGAACAAGTGATTTGGTTCAGTGATTAAATGATTTTTGGTTTATGTATATTGTATCCAAGCAATTGAAAAAAATGTTGATGGTTTTGAAAAATTACCTGAAGGTTCTGAAATCAGTGTCAAAGTGATTTTAAAAAAACATCACTCCAATCACACAATCATTTCCTACCATTCTCTGCAAACTCCAGAGACTGTCGTGTGTGAAAATCCCAGGAGATCTGCAGTTTCTATGGTATGCAAGGAACCCAGTCTGGCACCAACTATCATTCCATGGTCAAAGTCACTTAGATCACATTTCTTCCCCATTCTGACATTTGGTCTGAAAAACAGCTGAACCTCTTGACCACGTCTGCATGCTTTTATGCATTTAGTGCATAAATTGGTTGGCTTATTTGCATTAACAAGCTGGTGTACAGGTCTACCTAATAAAGTGTTCGCTGAGCGTTGCATGACCGTTCTACACACAGGGAGTCTTTTGGATTTCACCACAAGATGGCGATATCCCCTGTGTAATTGGCAAACTGCTTTGCTAAATAATTTCAGATGTTTTAGACATTCAAAATGTCTGTACTTTCATTTTCATTGTCTACACCTAAAGGACCTGACAAAGATTGGCACATTCACTAGAAAATCTTAAATGTGGTCATATGATCATCAACAGTATCAACACAACTTCTAAATACATTAATAAATTTCATGCTTAATTAATGTATCATTAATTCATGTTAACAACTACATTAATATAAAATCCTGAAATTCATTTGCTTAATAAAGTGTACACATTTAATAAGTTACAATATTGCATTGCTAGGAAATTCAATGTATATTTGCAATGGCCAGTTTATTTTCCAGAATAATTTCAATATCTATTCATTTTAAGAATGTATTCTCTATCTTCATATATTAGTTTAGACTATACATACTTTCAAATAATTTAGATAATCAATTGCCACCTTTATATGTGGTTGAAAAAAGATGTCATAACTTGGTAATTGGATGGAAACCCTGAATCTCAGTATTGCATGCATCAAACATGTTGATGTTGATCAAACATGATGTGTCGATTGCAGCAGCAGCAAGGCCTTTGTGCTATATCAAAATATCAATTCTTCTGAACTCAATATTTGTATTAGATATAATTGAATATCACACCAGCTAATGTAGCAACTGACAACATCATAACATATGCACATTTCTTGCATCGTTTCATGTATATTAATGAAAAACCTTGGCTAGTTAGCTGGGGTCCCTGCACTTCAGTTAGAGAGGAAGCAAGGAAGTGCTCTGTGTTCACTGGCTGATGTTGAAATACTCTCTCTGAGTCATTGCCAGATGCCGAATGGATAAGTGGAAAAAGGCTCTGAAAGGTCCCTATGAAACCCAAAATGCAACGATGAATGAAGGTGAACAAATCACCTTGAATTAAGGGGTGTGGTGGTAATTATTAGTGATTGAGTTTCGTTCACGTCTTTCATTAACGAGAACGCTCACAATTGGCGCTCTGTTTGCGCCGTGCCAAACCCTGGTGCTTGGGTTTATTTTATCATCTTAAATCTAACAGTTAATACCTGTATATTTCCAGCATAATATTGTCTCTGGCAGAGAATGCTAGAAAATGTATCCTCGCGAAAATAAACCAGCGCGTCTGAACAGGAGGCGAAGGGGGGGGGGGGGGTCGTGTGCTGCTGGGAGCGTGACGGGGGGAGGCGCACGTCACCGAGGAAACGTCAGTGAACGTTTGTAGCAGCTCCACCCATATTGGTTTCATCCAAGTTAATTCTCTACTTCATCACTAATTGCAGGTCTTCTTAAAGCAAACATTAAAAGTCAAAAGTCTATAATATTCTTATATCACCGCCGTCAAGTGTATAGGAGTGCGACGAAAAGATGCATTAATTTGTTTTAAGTATGGCTTTAGGGCTTTTGCTATATATGGATCACTGAGTATGGCACCTATTTCAATGTTATATAAGTGCACATTTGCCACTGCTATTATGTCTTGTTTTCAAACAAAGAAGAAAGAGCATTTACAAAATCAAGGACTAGATTAATACATGGAACAAAGATACCTTTATTTCCAGAGGAAATGTTTTCAGGGAGGAGTGAATAAGGTAGACTGTAGTTTCTCATTCACCTTAAAATAAGAAACTGATGCATCACGTTTTCAAGTGAAAGGAGAAGGAAAGGGTCAGCACGTTGGCAACAGTGAGATTTCCGGGCTGCCATTGGCCAGAGCACGCTGCACAGCTGACCAAGAATGTCATCCTTTTCTCCAATCACGACCACCAGGTGCCCTATTTCCAGGCTCGCACATCAGGATCCGGGAGACAGCCGAGAACAGCAACACTGGCGGCGCGGTTTTCGATGCCCGTCAATACAATGACTGCATTGACATGGCCCTGTTTATTATGGAGACCGCCACAGGACCGGAACGAAAACGAGACAAAGGGCGTTAAAACGGAACGCTAGGGGTCTCCGTCCCTGCTGGGAAGGCCCGGGCCGGCGGGGAGAAGGTAAACATTTCCACCCCAAATTTGAACCGAATGAGGCCTGACCACTCAAAGCCACAGGCACGAAAAGCAAACACCTGCAACTCAGGTGGAAAAGCACGGCGGTGAGCGGGCATAGGCGTCTCTTTCTTCGGCCCGCGGGGGCCTACCGGGGGCACTGAGAAGAGGGCTTAAAGCCACACTCATTATCTGCCGAGGGGTGCGGTGCAGACCTGGGGTGCAATCAGGTCAGAGTCTGGACAGCCGCCAGGGGCCTTTAACACTAATGTATGTCCGCTCAGGATAACCAAATAAATCCAGCCAAGGGAAAAAAATCATCTGAAATTTTCCAGGGAAAGAAATCGAGGAGAGCGGTGGAAAGAAATTGTGCTTTCAGTGAGAAAAAAAAATAATGAAACAAGGCTTATCCAGATCTTAGTAGGGACAATAAGTTTAACACAAGTTGGTGTGTTTTTTAATGCATTTTTTTATGCATTACTGTTTTCATGTTTTTCTTTATTTTTTTTCACGAAATTTTCTTAGATTGGTCATTCTGATTAATATTGAGCACCTAATTTTGATTCATATTTGTTGTCAATATCAGATATATTCCATTGATTAAGATCACTCATCATCAATGGTTTATTTTGTTTAAAAAATTCAATTTCTCCAAATATTAATGTTAATAACCTGTACACATTCATTAAAATGAATATTTCCCCTAAATATATAATGTGCTCTTTTCAAAAGCAGGAGATTCTCAGTGGCCATAAGTATCTTGTTAAAGATAATTCCAGTGGACGATGTGGTGACCTGATGTCATCTGTTATGTTTTGGAGCTGGCTGTTGCATGATTGACAGATGGTAGAGTGGTGGCCACGCAAACGTCACACCTATGCAATTTGCAAGTCAAGGCCTTCTGCCGGTGTGTGAGTCACTGCACAGGTAGAGTGCCCATCAAAGGGCACCTGGTCTGCCTGGGCGTCTCTCTCTGTCATCGTCCAGGGATTTGCCTGGCAACAGTTACCAAGCGCCAAGCAGAGCGTGTCACTGTGGCAACATGACGCAACGTCTGCTGGGAGTTCCACCACCATTCCGGCTCATTTTCACTTTTCACCATAAAAATCACCTCAGGGCTCCTCAATGCACCCCCTGTACCCACTGCTCACTCAACAGGATCAGAGTCTACACTACACCACTGAATTTGTGTCTGTAATATCCATTTTTTGTCTCTCTTTTACAGAAAAGTCATTCAGAGAGTAAATTAATTTGAGTCATATAGGTAACACACTACCAAAAGATTTTATTATTTGTTATTGTCTGCATAAAAACGTGTCATCGCTCTGGCTGAGAGTCCAGTGATGCATAGGTTTCCACGAATAAAGTAATGTAGAGCAAGTATTAGGTATGTTGTGTGCATGTTGAGTAGGTAATTTATACATTGCGGGCATGCACATTTTTGTAAGCGCAGCCAAACTTTGTTGCCTGTCGACATTATCTGAAAGGGAACCTAAAGGGGGCACTGGTGTCTGTGTTTTGGACAGTTTAGGGACATTTTGTCTTGCACAATGCAGTAGTACAACAAAAGTTATGCAATATTGATCTATACTAAGAATAGAAACAGAATTCTGGTGAAAACAGGTTGGCAACTTGCAAATAACATTTGAGTGTTGTACTTCAAGAAAAATAACTTTGTGACAGCCACTCTTAACTCAAAGAGCCTGAGGCCAGTGTGCTTTAAAAAACGGGCGCAGATGAATCTTTGGGAAACTTTGGCTCGGATTTCTCTTTGTAGCATATGATGTTTCTGGTTTTCTTGAGCCATGTTTGCAATAAAAATATTTTTCAATTGTTTCCGCATGTCATTGCGTCTCCGTAGCGTTTGTTCCTGCTGTTAGCCGCACAGGGTTATTATTACAGCAGCATGCTAATGCTGGAAGTAAGCTGAAGCGTACCGTCACACAAAAGAAATGTTCTTGCCTTTACATGCCAGCGGAGAGCGAGGTTAACCGCAGGCTAAGGCAGATTTCCTCCCGGGTTTTAAAACATCCCAGCAGCAGAGCACATCCAGGACAGTCGGCTGTGGAATCTGCTGCGTTCACCTTTTTAAAAATGGTACCCAGGCAGCGAGTTCTTCATCCATCCATGGATGAAATGCACCACGTCTGTGTGTTTCCCTATTCCAGGTCTTGCCTCATGTTTAAACTCTCCTCTTACTAAACTTGGGCAAAGCTCCGCTGTCTTCCAAGTGCTATCTATCTATATGAAGGACAAATGCCCTCTGTGCTAATCGGAAATAGCCTTAATGAATATATCGATACAATGCTTACCCTCCAGTATTCTGTATAAACGCACACACACACCCACACACACACAATGGATTCACTGTTCCTGAAAAATACATTGGGTACCGAGCTGCCTCGCTATTTATTGGAATTGGAATATTTATCCTTTTCACACCAAAGTAGACACGCAAGGCTGCCAGCATTTCGCAGCGATTTCTGGCGTGAGCGACACATTCTGTCCGCAGCCCTCTCTTATTTATGACAGGAGTTAAAGACAGAGGCTTAATGACATTATAAATTCAAGCTGCAGTGTCCCCCTCTGAGGGCTAACCTGATACGCGATACGCGCAGCGAAGGGGAAGAGAGAGAAAGAGGGAGAGAGCGAGAGGGAGGGAGAGAGAGAGGCCCCAATCAGGTCTGGCCCCCGTACAGAATATGAATCAGCACAACGCTTGGATACTGGCTGTAGGCATGGGGAACTGGAGTTTCCTGCCATTCCTCTCTTCTTAGACTTATTTGGCACCGAGGTGACTTATGGAGTGGCATTAATTTGACCACAAGAAAGTCAATTTATTATTTTAATTTATTCATCTGGGTTAATTAAGCAGTGGTATTATTACACTGGATTAATCATATTGTGATATGTTCTGAGTGTTGGCGGGACACCAGCAGATCCCGCCAAAAAACAGTCAGAGAGGATTCATGTTTGTGTTTCTGATTATTGTGATGATAATTATCTCGCATAACGAGTAAACAAAATAGCGTGTTTCTATATATGGAGTACAGTGACAGTCTGGAAATAGGTTATAGGTTTGAACATACACTGTAAGCCTGAGATTATGGACAGGGATTTTCACCACTGTTGTGGTAAACCTTGGAATGGGTGACTGTTTTTAAAGGAGTTTCCTGGAATGGGTTTCATTGTTCCCAAGTGAAGCTGCCACCAATAAGATAAGAATTGATCGCTGTGTTCAATTATATCATCCAATTCCAATGTTTGTAAGCTTCACCCTAACAGATGCATGCAAAAAGATTCGTTTTTTTATGGTACAAACAAAATATGTTTCCGATTATAGAGTTAAATCATTGTTATTTCAGAGATGGATGTTAAATGAGTTTTAACAATCACAGTTCAGTGTTAGATCTGACAGAGTTCATTTGCAATTGGGCTCACATATAACCTACTCTGTTAGTTTAATTGGGCATTTTACTGTGATCAAGGAAATAAAATGATGTGTGATTAAACGTGTTATGACCAAACCATGATTGGTGATGATATATAATATACCCATATACTCTTTTTTAATTTTGCCTATTATTCTCTTATTTTAAAATTTTGTATATGCTACCAAGAAGACACTGAATAAGTAATCTACACATTGTTTAATGTTGTTAAACACACATAAAAATTGATTATTAGACTAGTAACATATACTGAGGCAAACTCCTCTTTTATATTTATGCACAGTTCAAAAGTGACAAAATAAAACAATGTAGCAGTGTTTAATACAACAGAGAATGGAATGAAACAATTTCATTACATGTGAATATGTCGGCTTCAAACTATATGTCTGCCCTCTCATTTAGTGTACCCTTTTAACCCTTGTGTTTAAAGAACTGCAAAGAGCTTGAATAAACGGCTGCTTTAAATGACATAGTGCAAAGAATAGGTCTTAGTACCGTTTTCATGTAGAGCATGACTCATAGCTGTGGAAAGAGTAAAGAAGATTTTAAAAGAAATATTGCACTTAAATTAGTTTAGACAGCATGACATCAGAGAGTAATTAAACTGGTTTTTGTTGGAATTCCGTTTCCAATTCCTGAGTTCAGGTTTGTAAAGATTTCTGAGCACCTGCAGGTTTCTGTGTGTGAAATATTTTCACTGGACGAGGTTCAAAACTTAGAGGGGGAAAAAAACTCTTCAGCCGCAGCATTACGCCATTCTTCCCTCTTGGAAAAAGTGGGATTTAAACAAGTCTCTTACAAGATATCGAGCAGAATTGCAGGAGTTTAAGGGAAGTCAAGTTTCTCCTCTCAATGCAAACCGTTTTCCCGGAGTGCCTTCTCTTCGCTGAAAAGCACAGCAAGAAGCAAGCGATTTGTTTCACTATGGTACTGAATAGCGGAGCGGGAGAAAACGGTTTGCACACTTTAATTCACCAAAGGAACCTGAATTTCAGTCTACAGCTGCTCTTTTGCAAAGTCGTTCATGTTTTCTTATTTCAAACTGGAAGAACCTGTGAGCATTTATTTCTCGGCGAGATTCAAAGGAAGATCAGAGGATGAAAGTACAGAAACGTCTCCCTCTTTTACTGGGCTGTTGGACTCTTTTTTACCTGGAATTTATCCCCGCGGCATTGAGCCACGCAGGGACCGCACACGGCGCATCTGAACACATACAGGAAGATAACACGGGCGTTGGACAGGAGAGATCACAGCCCAGGAGCGCGGGTACAGTTAAACTCATGGTGGGGGATTACAGCACCGCGCTGCGCAAGCCCACGAACGGAGCGCGGATCACGCGCATAAGGACGGGACCCCCGCTGATTAAAGGCGAGTCCACCAAAACCAAAACTTTGACATCAGTGACAGCGCGGAGCAGCGCACCATCAAGTCAAGTTCGAGGCGCGATAAATTTAGGAAGAAAGGAGGCAGCGCGCTCTTGGGTACCTGGAAACACTGCTAGAACAAACGCGCCTACAGCACCCAGGGCGTTAGCCGCACATGCAGGCAAAGCCCCGGTTGCACGAGGGAAAGTAAAGGCTGTCAAAACATCTGCGGCGCCGGCCAGGACCGGACAGCAGAAATCTGCTGTTTTGCAAAAGCATGTCTCTCCGCTGGCGCAACGGAGTTCGAAAGCCGCGGAGAAGCCCGGTGATAGAGGCTCTCCAAAGCACCCGCTGGTGACCCCACATGACTACATGTTGTCACTGTATTGGTCTCTGTCCACGGGAGAAGTCAACAGCAGCGTGTTGCACGAAGCTGGTTTGGCCAATACTATCACCAGTTTCGTGGACAAAGGACAAGGTAAAACGCGAGGTCATCGCCGCAAAGGGAACGTATGAGTCTACTCTAATACGATGAATAATTCCACCCCCTCTCTCTCTCGCTCACACATGCACTCACAACAGCTTCACAACCAAACACAACTGTCATATCCGCAAGAATCCGAATGCTTGTGGGTAATGGGACATTTCTATATTTTTCTTTAAAATATAGCATGGGCTGTTCTTTATGTCATTATTAACAGTTTTGTTCGCATTAGTCATGCGCGACTTACCTTAAAATTATTTGAAAAGTTTCTTAGGTGAATGGGAAATTATTAATCAAATACATTCCCTCATTTGTATTGCATTATTGAGTTACCATAGGGTGGATCAACCTTCCACTGTCTCCACATTTGTTGTTTTGTGAAAGGAATGGCTCGATTGTGCAGACACAGCTGGGCCGATACAAAAGCAACACAAGAATGTACTGTGATCCCTTGATTGTGGAGGAGGACAGTCAGCAAAGAAAAAACAAAACGTTCTGAAGCAAAATGTGGCCATAATAATATATGTAACAGCAACTATTTTAGCTTTGATTTGTTGACTGCTTTTCTAAGGCTTGTGTGCACACATTAACTTGAAAATGTTAGATTTGAGTCATCAATATACATTTTGTCACATTTTGCTGTCACAGTCCGGATTTGCCACTTGTGAGAGTATGTAGCTCACTCGACTGGACTGTGTCTACGGTTGCTGGGGTGGATTATATAAGCAAAAAAACGTAAAAAAATTAAATAACCTTTCGTTCAGTAACGTGCTTTTTGCTTAACTTTCAGAACTCATTTTAAACACTCATGGGTTTTTCCATTTCTTACATAATAAGTATTACCGCCGATCACCGTTAAACCGAAAAACGTAATGCGGACTTATAGATTTATTTATTTATTTATTTGGCAAAAAGGAAGGAAAATTACAATTTACAACTGATGATCATAGTGTCGCAGATATTTCTGAAGTGTTATGGATATGCTCAGAGTTATCAGCAAATATCACAATGAAACAAAAACAAACATTTAAAAGCATACATTTAAATCGAACTGGTTAAAATGAAATACTTCACAAAATACGAACAAGTGAGCAACATTTTATGAGTGACTTGTAAAACAATGGAAGCCTCATTTAGTAGTTTCCCATCTGTGGCAGAATAATTCAGATCCCCTGGTATTTGGGTGTTGGGTTTGTCACCGCGTCAGTAGGCTGCCACACAGCTCTCTCACGTCTGATGTACGGCCCCAGAAAGGTAAATAAACACAGACTATAGGGCTACAAGTAGGTGGCCTCAATGCGTTATTTTCTTTACCAAGTAAAACTGTTTAAAAGAATGTTTAAACAATGTTTGTTTAATATTCCTAGCTGTTAAACGTTTACATTCAAAGTAGTTAATGTACTTTTAATTTGTACTTTATTTATACAACTTGTCATTTGCACATTTTAGGTCTGACCTCTCCTCTGTATGGGCAGAAGTGGCCTTCCTCATCTCTAGAAAGATCTTGTAATGTCTAAAAAAAAACAGAGTACGACATCCTTGTTCTCTGCATCACCCTCTCATTCCATTATCCTCTTTTTCTGCTGCTGGTCAAATGTTGGCAGAATATTTTGGTTTAATAATGTCAAAATAATTGCTAACACAGGTAGCATTTTTAAAACAAACCATTTGTGGTCATGCCCAAACCTCAGTTAAACCTAAGCTACTATCACACTGAAATAACTTCTTATATGATGCAAATCTATAAAAACAAATTCAGTTCACTTTGTTTAAAGTAACTTTCCAGTGTTCAAAAGATGAGCACATCGCATTCCCTGATATTTCTGAACCCCCCCCTGTTTCTGGTACGTTCTCAAAGCCGGGGCGTTGGTACGGGGCACTGGCTGGACCGTCCGCTCGGTTCGGTGTGGTGACGTTTGCGCTGGCTTCTCCCTTGCAGACGAGTGGCTGCCGCAGCTCCGCAGGCAGAGGTACCAGTTCAACATCAGCTCCCTGGAGAAGGAGGGCCTTCTGGGAGCGGAGCTGCGCATCCTCCGCAAGAGACAGCCAGACCCCCGGAGGGCCCGCTCCGCAGGGCCCGCCCTCAGCCTCCGGCTCCTCACCTGCCCCGCAGGTAAGCAGAAGGCCATGCTGCTCCAGTCCCGTCCTGTGGAAGACCACGACGCGCCCAAGTGGGAAGTGTTCGACATCTGGAAGCTCTTCAAGAATTTCAAGAACACGGTGCAGCTGTGCTTCCAGCTGGAGGTGGCGGAGGCCGGCGGGCGGGCAGCGGACATGCGGGCCCTGGGCTTCGCCCGCCAGGGCCGCCAGACCAAGGAGAAGGCCTTCTTCCTGGCCTTCGGCCGCACCAAGAAGCGGGACCTCTTCTACAACGAGATTAAGGCCCGGTCGGGCCACGACAACAAGACGGTGTACGAGTACCTGTTCACCCAGCGGCGGATGCGCCGGGCCCCCCTGCCGCGGGGGAAGAAGCCGGCCAAGAGCCCCAAGCCGCGCTGCAACCGGAGACAGCTCCACGTCAACTTCAAGGAGATGGGCTGGGATGACTGGATCATCGCGCCCCTGGAGTACGAGGCTCACCACTGCGACGGGGCGTGCGACTTCCCCATCCGCTCGCACCTGGAGCCCACCAACCACGCCATCATCCAGACCCTCATGAACTCCATGGACCCGGACTCCACCCCGCCGACCTGCTGCGTGCCCACCCGCCTCAGCCCCATCAGCATCCTCTACATCGACTCGGCCAACAACGTGGTCTACAAGCAGTACGAGGACATGGTGGTGGAGTCCTGCGGGTGCAGGTAGCGACTCCGCGGCCGCCAACGGAAAAACCCCCGCCGTCAGCGCCCCGTCCCGAATCTCTCAGAGACTCACCCTGCTGAAAAGAAACAGCTCAAGCTAGGTCTTGAAACAGCTGGTAGCTGGTTGACCGGTTCAGACCAGCTCCACACTCAACGTGGTTCAACCAGCTCAAGATATGTTTTGAAACAGCTGGTAGCTGGTTGACCAGTTCAGACCAGCTCCATACTCAACATGGTTCAACCAGCTCAAGATGTTTTGAAACAGCTGGTAGCTGGTTGACCAGTTCAGACCAGCTCCATACTCAACATGGTTCAACCAGCTCAAGATGTTTTGAAACAGCTGGTAGCTGGTTGACCAGTTCAGACCAGCTCCATACTCAACATGGTTCGACCAGCTCAAGATATGTTTTGAAACAGCTGGTAGCTGGTAGATCGGTTCAGACTAGCTCCATACTCAACATGGTCTGACCAGCTCAAGCTAGGTTTTGAAACTTGGTCATTTCAAGCTGGTCATAGCTGGATTTTACACCAGGCAGAGACTCGGACTTGCCTTATCAGACTGCAGAAAGGGTGCAGGACCTTGCCCCGTGGGTGGCCCTTATTTGAAGTCAAGTCTGCCGATTAGTGAGAAAAGATTCAGTTGATTCATATCAGTAGATTTATATAAGGTCTATTGATTCATATCAGTTGATTGTTTCTGTCTCATAGACTTGGTTTACTGGTAGCACTGGCAAGCTGAACAATGCAGCGTGGTAGCTTTGCTTTCTGGTGCAAAACTCCACACACAGCAGTCGGTGGCGGGTTGAGAATAAGGACCATGTTCAGACCCAGATGCTGCTGAATGACATTGAGTTCCCACATGCTCCCTTCCTGCTCCTGCCCCCCACAAAATGGACGCTGTGTGATCTCAGGTATGTCTCCAATGGGATGATGTAAGCAGCAGAAAGGGAAAGATCCGTACCGTTTGCATCAGCGGCCGCCATTGACTTTAATCCCCAAACTCCATACGACCCTGCCAATTACTGGTTAACTGAATGTAAACAAGAGCCACGTTATATTCCTACGTGGAAACCAGTAGGTAACAGCATTGTAGAAGATTAATAATACAGCATATAAATTAGAACATATGAATTTAACTTCCCATTCATTTGTGTGTATGTTTATACTGGTCTTGAATTAAATAGATTGATATTTTGTTACGGAGTGAAGACCATTATTTACCGTACAAAGGGAATATCTATTTCTTTGCGTTTATTTTGATGGGATAGCGAGCAGGCCTGTTAGAGCCGTGAAACGCGGTTCTCTGTGTGCACTAACGTAGCTGCTTGCGGCCTCTGGAGTTATGCTCATATCTGAAAGCCAACAGAAATGAGATCAGGGCCATCCTTTATGGTTGTTTAATCACCTAATGGTAATCAGCTGTTCCCCAGCTGCAGCCTTTGCCTTGGATTGGAGGTGTACGGCAGCAAGAGAGGATAACGAGAGCTTTATGTTGCCTATAAACTCACAGGTCCAGGGCTCACTTCTCTGTTAAATAAAAACAAATATTCTGAAAAGCAAAGTTGTGCAAAGCTGTTATCATATTAGGGCCCCCGATGTCTATCAACTCACGAAATGAAAAATATATTAAAACCTGATTCACGAAAAACAAAATAAACCACGGGAATAACTGACGTTCCTTTATGCTTCGGCGTTTGAACTGATTTATGGAACGGATCTGGATACGTACATTCCCAAAAGGAAAACTTCTAATCGGATTACCCTCTCCGGGCAGTATGGAGTTGTTTTTTCAAATGCAGAAACGTCTGCAGTTTAAGCAGAAACATGAATTGTTTACAAGATTAGGTTTCATTGTCACTGTTAGTGGCCCTGGATTGTGGCAAAGTGTCAAACTGAATCAAATAGTACAGGATCAAATGGTATTAAAGCCAAGTCTTGTGTTTCCTGAAATAAGCAGAAACACATGCAGGGGCCTGATACAAAGAGCCTACATGTAAGGCAGCAGTGGGCCATATGCAAGGAGCCTGTGTGTACACCAATCCCCTGATTTACTGCCGCTCTCTCCCTCCCGCTCGCCCTCCTCCACGTCGTTTTTTGACCGTGGAATTTAGGGGACCCATCGGTAAACGCGCGTTTCCCGCCGGCGAGCGCGGTCAGCCGCGGTTTCCCGGTGACCATTGCGGACGGCCGTCGGTTGGGATCGAGCGCTCCGCGGTCACGGTTTAGCGTTCTTGTCGGTTTTATTATCAGATCTGGCCTCGCTTCCCTGACCGATGTTTAACATTGTGTAAATGCTGTCTTGAATTTCCTAGACAGATGTTGGAGGAATTTTATCATGCGGCTGGCCAATATTTTTTAAAAGAGAGAGGCGAGTTATATCTGGCCGTACACATAGCAATTTATGTGTTGAGCTGTATATCAAAGCCACCGCTCCAGGTTTGCGAATGGAGCCCAGGACTTGTGTGAAAGGACACAATGCATTATATCAACTTGCTTGTCCCCAAAAGCAGATACATTTCTTTAAGTGTCCAGAGTTCATAACCCCCTAATGCCCCCCCCCCCCCAACGTCATGCCTCCATCCAGGAAAAGGCATCCCTGAGTTGCACAACCTTCTCCCAGCAGAATTTCCTAATGGGGTTACTGCTAGTATTGAGACTGAGCCACATGGACCACAATAACTAACAACAGGAGCACACACAAATACACACACTCACGGACACACACAAACACACACATGGAAAAACACACACTCACACACATGGAAACACACACTCACCCACACAGGCATACACAAACACACACATACATACAGACACGGAAACACACACAAACACACACATGGAAACACACAGACTCACCCGCACAGGCATACACAAACACACACATACATACACACACACGGAAACACACACAAACACACACATACATACACGCATAAACACACACACAAATGCCCACACACAGAAACACACACTCACCTGTACATGCATACACAAACACACACGCATGCACACACACGGAAACACACACACACACACACAGTCACTCACCCGCATGCGCATGCAAAAACACAGACATAAACATAAGCACATACAAGCAGAAACACACACATACACGCAGAAATACATGCACACTCACTCACACACACACTCACACACAAAATCTAAGGAACTAATCAACCTGAAAATGAATCTGTACTGTATATTTCAAATTAAATTTTTTTACTTTTACTATTTTACCCTTTACTTTTACATTTTGAAACAACCAGAAGTAGCTGTTCTTCACACTGTACAGACCTTGATATTTTATGTTCTTATCCCTGTTGGCGAGTAATTCATACTTCTAGCATTATCATTTACCAAAATTTTAGATTCTTGTTGGCACATTGTACGCTCATGAGGCATTGAAAATATTTTAATGGGTAATGGAAATCTTTTTCATTTGTTGCTAACGATCTGTTTTTAAAAATGTGAGGTTAATGTTCATACAATTGCAAGGCCTCGGTCCCAGTAAGAATAAATGGAGTGTTATTTGGCTGACATTTCCGTGTATCAAGGCATTCTTTGTGAGACAGATAATTTTTCTGCTTCCTTCTATTTACATTCCTTACATGACAACAGAATAATCCAGTGTTTCGTCATGGCTAGACACATTAATGGAGATGTTGCAGCTTTTGTAATAAATCCCTACTTCACATCTGTGTGGAGCAACTTGGGGGGCGGGGGTGGGGTGGAGTACAGGACTTGGGGGGAACACCGCCAAGTACCTGTCTCTCTCTCTCTCTCTCTCTCTCTCTCTCTCTCTCTCTCTCTCTCTCTCTCTCTCTCTCTCTGCACTCCGGTTTCCTGTCTTGGTTTGCAATGTGGCGAACACCTGCGGAAATGTATGGATGTTTCCAATTGTCACTTACAATGGACTCTCCCAAAATATTTGCAGGCCACCCTGCATGGGGGAATATTTCTTTGCCGGTTTATGTCTTTTCATTGTGTTTATTGTAGTATGCCAACCTTTTCTGGGCGAATTGAAACGTTGAGAAAAGACGGCTCTTTTTGATGACTGGGGTCAGTGTGCCCCAGTGTGGTTTTAAACAGTGCCTCACTCGCTGTGTCCACTGACACATTAAACCTGCAAACACAGAAAGCATCAACTGCCCTACTTCCTAATGACTGAAGGATTGAAAATATATTAGTTTAAATTTTCTGTATTGAAGCATTTATTGGTAATCTGCTCTATTTCATGGGTGTGTGTGTGTACATGTGTGTGTATCGCAAGGATGCCCAACTTGTCATTCATGGTTGAATTTGATGAATTTTTACAAATTAAAATGTTTACATTTTGTGAAAAATGTAAGGGTCTACTATACAGTATGTATTTCTATCAAAAAATGAAGTTAAAAGCACAGAATTTGCAGTAATCTGGTGCCTTTGTGAAAGATGCTATGCTTTGTAGTCCTCACAAGGCAGTTACAGGTCCAGGTCCTCTCCTATAATCAGATCAATAAACTAAAGCTTTTATATTTAATGTTCCATCCCAGTCTCATTCTTCTGCCCAACATCAGCCAGTAGGCTAAACAGAAAATTCTTAGTTACAAATCAACACTCAGTTTATATGAGTTCACAGGGACCAAATATGCTGTATTAGAGTTCATTATGCAGTGCATATCTTATAGTGTTCTTGTGTGTATGATTTATTTTCAAATATTAATACATATTCTCATTCAGAGTTCAAGGAAATCATACGTCGGTCTACTGTTCATGCTATGCATCTTAGACAGGATGTGGTTTATGAATTGACATGCATTAAAAGCACCTTGGCCTCGTCACAGTTCTGTTAATGAAGTCCAGCCTTTCAATATCCCCCCTGCTTAAATATGGGCATGGACCATCATCACTGTTTCCTGTGCATCTACAAAACAAGAACAGGAAACATTTAACATTCAAGCAGTATTGGTAATATAGATAATCAAGGTAAGATAATCCTAAATAACTGGAAAATGAGTCCTCAGGCTCTATTAGTTCCCAGGAATAGAGGCTCCTTAGAGCAATGTAGTCTCTACTGGCACTCAAATCATTAAACAGCTTTGCAATGCACTGTTATATCGCTTGAGCATGGTACACTGCCAGCATCACATCTTGTTGGGTGTTAGTTATGACACAATGCTCTCATCAGTAGAATTGTCTCTACAAACACACTCAAGTCTTTGTTGTGTGTCTGTTTTTTGTTGTGTCTAATGTTATAGCCACACCTTTTAATGCATTTTGATCTTATCACACAACTTTTAAATATGCTTTAAAAAGCACAAATCGATTACTTCAATCAAGCTGTACAGAGCATGAAATCCATGTGAAAAACCGGACATTTAATTGTTTGCTTATTACTGATCTTACCGATTAATGGCATCGCCACCGGTCGAGCAACTTTTCACGAACCTTAATCTGCAGGAGTGAGGATCTCCGTCGTCTTGATTGATCGGCTTTTCTGCGGAGACTCGTCATTTTTCTAAACCCTGTTCTCTCTAGGCAATGCAAGGGTCAGTATGTGTTTTTTAAACAGGCTAAAGACTGTACCCTTTGGGACTTTCTGGCTCTGTATCAACTGTCAAATGAACTCTACTGGAGCTTGTATCGAGACTTAAATAGAATACAGGTATGTTTTGTTAAATCTTATTGCATTTGGCTGGAGTATGAAATTTGAGCCGAGTGGGTAAATATAGAGTTATGCCATTTTAAACAATGCTCGCCCGTTAGCAGTGGAGAAACTGCCTAAACTCCATGTATACAATGATGTCATTTCCTGCATAAAATATGCATGGGCCCTGTGTGCTCAGTGATGGTCATTGGTCTAAATAAAGTGTTACAATACATACATCATTACAGACAGTTTACTAAAATAACACAATGAAAGAGAGCATTATAGAAACTATACCTTTTAAGTTGGAATTTAAAAAAATTATATTTTATTTATATTTATGATACAAACTACATTGGAGTCTTACCAAAAGTATATTTTCATTTCTGATAATTGTACACAAACAATATGAGTAAATACAAGATTAAAAATGGATAATTAATTAAGACATATTTACAACTAACCTTACATACATTATGTAATCACAGTTTGCATCAAAGCTAGCTTTATAAAAACAATATTTAAAACAGCTTTTAAAAACTGGATTAAGTTATAACAATCATTATTCAGATTCCCCCAGGATCTTGGTGTTGAAAAATATATATATTTCCCAGAATACTCACATTTTAAACAGCAAGTATGCTTCTACAAATAATTTCTTTAAACATCCCTACCCCCTGCATCTGTTCAAATACCTGTAATCATTTTCTGCAGCAACTGCACACCATTTCCAGGGAGAACTTTCCTGATCTTAAACAAACATGTCTGTAGCTCTTGCTCGTCCTGTTATGCTTGGCTGTCACACCCTGTACCACATCCCACCCATTCACCAAACCCACACACACACACACACACACACACACCAAACCCACACACACACACACACACACACACACACATGCACAGGTACCCATACATGCATACAAACACACACATCCATACCCCCCCACACAAACACACACACACACATACATGCATACATACACATGCACACACACGCACACACACACACATATACTTACCCCCCACACACATACACACACGCATGCCCACATGCACACACACACACACACACGCACAGACATACACACGTACACACATGCACACACACACACTCTCTCTCACACACACACACACACACACACACTAACAGCTCCAGAAGGACTTTCCGCTTTAGTCCTAATTGCATAAAGTTATCCCTACAGAGGCCATGAAGATACAGCTTGGTAAATATCCCCGAGGAGTCGGGGAGTGTTTAATTTCAGGAGAAAGCAGCAATTGAACAAAACCATACTAAGCCCTGAGTGAAATCGTCAAACCATAATAATGTGTTTTAAAAAATATATTGTTAAAAAGTCTTTATCCATCTCCAGGTCGAATGACCACATTTGAAAGTTTAAAAGTCAAGTGCTACTGTACGTGGATTGGAGGTGTTTAACGTAATATTCACCTTAAATGCATGTTGAAATAAAACTGTATTGGAGACCTAGGTATTCTGCTTATTTCCTATTCATACATAAGTAGGACCCTGTTCTGTATGTTCAAAAGTGTATCTAAGCTGCTTCTTTTCTATGTATTCTTCATAAATCTCAGTTATTTTTTAACCTTAGCTTTGCACATAATTGTTGCGACCATGTCTCTGGTAAATAAAATATTAACTAAATGGTGTATTAACTGGTACAGTAGAGGAATTTTTGTTTCTCTTATCACATATGTAATTTAGTGCTACTCTTTGTTTGTTTGGATGAATTTCAGTTAGTGAACATATTTTAACTCAACGCCTGTTTTACCCTGATCTATGTTTATCATCCATTAATGTCAGTATGTTTTTGGAGTAGATTGGGAGTTCCGTATCATGTTTTATATCTCAGTACAGCTGCATTTGGTCTCTCTTGGGTTTCTCCCATGTACCAAATCCACCTTCAGCCAACCATTCCTGTTTTTAATGCCTTAAATCTCAATGATATCTGGAAGGAAGCGCTGATTCCTCAAGCTCTCACTGCTTTCTAGCTCCTGCTACCTATGAATGTGATGCTGAAAAACACAATAACTGTTCTACCCCCTCCCCCTTCTTTTGGAGTGAGCTGTTAGTGTACACACAATTCATTAAAAAACTTATTTGAGTCCACTTTTCATACGGCACATTAGTGGCTGCTGCACAAATGAAAAATCTTGTTTTGAACTGGAATATCTTTACTTTCTTTCTCTTTTAGATTGGAGCAGTGTCTTGTTTAGAACAGCCTTGGTTGGAGCAGTGTCTTGTTTAGAACAGCCTTGGTTGGAGCAGTGTCTTGTTTAGAACAGCCTTGGTTGGAGCAGTGTCTTGTTTAGAACAGCCGTGGATGGAGCAGTGTCTCGTTCAGAACAGTGTTCCACTCTGATGTAAGTGAAGAATCTTGGTCTCACCTGTCCACACATCGTTCCATAACTCTTACAGATACTCCTTAGCAAACCGTAACCTGGCCACCCCGTTTTGGCAGCTAACAAGTTGTTTACATCTCACAACGTGGCCTCTGTAGTTCTGTTTGTGAAGTCTTCTGCGGACTGTAGTCACTGACACACCCACGCCTGCCTCCTGAAGAGCGTTTCTGATCTTCCGGACAGGTGTTTGGGGTTTTTTCTCATTATTGTGAGGATTCTTCTGGCACGAAGGGGGCAGAGGCCTTCCTCAGCCCACCGGGCCCTCTGCCATTACTGAGCTCAGCGGTGCTCGCTTTCTTAAACAAAATGCAGGCACTCTCTTTTTAATGTAAAGACATATGAAACAAGATAACTGTAGAAAACTGCACAAAAAGTGATTTTGGCTGTAGGTGAGGCTTCTTCTGTTTTATTGCCCTGAGCTAAATGGAGAAGAGATAAGGGAACAAATGGCCTTGTTAGCTTCAGAAGAATCTCATGAAGGTTATTTGCAGTGTTTTTTTACAAGACAATTTATTTTAATGAATCCTGGATATGTGATGAGTCCAAATTGTATGGGCACCAGCACTGATACTACTAGGGGGCGGGAGGTAGGTGATGATGCTCAGTTGATTTTGGTCAGCTTAAGGTTTTGTGTATGTCTGTTTTCTTCCTTATTTCTCAGCCTCGTAATGGCTTCCATCATTGGCACGACTGTGGTCCTCATTCTGACAAACAACAAAGCAATTGCAGGCTCCAAAGGCAACCAAAAGCCTACAGTCAAGTCTATATGTTAAAATCTCTCTAAAAATCTTGCACTAAGCTATTTGTCCGAAACGTTATGGTGCCCTGAAGTGGGGGACTAAGTATAAAAAAGGCTGTAATGTCACCATGGCGAAACAAAAATGTAGATACAACACCCTTTAATAAAAGCTGAGGATCTGCACTTTAACCACATATGAATTGTTCGATTAAAAATCTATGATTGTGGAGTACAGAGCCAAATAAGGAAATAATTATGTCCCAAACATTATGGAGCTCACTGTACACACAAACATACACACACACAGTGCTGTGAGCTGTAAATATCTTTATGATCATGTTTATGAAAACGTGCCTCTTGATTTCCTATGAAGTGTTAATATTGCATGTTTCTTATTTTCATCAAGCATAACTCATGACAGTCGCCTTCTCACTGCTGCTTTTCACATGGTTTCTGAGGGGCACATTTTAAATTGGCTCTGTGACAGAAATATAATAAGTCAGTTAATCAACTGCAAGGACCCTACTGAGTTAAGCTTGTGGGCCTAATGCACAAGAAGGGCCGTATTAAATCCGGAGGATAAGTGCTCTCAAAATGTCTTTATCTTTTAATCTGGGCCCAAGTTGGACCTGCTGTCCCTTGAGCCTGCAGTCTGGCAGAGACAGGTTCTGCTCCCTCCTCCCGAATGTGGCCAGGTTCATTTCTGGGCCTTTGCTTACGGTTCTTGCATCTGGCGTTTAAAGTAAACTTCGCACACGGAGAAGGCCTCAGGCTACATGATCCCGCTGACATTTTCACCTATTACTCGTCATTAAGAAAACACTGCTCCTCTCTCTGCAAGGTGCCGGGCAAACACAGCTCTGTGAAAAAAGAAAATATGAGCTCTCTCTGAAGCCATTTCCTTTCACATAGCCTCACTCACAAGTGCCACTTTGGAGCTCATGACTTCAAAAAAGACAGAAATTACACTTATATCAGCTTTCAGGGGGAAATTTGGTTTGTTAAAATAACAGGAATTATGTTGAGCAGTTGCAGTCTTTTAAGAAAAAGTGAAATAAAAGGTTTGTTTGTGAAGATGATTTTAAGGTGAATGTTTGTGTTCTGCTTCCCAGCTAGGCGGGTGTGATGAGTGAAGTTTTGGCCTCTGTTTAAAAGGCAGGTGAAACAGAACAAGTTCAAGAGCTGGTTACTGTAAAGCTGCTCACTATATGAAGGCTGGTTATTGTGTGAAAGCTGGTTACTATATAGCTGGTTACAGTGTGAAAGCTGATTACTATAAAGCTAGTTATGGCGTGAAAGCTGGTTATTATACAGCTGCTTATTATGAAGGCTGATTACTGTGTGAAAGCTGGTTACTATGATACAGATTACTATAGAATATTACTATAAAGCTGGTTATTGTAAAGCTGCTCATCATGAAGGCTGATTATTGTCTCAAAGCTGGTTACTATAAAGCTGGTTACTATGGAAATCTGGTCACGGTGTGAAAGCTGGTTAATCAGTGAGTGCTGGTGAGTGTGATTGCTGACAGCTGGATGAACACTGGCTTGTGTATGTCGGTAGGTTAAATCATTGGCCCTAGCCTGTTGGGCTGCTAGAGGGGTAGGTCTGTTATATCATCAAAGTATCTTCTGGCTCAACACACCTACCAGACCTCTCTGTTCTGTGTGTGTACACATATGAGTGACTGTGTGAGTGTATCTGCATGTGTGCGTGTGTGTGTGTGCATGTGTTTGTGTCTGCGTGCGTGCATGCATGTGTACACATAATGTGGCTGTAATATGCTAACATGCTATGTTTGGCCCCTTGAAAAAGAGAAGACAATCTCAGTGGGCCTTTCTCCTGATATTTATTCAATACATGACGTAAATGCATTTGTGGATTGACTGTGCGCATGTTTTTCCGTGTGTGTGAAAGTGCATGTGTGTGGGTCTTAAAAGGCACAATACTGTACACTATGCAATCCCATATATAGGGCATAGTCCACCTCCGAAAGAGTTGACTCATGTACTCTAGTAGTCTCTGTGGGAAAGCTGCATTTTCCAGAAAGACTTCTATAACCAGGAAACCTCTTTCACGTCATACTTTTTTTTCAGTTCTAAAGCTCTATGTCCATACACTGGATCATGGCATATTGCTCACAAGAATTTTGTAATGCTAAGCTTTTATTATTTTTAATGACATAGCCAGTGTAATTTTACCCTTACGTTTTTATCTTGTAATGTATCAGTGCAAGTTGAGAGAGGCCTATCTCTTCTATCACTTCTGTGTGGGAGCAACTTCCAAAGGAGTTAAGTAGTGTCCCCTTCAAAAAGACACAGACTGGCTTATTACCTGTACATTTTAATTATATTTGAAGATACACTAGGTAATTTTGGACTTCTAACAGTCAAGAGAGGAACACCTTAAAACCACAATACTGTAAACGCGCTGATGTTGAAACGCCATTGGCTGTGAAAAAAAAATGAGCCTTTTTCAATGATAGGAAGGGATTTATAACAAAGTTTTAACACATTGTACCTTTAAAGATCAATATAATACAGACCATGTTGGCATAGTTTGGTCTTCCTTAGGGCCACCGATAGAAGGAAGCCTTTTCAGGAACACAGAGACTATGCATGCTGACAAGCCTTGAAATGAAAGGAAACACACCAAGTGAGCAGAATGCAGTTAGTATTCATGTCTAATATGTTTCGGAAAAGGTAGCGGATTGATCCATGCACTTTTAAAATTTTAGAACCATTTGAATATCGTAATCAATTGAGACATATCATTTCTGTATATGGTTTCTATATAAGAATAGGTTTTGAATAGTTTCTTATCAGGTGGTGGTTAGATGTGATGTGTTTAAACATACACAGAATACGTATAGCTGCTAAACTCTGATAGTCACTGTTAGCCAGTAGATCCCTGTGGGAGGACACAGGCCATTCCTACTGTACCAGCTATGCCAACGTGATGAGCTTGAAAATTTGAGCTGGTCAAGCTGGTCGTAAGCTGGTTTAGCTGGGTATGAGCCAGCTGGTCAACCAGCTACCAGCTGTTTCATAACATAGCTTGAGCTAGATAAACCATGTCACGCTAGGAGCTGGTCTAAACTGGTCAACCAGCTACCAACTGTTTCAAAACCTAGCTTGAGCTGTTTTTTTCCGAAGGGTAGCGTTGAGACAGTCCTCCCTGAAGGGTTCCAGGTTGAACAGAGGGACTGAGGGGACTTTGATGCCAGTCTGTGTCGTTCCTTCGCTGGGCACCCCGCCCTCCACTGGCCCTGGGCTGCACACAGTCCCACACAGGGGCTCACTGGACCACATCCAAACTCCATCCAGGCCTCCACTCTGTGAATAGAAGACAGATGGGGCCGGCGAGAGAGAGGAAAAGGGACAAGTAGGAGAGAAAAGGCTCAGATCATCAGCGTCCTTAACTCTGAATTCTGTAAACTTAAGCGAGTGTTGTTTTTAAAAAAAGAGGTTTTATACTAATTTAGTGGCATGGGAGAGAGGGCAATAAAAGACTAAAGTATTTAGTCTTTAGCGATTATTCACCTGAGTACTGGACACTTTGAAAAATGTGTAATATGCATAACTATATATTTACTGCCACTTGACTGTAAAGTGAGGGAAGAGGGAGAGAGAGTAAGACAAAGGAAAATAGAATTTGAGTTATGGACAAAAAACTGACTACTTAATGTTTCGATATAAGATTATGACCTTCGTTATAATTGCAGTGTTACTCATGTGTGTGTTGTCCGGATTGTTTGTATATTTGCTGCTGAGTTTCTGTGTGAGCTTTTATGTACGGGGAATTGGCAATATTTACAACGTGCATCGCATGCCAGTAAAGCACTTTGAGTTGAACCGAGCGCAAGATAGAGAGGGGGGGAGAGGTAACACACTTCAGAACTGCGAATAAGTGGGGCTTTTGTTTGGATTTGGAGCTGCAGGGACCCTGCAGACGGAGGTGTTTAGTGGAAGTGGCAGCTGTGGGCAGGAGGGGGAAAGAAGGGGTCCTTTCAGGGAGCACCGAACGACGGCCTCTTCGCACAGTGCTGACTGCCACCTTGGGAGCGTGCAAACGGCCGGCTCCTTTTCCTAACAAGCACGGCTTCATCAATAACTGCTCCTTATGGAAGTGCGGATGACCGACTCCATTAACCCTTCACCGTCCCATCGGAGTCCGGGGCCGAGTTCTTCATCCCGTTCTTCGACCCCAGGCTCAGCCAATGGGGGAGAGAGTGAGGAAAGGAGGGTGTGGTTTAATTGGTCAAGAGGATGTGAGTTGGTCGTGGTGCTAGGATGAGCACTGTGCCCCAGAAGGCTAAAGATATTTGGTTGATTTTGTGTTTGATAGGAAGAGACTATCTGCATTTATGTTACTGTGTTTTGAGAGGAAGGAATTTCCAACTAAACATGTCCTGTGCAAGTCCTTTTGCTTCACAATAGAAACACACAATGTATGATCATTATTCTGAATGGATTACTCGACTTTACTGGACTATAAAATATAAACAAGTTCTCTGTTGAGTTTTTGCCACAGCAATAGTACAAATATGTCTTGACAATGTGTCTGGAGATTCTTTCTGTTCTATTTTAGTAAAGTAAATCTGCAACTGTGGCAAGCTAGCAAAATGTGTGCTTGTTGCTGCTGTAATACCCACAAAAATGATGTATTACCCATTTTAGTGTGGTATACGCCACACTTGCAATACAATCAGCTGAATATTCATGTTCTACTATAATGAAGCCCAAGGTGCAGATGCCGTACTCTTGGATTATGATGATGGTCACTTTTTATATGACCGGGTCAATTTGGCCCAGGTTTGGACATGCATGGATTAATTATTACATGTCATTTGGCTGACACTTTTATCCAATTAACCTTGGATAATGCAGTAATTGAGGCTTGGCACACGAGGAGTTGGCTTGTTTGCTGTTAATGTCCAAGTGAACAAATTTGCATTAGTACTGAGAATTAGGATGGAATTGTGCAGTGTTTAGTTCCTGATTGTGATTTTTTAAATGGTGACTTTAGTTACATGCTTTAGAGTTAATTAAATGGGAATGCATAATTGATCTCTCGCAAACCTTATGTGTACATCTGAATCTATTACTGAGGAAATGCAAGAAGCCTGTTACAGTAATCCTGGGACTGCCATGCTCAGCTGCATAATCAGCTTGATATTAATATTGGGAAATGTATCACCACAGTGAACATAAGACAGAGCATATGAAATGGCACACATGATGAAGTAATTATGCTCTGTTTATTTAAACTCCACTTTAAAATGCAGGTTCGGTTGCGCTTGTGGTTTGTGTGGAACTAATGTCGGATTTTACAGGTGGACTGCACAAGTCTTCGGTTCAGTTCAGTTTTGTAACAATCGCCAGATTCATATTCTGAATGAAAAGGGATGTATTTTTTTAGGTCTGTACATGGCTCTAGGCTCTAGGAAACTCAGAGACTTCCTCTCGTCTTAAAAAAAAAGGTTACTTTCATACGCTGTCATTTGGGTTGTCATGTGATCATCCGGTGTTCACATACATTTTTAAATGGCATAAATCATCTGATAGGTCGATCAGTAAGGTTACTTTACGGGTGCTGAGTTCCAGAATTGTGATCCACCACATTTCATAGGTCACACAACACATGACAATGGGAATGCACAGTGCACTCCGTAACGGCATACTGTACAGGATTTTCACCTTGAAAATGTTATAAAACAGACAAACTCAGTCATTACGATGATACACTGGCAGCCTGTGATTGTATTCACTGTTCACTTCTACCCAGTACCATGCTTGTCTACTTATTATTGTTCTAAAAGCGTGTGTCCAATCCACTGAACTCATATGCTCTAAGATCCAATAGAAGGAGGAGGGCAAGAGAAGATGATTGGCTAGTACAGTGGTGAGCTGGGTTTGCGAGAGATTAGCCTTGGTGGCTAACCATTAATGAAGTGGCTAGCCAGCTTTCAGTAACATAAGGCAGCTGCCGCATTATTAGCTAACTAAATTCAGTTTTGTACGGCTGGTCCTGATAGCTGGGTCCCCAATCACAGTAATGTTACTGCTTATATTTTCGAGAGATTCTACGAGCGAATTTCCTCAGGGAGCACATCTCTTAATCAAAAAGACTCGGACTTTCGAGACAAAAATAAAAGCAACAGTGAATTGACACGTTTGTGAGTTTGTGAATTGTACAGTGTTTCCTTCCAGGCAGACAAGACATAACATATATCATATTAGACTGCAGTTTTTTAGCTCAATGCTATCACTGCACATGGTAGTCTGCAATGGAGAGGCGGGGTTTAGAATGGGCCCAATACGTTTTTTATGTGTAAACAAAAGAGCCAAGCAAAGGCCATTGTTGCAAGTATTTGGACAGTGACACCATTTCTGTTATTTTGGCTGTATACTCCAGCACATTTGATTTGAAATTAAAAGATGAAATGTGAGGTTAAAATTTGACCTTTAATTTTAGGGTGCATACATCCATATCGTGTGATCATGTAGGAATCACAGCCCTTTTCAAACACAGTTCTCCCATTTTTGGGGATGGAAAGTAATTGGACAATTGGCTGATGAGCTGTTTTTAGGCCAGCTGTATCATTAGTTCATGCACAAGAAAGCCAACCCAAAGTCAAGAGTTGATTCTAGGTGCGGCATTTGCATTTGGAGTCTGTTGTCACAGCCTAATGTTGTCGATCTGTTGTTTATCAGTAAATTGTCCTAGTACTTTTGGTCCTCTAAAATGAGGGAATGTATAAAAGGGCTGTAATTCCGACACCGATCCCCAGATGTAAAAGAATTAAAGTTGTCAGTCTGCTCTTTAACCTCATATAGGAGATAGTTTAATTTAAAATCCAATGTGCTGAACGAAAATAACAAAAACTGCAAATACTTACAGACCGTACTGTATATTGTAGATATATGCAGGAAAAGAATGTAACATAGACAGCATTTATCAGCCTGAACAGAGGAATTTTACAACAGTTGTGTTAGGTCAAAACTTGATTTTGGCCAGGCATTCAAATCAAAAATGTAAATATTTACCCATGTTCGAGGGCTCACTGGCCAAACTGTAGATCCACTTAGTGATTGCACGCATTACTTTTGTTTGTTTTTATGCAGACAATTGGCTCTCAAAGGGAAACGTTTAGGATACATTTGTAAACGAAAGCAAACATTAACACAAACCATTTTATATTGCATCTAGCAAAACATCTGTAGAGTATGATTCCCCCCCCGCCCCAATTTCGTCTACAATATACACATCTGTAGAAATTTTTCCTTTATAAATAGGTGCAGAAAATACATATTGTTCTGTTGCGCCTGAATGACTAATCGTTGAAATTGAAATGAATGTATTTTGCCATTTTTATTTTGGTCCATTGGCATTTGTCTAATGTTTCCTGTTTTCATTTGTGTCTCTGTGAGAAATAGCATTATTGGCCGTATATATATATCGCAATATGAAAATTAAAACAACCAAAAGAAGTGCAGAACTAGCCATGAAAGCAGCTCTGTAGGAAAGTCATGCCTGCAAGTAAAATCTCTCAACTGCCAAGCCGAAATCAAATCCTATCTGCTTTATAAAAACACCAGGCTACATTTGGTCTGAATGAAATGCAAACAGTATGAGAATGGAGCTGTTAAATGAGATGGGCATGGGGAGGTTATGGGAGATGAGAGTAATGTTTTTTGGATTAGTCACAGTGAGGAGAAGGCAGTAGGAAGCTTCATATGTGTGCAGTGCTTGGACACTCCTCTGAAATTCCCCATTCCCAAACTTTTCCTCTGTTTCTGGAATCGCCGGGGAAGGAGTTAAAAGAAACATCAAAGAGTTGGCCGAATACCTGCGGACTGTCCTCTTTTTCCCTCTTCCTACTTCCTCTTTCTCTTTTCCGAGGCCACGTTTGTTCTCCAAAACAGTTCCAGCTGGCCCTGTGCGTGGCTATTGCCTAATCAGGTTTGGGGGTAATTAAGAGCTTAGATAAAAATCTCATAAACAAACATTGTGTACAAATCGTTCACTTTACGAACCGGCCCTTCCTGGGTTCCCAGGTTCTGGAGATCTCGGGAGACGGGCTCCCTCAAATCCGGACTGTAACACAAACTGGCCCATTTTCCTTTCCTTTCCTGATCCCGTTGATGTGAACATCTCTCCGCTTGTTTATTTACTCCGTAGGAAGGATGATTGCGAGGTTCCCTCAGATCTCTGAAAGCCCAGCTCTCTCAGGGCTGTGCTGATACCCGGTAAGCATTGGCCTTGTTATGTGGTCAGCAGCAAACACTTGTGTCATTGAGTTTGCCCAACTATTACGGCCAATTTTATTGCTCAAGTTGCAAGCAGCAGGGCACAGCTGCCTCATTATTTTGTCACTGCTTAAAAATACAGGCATATATATTACTGGTTCTTTAAAAAAAAAAAAAACACAGTTATAGAATGGAAGTACAGAAGGAGTTTTGGAGACCTGAAATTTCAGATACCAAGTGAGAAGTCTTGAATCCCTTCGACGAAATGTTCTTCAATGCGTGCCGGTTTAATTTGGAACAGGTCTGACAAAAAGGAGGCTTTTAGTTTTCATCTAATTTACTTGTCAAACACAATTTATAACAACATAGACACTAAATGGTAAAAGAACTGACTGCATTGAAGTAGATCCTGTAATTCATTCAAGAAGGTGCTTTCCTTGGAGGTAAACAACATGCTCTTATAATCACAGATATAAGCTGGAGGTCTGTCAGGATGAAATAAACATCTCAAAATAAGATTGGAAATGTTTGATAAAATAAAAATGTTCCTTTAATTTCCCAGGATGCTTCCTTTTCTCTTAGTATCACTGAAATCACTATGTGGAATTCAACTGATCCTGAAGATTAAAAATTAATTCCAAAATGTCTCAGGAATCTTGTAAAAATCTGTCACAAATTTCTTCAGTTGAAAGGAAAGAAAGATCAAATAAATGAGAAAAAAATATCCTGTCCTTTCAGTTTTAATCAGCTTGTGGAAATGGCGCTTTTAATTGTTTGTTTTACCCCAACCCACAAAGGTTCAGGAGAAGGGCTTGCAGGCAGCCATTAATGTTGACTTCCCAGTCATGCTAGTTTTACACGGTTCATTCACATGCATATCACACCTGTAGTGACTCGCATAGAAATGCCTTTCTTTGCCATTAGAGTATAAACCATATGAGCATTTTCTTTTGCAATGCTGCTTGTTGTTTGTGATACTTTTTATTTGTAATAATTTTAGATACCATATATTTAGAGTACCATTTACCAATACCACCTAGTACCATGACAAGACATTTCAAATCCACCTCCTCTCACTGACATCTGACCTGGCCTGGTCCATGCGCTTCGGAGAATTTCATAAATTCCGCGCCTCCATCTGGTCAAAAACAAACATATCAAAACTGACATAAAGGGTGGCCTGTGACTTTAAAAATGCAGAAAAAAACTTTGCTGCGCCATGTGATGATGTCATTGTGCCGCCACTCATTTTAAGGTATTGGCTGCATTTTTATTGGCCAACTGAGGCTGCAAATGCTTACCTCGGCCCTATAAATCTTGCAGGGCTGGATGCGTATAATAATTTGTGTGAACTTTTTTCCTGCTTTCTTTGGGGGTTTTTTTCCTTATAACACTTTATACCACTTTGTCTTCTACCTACTGTTAGGAAAACACTAGAAATGGATTGGATAGTTTGACCACATCTTTAAAACTATTCAGTGACACAAGCTATATCACCAGCTTGCTCAAAAATGTCCATTCCGGCAATTGCTTCATATATCAGAAAAACTGTTGTATCAAAGCTTTCTGATATGTTCAGATTCAAACATCACATTATATTAATGTGAACATCACAGTTAATCTCATGTCAGTATGCAGTTAATGGTCATTCATTTCAATGTAAAATGTAAAGTTACTAAAAAACTATTCTTGCTCAACTGCATTATGTGAAGGAGAAGGACAGTGACATTGCAGTCAAACTGAACATGGCTCTTGTTCAGATACAGCTATGACCAGCTTGAAATGACCAGCTACGATCTGTTTCAAAACATAGCTTGAGCTGGTCTGAACTGGTCAACCAGCTACCAGCTATTTCAAAACCTAGCTTAAGCTGCTTTTTATCTAGATGGGGTTACCACCACTATTCTG
Source organism: Conger conger (assembly GCF_963514075.1). NCBI lineage: Eukaryota > Metazoa > Chordata > Actinopteri > Anguilliformes > Congridae > Conger > Conger conger. The sequence continues at coordinate 34,633,433 of NC_083773.1, forward strand.
TTGAGGAGCTAATCTGTTACATCTAGTTCATAACAGTCCTGAATGAATCCGCAATGCCTAAATGTACTATGTCAGAGTTGGTTTTACATTGTGCATTCAGCTACCAACTCAGACAAGCTACCAGCACTAGATGGTTGACCAGCTCATACCCAGCTATTATGACCAGCTTGACCAGCTCAATTTTGTCCAGCTCAAATCTGGTCAACGTGGCATAGCTGGATTTTACAGCAGGCTTGGAAATATTATTGTAATGGCGTAGATCGAGCTGGAACTGAGGGGCTGAGGTTGTCTCAGGCCTGGATGGCAGGTCCTCCCGGGGGCTCGCTGGGTCAGAGCTGACCTCAATGCTCTCCTGGGGACCTGCGCTCTGGTCCACCTCAGCCTCCCGGCGATTCTCTCCCGTTACGCTCAGGACAAACGAGGTGAAGGAGCACGGAGCAGGGCTTTACTAGCCGTGCCGCTACACAGCCTCTCCGGTCCGACCGCCAGCCGCCCGCTTTCTCACTGCATTCCTCTGCCAGTCATAGTGTGAGGGAGAGCATCAGGTCTCTTTCTCTCTCTCTCTCTCTCTCTCTCTCACTCTCATTGTCGCTTTCCCGGCATGTTGTTGCAGTTTGTAATTTACGAGTGGAATGGCCCTTGGAACCTCCTGTGCTGACATCACTCATCAGGCCCACTTTATTGCACCTTCCAGTTGTTTACACGACTGGGACTTATTTTATTGTTTGCACTACTACTAGATGGGAATGAGGCCTCCATGGGGGTTTATTATTATTTTCTGCCTGGTGGCTGCATTAACTTCTAAAAAAAAATTCTGCGTTTTGCTGACCGAGTTTCAAATGAACGTAAATTAGAGGGGGGAAGCAGAGCTGCTAAAGCAAGCCTCTGTGAAGCTCGGCCCTCTGTGAATTGATTAGTGTTTGTGTGTGTGTGTGTGTGTGTGTGTGTTGGGGGGAGGACGGGGGTTAGGGTTAGGATCCCTTGGTGAATTGTTGAAATTAGAGGCAGAGAGAGCTGCAGAGGTAAGTACATGAGGACAGTTTTTTGGGGGTGCTATCGCTGCCGCTGTAAAGAGCCTGGTGGGACAGGCTGTGAAATACCAGGCTGCAGCCGTAAAGTCACCATAAAACAAGCAGGCGATGAACAGGGCTGCCCCCTGCAAGAGCTCCGACAGCCCACCAGCACCGCGCCACTACACCTCAGCCGAACAGGACGCAGTCACACGGGGAAGCACAAAACAGCATCGCTTCAAATTACGGTTTGACTGCTAGATCCACTAATGTACATAAAAAACTAAGCTTTACTACGAAGTTCTTGTCAAAAATACAAAAACATTTGGTGATGCCAGTGGTTGAATGATGGTCAGCTGGTGAGACTTGCATGAGAATGTGAGTCACCCAGGTGCAGGAGCAAGGATTCAGGGTCAACAGCAGCCCCTGGTGGTTCACTACAAAATGTCTGAGGTTTAGGTTATGGCACCATATAAGGAGCTTATTAAATCTAAAACTGACTCATAATATGGATTTATTTTATACAATAGCAGTTTTCTCAGCGGTTAATTGGACTGATTAAATATGACGTGTCGTGCTATTGAGCCTTTTTTCATCGTTTAGGAGTGTTGTATAGCTCGATCTTTTTAGCATTGTCTGCGCAGTGAGGTTTGGAGCTGAATAAAATAAATAAATTAGTAATTAAGATTTGCAATTAGGCGCAAGTGGAGACCTGCCCCTGGGCAGGAAATCTGAACAGCAGGTCTCTCGGCTGTTCGACATTTGGGGAGTGATTGCACATTAGCAGAATCTTTAAAGATATGAGGTCACCTCTTGCTGGTGTGTGTTGGTCCCAAGGCTAGTGCCAATCCAAACAGGATGCCCCAGCCACTCAGCTACCCCAGAAAGAGACAAACGTTGGCTCGGGTCGCCAAATGAACTTTTCAACACTTACTGAGGTCTTAATTCCCCATAAAACCTTTTCTTTAAACAGCGCAGCATATTGCCTCAAGATGTTGAAGTCGTAGCATATATTATTGTTGCCTCTGTGATTTATATAAGAACGGATCAGCACAATGCACTTTGGGAATGTGAGTTCAGCTGTGTGGATGACCCTATACAGTTCTGCAGGGCCATGGCTGAACTGTACAAGACATGCAGGCTGTATCGTGTGTTGAATGAGACATGAATGTTGCATGAATAGGTGACTCAAACCATCTTGGCCTTCAATCAATGTAATGTCCCTGTTTGGCTATAAATGGGGTTAAATGGTGTGAAATAGATTCAGATATTTCACACTTTGGGGGTACTTGATTGGGGGTTCTGTGACAATAGTAGACAGTAAAAAGGTCTACTACATGAATTATACATTGTGCTTATTATTTATGGCATTGAAATATCACCATTTCCCACACCCCCAAAAGGGTGACTCACCCTAAGCCTGGAAACACGGAACGTATGTAGCAAGGTCTGGAAAGATTACGCCACTGTGTCTGTGGGTGGGTGGGATAGTGCATGTGCATTCATATCGGCAGAGTCATTGTGAGAATGTGTGTGGGCATATTATGTGTATGTGTTTGTGTGGTGTGTTTTCTGAGTGTGTTTGGGCGAAGCGGGCATAGGCATAGTTACAGACAGCTTGTAACTCATCACTCAATGTAAATTCACCACCCCTGTACAGATATTTCCAGACCAGCAATATCTGTCTGCGTCATAGAGACCATCAATATCTCCCTCTCTCCATCATAGAGACCATCAAAATCTCCCTCTCTCCATCATAGAGACCATCAAAATCTCCCTCTCTCCATCATAGGGACCATTAATATATCCCTCTCTCCATCATAGTCACCATCAAAATCTCCCTCTCGCCATCATAGAGACCATCAATATATCCCTCTCTCCATCATAGAGACCCTCAAAATCTCCCTCTCTCCATCATAGAGACCATCAATATCTCCCTCTCTCCATCATAGAGAGCCTGCCAATGTATCCCATGGAAGAGGATGGACAGGATGGGCACAGTCGCTCTTTCTTAAATCCACAAATCACAGCTGGGCCTTCAGCCCTAACCTACACCCAACCAGAGAGTGGGTTTGGCTCCCAGATTACCGCCTGACTCTCTCAGACCCGAGTGATGCTAACCGGCTGAAGCCATAACCTCCCTCCTCCCTTTCTGAAGAGTAGTTCCCTCAAGAGGCCCTCATTTTCACACCTTGGCCCAGGCAGCGTTTTGATTGCGCCTCGTTCCGTCATTTAGATAAATATACAGAAACATCGGGTTACGCCCTCTGCACTGACTCCTAATGAGGCACGCCAAACAAGAGGCCGGAATAACAAGGGAAAGCTGAAGACGTCAGGACTCAGAAACGGCGGGTTCAGGAAAGGTCCGGGTTCAGACGGTATTATGTGTCACACAATTATTCCAAAGACATCTGCAACACCGTCTCTGTGTATTGAAGCGATAGTTCTGAAAATCACTTTACGCAAATCGCCAGGGAGATTCGTTAAGAAAGCTCCAAATCTCTCGCAATGTTTCTCCTCTGAGGTCAAACTCTCTCCATGTGTATGAATGCTTACATATGCAATTACTAGCCTTTTTTTCCCCGGCAGGCTTGCGCTTCCTACCGGCTCTTCTCAAAGTAAATGTTCACATAAGATCAGGTGTCTATCCATCGGTAAGGGTCAAGGCAACACCTTTTACAGAAATTATATTATGCGTCTTCCAGGTTTCAGGCCCTTGAAAAGCCATCCATCTTCCAAAAGCCCCTTTCACTATTCTAAGAAAGGAAAACAAGTCTCTCAGCTGGAGTTCTGTTTAAGACCCTCTGCGTCAGCACTTTTTGAGAATCCCACAGATTAGAGAAAAAAAACTTAAAGTGGACTTTGAATCTCCTGTCAAAGTGTTTGTTCTGTGGTGCTCCTGGTGTTTAAATTTGTGGTATTGCAATGCAAGCTGCCCTTGGCAGCTGTTTACTTATCAGAAAATAGTATTATTTAAAAGAGAAGAGAGACAGATATTCCTCTTCCCATCTGAAAGACAGTTTCTCAGTCCTTCATTTTATGGCTGAGGCGAGTTTGACCCTTCTGTAGCCAGAATCGTGTTTCTGTAGACAGAGCCATTGGCTGAGTGCCCTACAGGAAATCCCCTACATAGGGATGATAAAATAAGGTTACAAGGAGGAGCCACATCAATCAATAAGTAACAACCAATGAAACAACACTGATGGTTATTGGTGGATATGTCCAGGCACCCAGTGGGTTTCTGGGAAGTGGCATACTCCCTATCATCACTGGCACTGCTGTATTGCTTGTTAACATTGTGCACTATGGTTGGTAGAGCTGCTCTCTGCTTTCTTCCACTGTGGTGATTTTACAACTTTCTTCTTTCTTATTTATAGAGGCTGTTCTTGTTAGCAGTCTGATGTTTGCAAACTGTTTCAATTAGTGGTGTTTAGTGTTGCTGTAGTTATAAAGGTTGTTCCTGTTAGAGCCTTTTCATATTGATGTCCACAGTAAAATATTAATTAAAGTACATTACAGTGAAGTCCAACAGACTTGAATTAACACTGAACATTTTACTGTGTAGTTATAGAGACTATCCCTGTTCACTGTGTTTCAGTACTAATGTAGTATTAACAGTATTTAGTGCTGATGTAGTTACAGTCTAGAAGCTGTTCCTGTTAGAGCCTTTTCATGATAAAGTAAATTATTAATTAAAATACAGTACTGTGCAAAAGTCTTAGGCACCTGTATAACATTCTGTACAGATAAGATTCTTTCAAAAATTATTAAAATGAAAGGTCCTAAATAAACTTACGATACATTTTACATTACATTTTAGTTATTTGGCAGAATAGTTCAAAGCTGAATCTAATCAATAGTTTTTGTGACCACCCTTCGGTGTTAAACCTGCATCACTTCTCCGAGATATAGAACCACAGGACAGCATTGGCTAAGGCAGCAGGGAGGTTGTTCCAAGCATGTTGGACTTTGGTTGGCTCCTTGCTTCTGATCTCAGACAGCCTTGATCAAGTTTTTATGTAAAAAGTTGTAAATTGCTTACAGTAATATGTCACTTTTTAAATTAAATACAAAAATGTCTCTGTAAAATTAAATCTTTTGGAAAATGAATATTTGGAAATCCCAAATGTGTTATTTTATACTAACACACATATATACTAAAAAAATAAACATATATATATATGAGTCCAACAGACTTGAATTAACACTGAACTGTGTGGTTTCACTGTTCACTGTGTTTCAGTGCTAATGTAGTATTAGCGGTAGCTACAGTATAAGTAGCATTGAGAGCTGACATAGAGCAGCACACAGACATGCTTCATCTCTGACAGCAGATCTCCTCCCCGCCTGTCCCTCTCTCCCCTTCACACACACTTCACCCAAAGTGTTTATTTCTGTATGAAAAAGGAGCAGGTCCATTGCTTCTAATTAGATTAAAGTTTATTGTTTCACAGGCTTGTGTGTTTGGTGGATCGAATCCAGGGTAATGTGCTTGCTCCTGATCCCCCCCCTTGCTGATTTTGGAAGGCCCTGTTGCCAGAAGCTGTAGATTGATACATTTGCTCTGCAAAATATCCAACTACTGGAAATGTGATTTAAATAAATTGTTCAGGGAGGCAAAATTCTTTACGCATTGAATGGCATTGGATGGTGCTGAATGGCCCATGTGAAATTAGGCAAGAACTAATTTACTGTATACTGTATATTATTATCATTGTAATACTATTATAAAATAATAACAAGAGACTGCATTCATGTAGTGCCTTTCTCAACCTTAAAGCACATCCCTTTGAAAGGAGGATGCTCACCTCTAATGTATAATTTATGCAATACATGAGACATTGACAGACCTCGTGGCATTAGGGCTGTAGTAAATGAAAATCTCTTTGATGGAAACAAAGCTGCTTTTCTTCATGTATGTTAGCATATGTGCGTGATTTCAGCTTCATGCCCAATGTCCAATGGGATTTCCACCAGGCCGACACGACAAACCAACCCCCTAACCCCCTTCACTCAGGATGGCTGCCCCACACTGACACTCTTTATTTATGGCTGCTTTCTTTCCCAAGTTTTCTCACAGGAACAGGAGGGGGCCAGGAATCTGATGTTTCCTCTCCTGTCCTCATGAATCATTCTTTATTAATATGCACAGAGCCTCTGTGCACCGCAGAACCAGGAAACACGGCCAGTCAAGCCTTTTAATTGGTTTGATATGTAGAGGTCACATGATTGATTTTGTAGCAAGGAAATGAAAGCCTGATATTTGTGGCACCTCTGTGTTCTCCTCCTGCCCCAAGGGCCGGTTGCACAACACGGTTACAAAAATGCACATTCAGTGAAGCCATAATAGGGTCATCACAGAATCAGCGCTTTAGAAACCATGTTTCGAAAATTGTTTGTTGTTTTTATCATTTTTAGTCTTTGTCTTAAAACGTTTTTCGACATGACTGGCACATATCTACTGCAAATTCTTAAACGTGACTTCTCTGCACAGGCCTGTCGAATAATTTGTTTGGTGAGATCACAAAGAGGGGTGTATCATGTGACTCTGAGGAAATGCCAGTGGCTGGAATGGGTCTGTCCAGCTCCAAGCAGACTCTCCATTCGCACCAGCTTTCCTGTTTGTGTTCGCATTGTCCTCAGCTCACTCTGCCTTTATCAGTCACACAACAGAAAGAAACCATTAATTAATCCCTGACAGTGCTTTGGAGAGACTTTCAAGCAAGTTGTATCCCTGCTGTAAAACCCAGCTATGCCAGCTGGACCATCTTGAAAATTGAGCTGGTCAAGCTGGTCATAAACTGGTCTAGCTGGGCATGACCTGATCAACCAGCTAGTCCCAGTAGCTTGTCTGAGCTGGTAGCTGATCAACCAGCTACCAGCTGTTTAAAAACCGAGCTGGGGCTGTTTTTTTCAGCAGGGATTCATTTCACCTGAACAATGAATCTAGTTCCCAGTAGCAGTGCTATCAGAAAGCCCACAATTATTGTATTGTTATTCAACGTGTGGTTCCAGGAGCTCTCAAATAGATTCTGTCCTCTCCCTTGTTGCATAGCCCAGGTACTGATACAGAAGTTTACTGTAGAGGTGTGGGGTTCACCACTCCTTTCCCCCACATTTCAACTAAAAAACACTGGAGAATTTGGAAATTAGAGAGGCTTGTTCAATTTCACTTCACCCGAGCAACCCATATTTTTGCTGTGGGAAATGGAATGTCATTAAAGTACCATTAATATATTGGGATGGGTGGCTATAGAAAAGCTATTTTTGCATCACAGGTATGTACTGTTTCTCAAAACAACTTCTGTCAAATATGGTATAGTTTATATTATAGATGCTTTTTGAGACAAAATATGCCACTACAACCGCAGTATGATTCACCACAGGTTGACAGTACCTGAGCAAACAGCCATTTGCTCACCAGGGCACCACAAAATCTAATAGGCTGAGCTTTATTCCAAACAAAACTAATGCTCAAATATATGCCATCTGATCATCTAGACATCAAATTGGCTTCTGGCTTTTCAACCTCTGTGGGATATTCATCCATGTCAAATATTTTGATGATTATTCCTCTTTCCCATCCATGGACTTAGAGTAGGGTATGATCTCACCCTGAAAGCATCTTTTTGAAATGTGGAGCGCAACCTCAGTTTTCACCACCGTCATTATTCAAACATCAGATGCAATGTCCAAAAGAACACATCCAACCTGTCTGCAAAGAGTCAATGCCATCATTGTACTCAAGTGATTTTCAGCTGATGTCATCCGTATGGATAAAATAGTCCCAAATGCTTACTTCTCCAGATACAATTTACCTTGAACGACATTGGCTGTCTTCTGAAAGGTGATAATCTCCCTAAAGATACAAAGTGAAAAACAGATACACAATGCAAAAAGAAAAACCTGCAGCCCTGAGGTGCAGCTGAAAAATACAAAAACATAAGCCGGGTGCTTCACAGCTGAGGGCATGCTTTTATGTCTCGTCTATGGTTTTCGCGGAGAACTCACCAAAGGTCCGGCTCGGGAGATGAAGACAAATACTTTTGTAAATTCAAGCAGATTTGTGGTCCTGACGTGACGGGCATGTGCTACACTGGAGATGAATGACCCAAAGAGCAGCCCAGCAGCTGCTAAGAAAGCCTGGTCAGGTCAGTTTGTGTGGTTTGAACAGAAAAAGGAACAGGTGAGAAGGAACCTTCAAAGATGGGCTGGATAATATCAGTTAATATCCATTCAGGAAGGGTAGTGAAGACTAACTGCTCACTATTCCCATTGTCATGTGGAAATATCTTGTGACCCTTTTAACACGAGGCCGACAGATTTAAACAAATATTTCACCAGAGAACATTACATGCATATCCAGGCATACAAACATGAGACCGAGGTCCAAAAGAAACCATAAAAGACACGGGGTAGCTGCACTCAAAAAATAAAAAAGAAGCCAGACTTGGCCTCAGTTTACCAGTTGTTTATGAGGAAACAGAGGAATCAACTGAACAGAGGAATGTTCTCACCTACCATAAAAAGCGCTCTGAGAGCAACCTGTAGACAACTAAAACATTACCTCACTTGCTCCCCTCTGTGAAAACATCCCCACTTCAAAGCTGCCAGTGTTTTTGGTACTTTGCACATGTGTATACTGTGGGCTTCATGTTGGCCTATTATTTTTCCCAATCTCTCATGTAGAAGCGGATTACATATTTTGTGATTCTTGGACAGGGTCAGACAGGAAACCATTCGATGCTCAGATGCCTTTGAACAATCTGTAGGTGCAGCGATGCGTGCCACTGCTTACTTCACAGCTCAGGAGCTGTGAAATCAGGTACTTATGCAAAAACAATCCCACAGCAGGCCCCAGCCGCTTGTCTTTTTTTAGGTTTTACATTTTTTATTTGCATATCGAACATATATCTCGCATGGTGTATTCAAATGACTGTTTTTGCCTGACAGGCTTTGGAATTTTGTATACACAAGCCACCCTCCGGCATGGGGAACTGAATGCACTGCATGTTTGATTGTAACTTTTTCTCAAGTTCCATGTAAACCTCAGTTCAGAAGGAAGCACCCAAAATGGCTTCCAAGCAGCACCAGCTATGTCTGAAAGAGAAAGGAGAGATTACAAATGACACCATAATTGTATTACTTACTGTAAGGGAAACAGGCCAGACAATTCAAGAGCACATATTTCAGTGAATGTGTTTTGTACTTGAGTGAGCCGTATTAGCCCTGGCAGAAGCAAAGTCTCCCATGAGCATCATAGTCTGCAGGTTTATAAGGACACAGTCTGGCTGAAGCAACATTGTGTGGTTTTTGAGGCTTTGGAAAATGGATATATGATTTTAATAGCAGTCAATACATCGCTGTAGTGTCTTAAAATGTTTTCCTCTAGCCAAGTCATAATTATGCTCGTCTTTTGCAAAATTACTGACTTTCTAATGGGGTATTTCTTGTTGTTGTTACATTCAATATTGGTATTTAACTATATCCATTTAACAGGCTGCATAAAATAATGCATTCAAATCCCCACCAAAGCAGTACAGTGGTGGTATGCACATGACATGCAATACAGGGCAAGTGTTTATTTTGAAAGTCTGAGAACACGGAGACAGATGGCAACTGAAAACAAAATGGAGTAAGTGGCATTGAATTTCTGAGCAATGAAATATAATGATTATGTTGGGAATATGATGATTTAGGAGTTGCAATGTAGGAGAAAAGAAACAAACTTAAATCAAAATGCAGTGCAGGGGTGGGAACGGAGGTATGGAAACATGACATCATGCGTTTAACACCCCCCTATCTGTAAAAGCTGGGCTAAATACTTTGCTTGTTCAGGTGCCTTATTTCCAGTGAGTGACAATGTGTCAGCATGCTTCCTAGACCACTTAGTGATCAAGGACGGACTGAGCCCCACTAGAGCCCCTCACAGAACTCTACGGGAATAGCAAGCACCACGGAAAAGGCTTTGCAAAACATTTCAAAAACATTACATAGTTATTTACCAGGTCTGTCTGTTCCTTAAGAAAAATAAGTAGTTCAAGAGAATTCAAACCAAGTGGAATACACTGCAGACCTTGGTCCATCCTCCTGGTACTGTGGCCCTTCAGTGTGGCCCCTCAGATGCACAGAGCCAGTACAACACCCAAGGGTAATAAGCAAAACAAAAAGATCTTCCAATTCAAAGCCTGGGAATCATTTCATGGTTGTCAAGAGTGCCATTTCTGTGTAAACACTATTACATGCATGCACGTCAATGTGTGTCTGAGTCAAAGTAATTCAGTGTCAGAGTCATTCAGTGAAATGAAATGAAGCAAAGAAAAAGTTTTATTTCATCTGTGCAAGTGGCAATATGTTATGGTGGAAGCATCTGGTAATTTGACAGTGCGTCTTGTAAGTTGCAAATTTAATCAAATTCCAATGCAAACGCTGCCAATAGCGTAATTCACAAAAGTCAACTACCAGTAAGATTGCCCAGTTGGAAAACAGTGCAGTTAAAACAAACACTATTAGTGATGTCATGATATGTTTCACACACAGGCTAAACAGCTCTGAGCAGAGTGAATAGTTAACTCATTGCATTGACGTGTGATGTCCTTTTCATCTCAGTAAAAATGTGACATGGAAACCCTTTTTTTCTATATATACGGTATGTATACACACATGCACATAGTCAGTATAATGCAAGTGCTCTGTCTCATACAGTGCCATGCAAAAGTATTCAGACCGTGGACTATTTCCTCACATTTTACTGAATTTTACTGAATAAATGATACACGCAATGCATGAAATGGTAAAAAGCCAATAAAATGAATGAAATATCAATAATAAACACAAATACTTGTAATAAAACAAAACAAAATTGTATTAAAAGAAAATTTATCATTAAAAAAAATATATATACATGTTAAATTAGGCAAATGAAAATAGTGAGGTAAAATAATAAAATAAAATATCAGATAACAAAGTGACATAACGAGTGATTATTAAGATACATTAATTAGACAGTATCATCTAAAGTCAGTTTTCTTCCTTTTTTCTCTCATTTGTGTCAGTTTTGGCTGGGTACGCCTCTTGCATCCGGCTGTGTGGTGCACTTGCAGTGCGTATTGGGGTTCAATTGGAGGGCCGTGTTTTCTCTTTTGGGCAATGTATTTGTGCCTCGCTCATTGGCTGCTGCCAGAAACCAGGCAGGGCAAATATTTTAGCACCCCTGGCCAATTGACATTCTATTCCCACCCAGTGTCTAGAGCAGCCACTCTTAGCACTCATCTTCTGCCCTCCTTTCCTGTCTCACCCTCCACATACTTCCTGCCTGATGAGGAAAGAATAAAGAAAGAAAGAGTCCTTCTGTCAGCACACTATTTTGCAAACTGGAGTTTTTTAGACTGAAAGATGTGCAGAAGATGTGCAGAAACCCAGAGAGCTTTTGCTAGAGTGGAGACTGCCAGTCATTGTTTTATAGTGGGTGTTTGATTCTAACGCTAGAACCTTTACTATTTTCTTGTTTTTCATTGTTCTATTAACCCTATATAGTGTATTAAGCCCCAATGTTAAGATTGTTGTTAAAAAAAAACATTCATTTTAATATTTGTCTTTCCTTATAGAGGTAATGGACTCTGGGTTGTATCCAGAAAGAAGCCACTACTCAAGAACAACCATCTCAAAGCATGTCTGGAGTTGACCAAAAAGTATGAGAGTGACCCAGTTAAATAAATGTTTTTATTCAACAGCATTTTTTTTTTTTTTTTTTAAGTGGAAGACTTGCATTTATAATATACAAAAGTTGAGAGCATAGGTAGACAACCAGGTCAGGTCATACCACAGATGGCGAATGGGATTTAAGTCTTTGCTTTGGCTGGCCTGGTTATCTTGAAGCATTTGTCATATGTGGTTCCATCAGTCTCGCCCTTGATGTCAACAAGGTTACCAGTCCCGTCTGCTGAAAGACATAGCAGACAACCCCATGATGCTGCCACCATTAGTCTTGAGAGGGATGATGTTACCAGGTCGATGGGATGCTACTACTCCAAAGTCCTGAAGACCTTGTGGACCTTTTGAGTGTCTCCCAATTCAGCCAATGAGCTGTCACCATTGTAGCTGGCCTCTTATTCATTCTGACAAGTTCTCTCCAGCTTGGGGGGATGCAGAGCATGGAGTGTCTGGGTTGTGCTATATTTTTCCATTTTGCTACAATGGACTTAATGGGACTCTCATAGAAATGCTTTTTTCCCCCAACTTTTTGTACTGTACAACCTTCTCTTGCAACTTCATCTCAAAGTTTCACTTTTTCACTCACTTTTTTCACTTGAAAATCGCGAATGCATTCCTATCATACCCTGTTGGGGAGCGCTATCTAAATAAAGACTACAGGTGGGAAGATGAAAGCCGATGATTTTTATCACAAATTGGTTAATAGATTTTTACGACGCAGAAGGCTAGCATGTTGTGATTGGGGCCCCTCTGATTTGTCTTTGGGAAGGTAGAGATTTGGTGTGAAGTTGATGAGGAAAGACGACCCAATTCCTTTAGCAGAAATCGCCTAGCTTCGTATTAAAATTATATTAGAGTCACCTTCTAAATACATTGAGCCCAGCACTATTTCACTGTGGGTGAAATGCTTGAAATGTGGAAATAATGACTGAGAATTCTCCTTAATAACTCTGTAGCCTACTGAAGACAACAAATAATAATGAACAAGATTACGTCTTATTATAAAGAATAATACATTTGCTACTGACACTGTTTCCACTTTACCACACAGTACAGTATCAATACGAATGGTATGCGACTCTCCAAACAATCGGCGTTGGCTGCTGTTTCATCCAGCGGAATGTTACTGAGGAAGCCTGCGTTTGCAATACGGGCATATATAGCTGTGGGACAGATTCCTTTGACATTGCGCTGGTCGAGGAGGGACAATTTCAAAGTGTTACAAAACAGGGGAAAATAATTGAGAAAACAAATTGTTCCCCGCGTCTTGGCTGCAATAATATCTTATTGTAGCTTACGTTAGGGGAATCATGTATCGGCGAGTTTTTCAGTCCAGCATTAGAAGTATTAGAAACGTCTCAGCATCCAAAGCCACATTTGGAAAGGTAATAAGCTAGCTAACGTTAGCTGACTTGTTATTTGCTCTCATAATTAGCCTGTACGAAGTGAGCTTGTCATCTGTTTATTAACGAGCTAACGTTAACTATTGGCAATCAGAGTTTGTAGTGGTCGTTAATGTTCCAAATGTTTATTTATCAATTTCGTGTTTTAGTTAATTGCACTATATTTGTATCGCTGGCTACCTAGCTAGCCAGACACGAACAAGTACAATCAATGTGATCGTGAGCAATAGGGCTAAATTAATCAAATATGTTGCGATATATGTGCTCCAGTTGGAGATTTCTATTAACTCGTTGGCTAATCAGGTTATATTTCATTATAATTGGCTAAAGACAAATAACAAACGGACTAGAAGGTCTTGTCGCCCTTGCTCCTTGTAGTTAAATGTTATCTGAAAAGTTAACGTAACTTGACTAACGTTAGTTTAGACGAATTACCTTTAGTGCAAAGCTAGATGTATAGGTCGTAAGTTAACAGTAATATGTCATGCAGTCATATGCAAACTATATTGAACTGTGGTAACACGTGTGTATCAGATAAATAGATAACGTTTGCTACTACAGGTTACTGTATCATGACTACCTGCCCGCCCGCCAAGATCATAATAAAGGGGATAATAATGTCTAACCAGTTAAGCTTTGAAAATGACCTCTTTCAGGCAGTACCCATTGTCCTAGGCCTTGAGACAAAAATGTGTAATCTGCAGGTCTCATATACCGTTACGTTTTTTTCTTGTGCAGGCAGTGGAACTAGAGGCATGTGCATCACGAGCTTTAGCGATCTCCCCCTCCAGCCCCTCTCAGACACAGTGCCGGACACTACACAGCACCGGAAAGGTAGGGCACGTGAACAATGAAGATTTTGGGGTTTGCGGAACATTATTTGCCAAAACTGTTTTATTGCTGCTTCTTGGTCAGTTTCTTATCCGATTAGTCTACAAGGGTTCATGTTTTTATCTATGTGGTCACTTCTAGCAGTTTGAACAACACACTTTCCCTGATTAGGGTTTTCAGCACTCTTGTCCCTGATTAGGGTTTTCAGCACACTTGTCCCTGGTTATGGGTTTGCTTAATGTAATTCTGACTTATAAAAACATATTTTCTTTCATTTCTGCAAGGTTTGTCTGGATATTTTTTTTTATCTTACTGTACACCTGTAGAATAATTCAAAAGGTGACTGTGATTCTACATTATTTTAACCTGAAAATATTATGCATGAAATACACCACTAGAAAAAAAAGGCTAATAACTAGGTAATATGCAGTGCTAACAACACTGTTTATTACCTAGCTGCAAAAAGAATTCTGCAATTCAGTATCACTGTTCCTGAAAAACCCTGAAACTGATGTGTTGAAGCCTTGGCACTGCAGCAGAATGGTCGCCCAAAGTGGATTCAAGCTCATTGGTTCTAATTGCCACAGCCAATGACATTTCAACGTCAGCGTGTTCACAGAAGGGGTGGGATAAACAGTGTTATCATTTTAACTGTTATCATTTTAAGTATAGATTATTGAAAAGTATGTCTGTCTGTCTGTCTGTCTGTGTACACGTGTGCGGTTTTTGTCCCTGCGTGCATGCGTGCGTGCGTGCGTGTCTGCTTCTCCGGGTGCCAAAGCGAGTAACAGTGGCGTCTCTCTGCAGCTCTGCTCCGTTAAAGAAACCCCACAGGCCACAGAGGAGGAAGTGGGGGCCTTCACCAAGCTCATCGAGGCCATGGGCTTCACCGGACCCCTCAAATACAACAAATGGGTAAACTCTTCGGCTTCGTGTCCCCATCGCGGTTCATAGCGCTCCGGCTGCTCCAGGGGAGAGAGGAATGCGATTGGCTGCGGCTGATGTTGCGGCTCATTCGTCTCGCTCTCTCTCCGTCAGGGGGACGGCGAATGGACCGCGTTTTTCGGTTCAGGCCGGGACATTATGAAGGCGGTTACACCCTGGAGGATACATAGACCATTACAGACCTGATCGCCTATAAAATCAATTTGAATAAAGAAGGCTCTGTCGTTTTGAATTAGTTGCCTTTAGAAACCTGGAACGCTGAATGCAGAGCATGTAACGTGTTGCTGTCTCTGATAGGCCCGGCTGACTGGCCTTCCTCCTCGATCTCTGTAATATTGTGAGGAGAGGGTGGGTGGAAGGGTCGAGGTCGAGCTGTTCAAGGCCCTGAAATGACCGTACGCACCACGCGACCGACCGCTGTACCCCGAGCCGACTCTGGCTGGCCTCAGTGAGACTCGCCCTGGGCTCGCATTCCTCCCTCCTTACGCCCGCCAAACTCCGGCTTTTATAACGTGCAAATTTGAGTTGTGTGTCCATAGTGGTCAAATGTAACAACGGTGGCATGAAAAAATGTCTTAAAAGTATACTATACGTACTTTACGCTAGTCAAAGTTCAGTTATGTCCCAGTTCAGCTACAGCCAAAGTCAGGATTGCAGCTTATTGGCTAATGGTGAAGATACTCAGGAATCTATTGGTTAATGCTGAATAAATGTTTCCTTCTTGTCCTGCAGAAAATTAAGATTGCTGCCTTGCGTATGTACACATGCTGCGTCGAGAGAATCAATTATGATGACTTCTTTGAAAGTAAGTTTAAACGGACTTGGGAAAACCTTACTGGGGCATTATGTGACCTTGTTCATTTGGAAACTGACTGGCCAAAGACTTGATTATGTTATAAATGGTAACTAGTTCAGGGATGGCCAATAAGCTTTCAGTGGCTATTAAAATTTACTGCTCAAGGCCTCTAGCCAAGGTGACCAAACACCAAAGGGATATTTGTGACGGCACTGGGGTAACACTAAACCCCATCATACCTGATGTATGGGTTTTACGTTAAGGGTGAGGCATTTTATGATTTTCCCAGAACGATAAACATGCAAATTTGTCTTCGAGTTTACCAACAGCAGTAAGACCTGGTTAAAGACATTGCAGGGCATTTTGTCCTGCGTTGGCTCTTTGACAAAAAAAGCTTTTTCTTTTTTTCTACCATTGACAGGCAACTCTAACCTTTCTGTCGCCATTTGTGAGATTGTGGAATGGTGGTGGTGGGGGGGATGTGCTGGTGGGGGGGGGGGGGGGGGGGTTGGTAGGACTCCCAGACCAGGAGGTGCGGGAGGAGTTTCTATCTGGGGTCTGTGCCCTGATTTTAGGGGAACATTAGCGAACGTGACTCTGGTGGATCTTTAGCAAAGTCAGGAGGGGCTGCACTGTGCAGTTTTTCTAGTTAAAAATAATCGCCAAGTCTCAAAGTTACCAACACAAACAAAAATGTTTAAATGCGCCTATTGGGAAGGTCTTTCACTGGTGTAGTGAAATATTTATGTGACACTTTACAGCTTGGGCATGCCGTTTTGTTAGCGGGGGAAAAAACAGGTGTAAACTCTGGTGGTTTGGACTAGAGAGCTTGGAGTGAACGTTTTGGGTTTAGGAATAGAGACTGACACTGTACTGTGTGTCTGTGGATTATGTGCTCTCATGCCTGGGTCTGTACTGTGTAGTGGTTTATGAATACACGCTGCATATATTCTGTGTTGTGGTTTATGAATACACGCTGAGTATGTTCTGCGTAGTGGTTTATGAATACACTCTGCATATATTCTGTGTAGGGGTTTATGAATACACGCTGAGTATGTTCTGTGTAGTGGTTTATGAATACACACTGCATATATTCTGCGTAGTGGTTTATGAATACACGCTGCATATATTCTGTGTAGTGGTTTGTGAATACATGCTGCGTGTTCTGTACAGTGGTTTATGAATGCACACTGAGTATGTTCTGTGTGGTGGTTTATGAATATGTTTTCGATTAGTTTTGATGCTGGTCCCTTGCCCACAGAATGTTCCCTCCCAGACACGCTGAACTCCTGGTTCCTGGTGGCGCAGCTCCACGTGTGGTGAGTACCTGATACTGGCGGTCCCAGACATGCCAAACACTCCCTGACCACAAGAGGTCTGTTGACATTAGGGATGCTCCGATATGAAAATTCTGGGTTTATCTCTTGTACCTCTGCAACTGACTGCCCAGGAGTGACTTTCTCCTTCTTTCAGTGTGTTTGCATAAAGTGTGTTTGTAAAATAGTTTTTTGATCACAACAGGCTAGCCAGCTGGCTATAATGCCGTTTTTCCTTCTGACACGATATTTGTACAGTTGTCTCTTGCAACCCATGTTTGCTTCTAAATCTCTCACTGGGAGCCAGCTTACTTGTGTGAGGACTGGGGGGGGTGGGGGGAGGGGGGGTGGGGGGAGGGGGGCTGAGTAGGGGCCACCTATCACTCAGAGCGCGGGAGCGAGGAATGGGAAAGCCGTAATTTAAATGCGATGGGAAAGCCCAAACCGATACGGTTTCATTGCCGCGGTGAGCGTTTACGGCTCTGAGGGCAAGGCCGTACGGGAACGTATCCGCACGTCCGACGCAGATGTCGTGTGGGGTAGAGCGCAGTGGGAATGCCTGGCCGGCAGCCATGTTCTTCCTCCTTCCCTCATTCACCGCCGGTTTGACCTCAGCCGACACGGGTTTAAAATATGGCCTCGTATTACCCAGCATGCTGTGGGAGGCGTTTCTGTCGCAGTGCAGTGTTCTGGTCTTGCATGCGGGTGCTTTGTGCTCAGGGGGCTATTTCAGTGTGGTATTATAACTCATCCTCTTAGGTCCAGACTGATTAGGGGCTTTTAAGGTCTGTGAAGCTGAGCGTTGTCTTGGTAACTGCAATTGTTGCCTGGACGTCACATGACATTGCCAGCATTAGAGATTACAGGTTCAAATCGAGAGTGAATTTGAGTGTTTTACTCAATAACAGGTCTCTACTCGGGACTTGTCTATGCTAAATTGCTATGAGTAAAGGTGACTTGGGTCGTGTCTGTGCTAAATAGCTAAGGGTAAAGACTCTGGTTGTATCTGTGCTAAACAGCTAAGGGTAAAGGTGACTCCGGTTGTGTCTGCTAAATGGCTAAAGCCTGATATATACTTCTGAATCGAATCTACACAGCGTTGCCTAAGCGTAGCCGCGTTCCCTACGGCGTAGGCTACGATGCATAGTTACATTTCTGGGGAGGTGTGCCGTAGGCGTATGCCACAGCCTCTGTGTAGATTCGATGCAGAAGTATAAATCAGGCTTTAGGGTAAAGACTGAGGACGTGCCTGTGCTAAATGTCTAAGAGTAAAGCTGACTCGGGTTATGTCTGTGCTAAATGGCTAAGAGTAAAAGTGACTCAGGTTGTGTCTGTGCTAAATGGCTAAGAGTAAAAGTGACTCAGGTTGTGTCTGTGCTAAATGTCTAAGAGTAAAAGTGACTCAGGTTGTGTCTGTGCTAAATGTCTAAGAGTAAAAGTGACTCAGGTTGTGTCTGTGCTAAATGGCTAAGAGTAAAAGTGACTGAGGTTGTGTCTGTGCTAAATGGCTAAGTGTAAAAGTGACTCAGGTTGTGTCTGTGCTAAATGGCTAAGAGTAAAAGTGACTCAGGTTGTGTCTGTGCTAAATGGCTAAGAGTAAAAGTGACTCAGGTTGTGTCTGTGCTAAATGTCTAAGAGTAAAGACCCAGGGTGTGGTTGTGTGTGTGGTTGTGTGTGGTTGTGTGTGGTTGTGTGTGGTTGTGTGTGGTTGTGTGTGGTTGTGTGTGGTTGTGTGTGGTTGTGTGTGTGGCTCATTGTGTTAAACGGATGTGCTCCTCACTGCAGGATGTGGTTGTGTGTGGTTGTGTGGTTTTGTGTGTGGTTGTGTGTGTGGCTCACTGTGTTAAACGGATGTGCTCCTCACTGTAGGATGTGGTTGTGTGTGTGTGTGTGTGTGTGGTTGTGTGTGTGGCTCACTGTGTTAAACGGATGTGCTCCTCACTGCAGGATGTGGTTGTGTGTGGTTTTGTGTGTGGTTGTGTGTGGTTGTGTGTGGTTGTGTGTGGTTGTGTGTGGTTGTGAGTGGTTGTGTGTGTGTGTGTTTGTGTGGTTGTGTGTCTGGCTCACTGTGTTAAACGCATGTGCTCCTCACTGCAGGATGTGGTTGTGTGTGGTTGTGTGGTTTTGTGTGTGGTTGTGTGTGTGGCTCACTGTGTTAAACGGATGTGCTCTTACTGCAGGATGTGTCTGGTGAGGATGAGGCAGGAGGGTCGCGAAGGGAAGTATATGTGTCGCTACATCGTCCACTCCATGTGGGAAGATGTGGAACAGAGGAGCAAAATCATGGGGGTGAGTACCACACCTGCACCCGCAGTTCCATCAGCTGAAGCGGTTATTACCATTCATTTAGCCAACAATATTATCCACAGCAACTTACAGTACAAGTGAACATCGTTCCCATTATCACCATATCTGAGTAATTGTGAAAGGTATTGGTTAGACACCTTTTTATTTTCATATTCTTTATTTCTCACCTTGAGCCGCCTGATTTGTTTTTTTTGTTATCGTTCTTGTGCTGTACACTAGCTAGATAGGCTGTACATTTAATATGGTTTTCCCCCATACAAACAAAACGAAAAAAGACAATGCAGAAATGTCCAAAACAAACATATGCGAGTCGATATTCAAAGTGCATACAAAAGAATGATAACAAAATGGATGAATCCTGTTGGTAAAACCTGGCAATATAGTAGCAAAGCTCTGAAACTCTAAATAATAGTATAATTTCCTCATAAAGATGAAGAGAAAAAAAACCTGGCAAAACAAAGACAATGCAGGCTTGTGCAGCCTGTGCCCCATCGATCATAAACATCCACTCCTCAAATCTCTACCCCATAATTCCCCATCTTTAGCCCCTCATCCGGCCTACACTGGACGAGAGTGCAGCTGTGCTGTGTTTAGCTCGCCTCGTTTCGGTAAACTGTGGGCAGTCTTCCTCATGGTTGTGTCTCGTCCTCTCGACGCTGAGCTTTGAGTTAGTGCTACTGCACACGTCGGCTGGCTCCCTGCCTCCCCTGGCGCCTCTCGTGCGCTTTGACAGCCAGGAGGTAGCGCTCAGATCCAGCCCCGGAGAGCTGTGCCACAGGCCAGACGCGGCGCTAAATGTGCTCCTCTGTGTTCGGGGGTTACTCAGAGCTGGGCTCCGGCCCTGAACCACGGCCCACGCAGGATCGGTGGCCAAGGCTAGCCGCCGCGCGCTCGCGCTCATTCTGAGGCTCGTTCAGGGGAGGGCGCGTTCAGGGAGGCACGTTCAGGGGAAGGCGCGTTCAGGGAGGCGCGTTCAGGGGAGGGCGCGTTCAGGCGAGGGCGCGTTCAGGGGAGGGCGCGTTCAGGGGAGGTGCGTTCAGGGGAGGTGCGTTCAGGGGAGGGCGCGTTCAGGGGAGGGCGCGTTCAGGGGAGGGCGCGTTCAGGGGAGGTGCGTTCAGGGGAGGGCGCGTTCAGGGGAGGTGCGTTCAGGGGAGGGCGCGTTCAGGGGAGGCTCGTTCAGGGGAGGCGCGTTCAGGGGAGGGCGCATTCAGGGGAGGGCGCATTCAGGGGAGGGCGCGTTCAGTGGAGGGCGTGTTCAGGGGAGGGCGCGTTCAGGGGAGGGCGCATTCAGGGGAGGGCGCGTTCAGTGGAGGGCGTGTTCAGGGGAGGGCGCTTTCAGGGGAGACTCATTTCAGCTGCACTCCGTGACCCGGCCAGATCTGTGTAGAAGATCTCAGGAATTTGTTCCCATCCTTGAGCAGAACATGTTTGCTTTTGGTCCTAACATTTAAAATCGCCTTTAACCTACAAGATAATGATGTATTTAAACAGGAAAATAATACAATTTAATTTACCACCACAAAATTTCATATGTGAAATGGATTTAATTCAAGCTCACTTCTGATTGGCAGCCCAATGAGCAGATGCACCACTGATTGGTTCCAATGTAAATGGTCTTGCTATTTGCAAGTAGCACTGCTCTCTCTGTGAGTGATGCCTACTGCACACTGCTCCCTGTGAGTGATGCCTACTGCACACTGCTCCCTGTGAGTGATGCCTACTGCACTCTGCTCTCTGTGAGTGATGCCTACTGCACTCTGCTCTCTGTGAGTGATGCCTACTGCACTCTGCTCTCTGTGAGTGATGCCTACTGCACTCTGCTCTCTGAGTGATGCGTACTGCACTCTGCTCTCTGTGAGTGATGCGTACTGCACACTGCTCTCTGAGTGATGCCTACTGCACTCTGCTCTCTGAGTGATGCATACTGCACTCTGCTCCCTGTGAGTGATGCCTACTGCACACTGCTCTCTGTGAGTGATGCCTACTGCACTCTGCTCTGTGAGTGATACCTACTGCACTCTGCTCTCTGTGAGTGATGCGTACTGCACTCTGCTCTCTGTGAGTGATGCGTACTGCACTCTGCTCTCTGTGAGTGATGCGTACTGCACTCTGCTCTCTGTGAGTGATGCGTACTGCACTCTGCTCTCTGTGAGTGATACCTACTGCACTCTGCTCTCTGTGAGTGATGCCTACTGCA
The DNA here is from genome assembly GCF_963514075.1 of Conger conger. NCBI lineage: Eukaryota > Metazoa > Chordata > Actinopteri > Anguilliformes > Congridae > Conger > Conger conger. Next base: position 34,654,951 of record NC_083773.1, read on the forward strand.
CTCTGCTCTCTGTGAGTGATGCCTACTGCACTCTGCTCTCTGAGTGATGCCTACTGCACTCTGCTCTCTGTGAGTGATGCCTACTGCACACAGCTCTGTGAGTGATGCCTACTGCACTCTGCTCTGTGTGCTGCAACCCCATCTTCATCTGCTTTCCTCATCTGAATGAAATCGAAAAATACACAAGGCAGACTTCTCTCCTGTAAAATAATAAAATGTGCTTTTTGTGTAACGATACTGAAAGCATGAAAATGGGGAAATGTGCAAGTTACAAAGCACGAATGAGAGAAGGTGGAGAGTGAAATCACCGGCGTTCTCGTGCCACCGTCCAGTGGCTTTTCCATGGTGTAACGCTTCTCTCTGGGGGACTTTAAATCAGAATTACATTTTCTGCCTGATTTTTATTAATGCTGTCATTGGGACCGTATTCATGTTTATGCTAATGTATAAATATTTATGTCATTATCGATGTTATTTAGTGGAGTTGAGGAGTGTGGAGCCCTGCCAAGGAACTGCAGGCTAATCCTCAGGTGGAAGGCACACAGTGCGGATTTTATTGCTCTCTTTAAACCATCAGCCGCCTCGGTTTGGGGAAAACGGTTAGACTCTGTTTGCTAATAATGAGCTGATGCAATCTCACACTGGGGGAGCTGATGGGCCTCCTTGCAGCCTGGATGCTGGCCCCCCTCCTTCCACACACACACACACACACACTCTCTCTCACACACACACACACACACACACACACACACACACACTTTACAGCCCTGTCATGCCACCCCACGTACCCCTCTTAAACGGGCTACTGCAGGGCCTGCCTATGCGCTGGTGTGCAATGGGTGGAGGGGGTGCCTTGGAGTGGTAGCATTGTGGTGCAGTGTTGTAGTGGTCAGGTAATGTTGTGGTGGAGTTGTGGTACGGTGTGCTGTAGTAGGTTACATTAATGGTGTGGTAAGCTGTGGCCTGTTAGTGCCGTGTTAGAGGTGTGGTATGGCGCAGGTGTGGTGTAGTCTGGTACATTAACGGTGTGGTAAGCTGTGGCCTGTTAGTGGTGTGCTTCTGCAGATTGCATACAGAGGTCACAGGGGCAGGAGAGATAGAGGAATGTTATAAAGGAGCTCTGTTAACGCCAGAGGCCGTGCAGCCCTGTTTATGTAGGACCGCAACACGACTCAGCTGGGCCCGGTCACGCACACGCACAGGCACATCGGTCACGCACACGCACACACACATCGGTCACGCACACGCACATCGGTCACGCACACGCACATCGGTCACGCACACGCACATCGGTCACGCACACGCACATCGGTCACGCTCACGCACATCGGTCACGCACACGCACACGCACATCGGTCACGCTCGCTGCACACGCACATCGGTCACGCACACGCACACGCACATCGGTCACGCACACGCACATCGGTCACGCACACGCACATCGGTCACGCTCACGCACATCGGACACGCACACGCACATCGGTCACGCTCGCTGCACACGCACATCGGTCACGCACACGCACACGCACACACACATCGGTCACGCACACACACATCGGTCACGCACACGCACATCGGTCACGCACACACACATCGGTCACGCTCACTGCACACGGCCTCGATGCTCCGCACAGTCGCCCGCTCCGCCCCCCCACTCCGGCCCACGCCGGTGTTATTCCTGTAACCTTACCGCTGCCGGAGCAATAACAACATTCAGGGTCTGTGCTGCACTGCCGCTTCTGACCTCCTGTTCTTCCTCAGCCAGCCAGTGCAGCCAACCGACTGACTCCGGTGAGAGAGGCTATGGATAGCGTGATGGAGTGGTGTGGAGAGATGTCGTCACTGTCAGCCGGCTAATATTCACCGTTTTTTTTACATTGATGATGGCGAAACAAAGTTTGAACTTTAAATTGCAAAACTACTTCAAAATCCCAATACGAAAGAGGAGTAGATGCGCTCGCATTTCTAGTTATGGTTGGAAGTTATATTTTTATTGTTTCAGGTTGCAACCGTTAAGCATTTAAACTGTATGAATTCAGTAACCATTTTACCTAAGTGCACAAATAGTAATTTGCATACATTTCCCACTGAATACACTGGCTTCAGTGAGGCAACCATTGAACCATACTGATCCTTTATTCTCCGCTGTATCGCTATGGAGTGTCCGTGGCGGTTCATGTTTTCATAATAACATTGCTATACCCCCGTTTTTGGAGTTTGGAGTGTTTTTTTTGGGTTTTTTTAACACTGCATACCATATGGAGATGTGGCAGTAATTTGTTTTTAATCCCAGACTTGTGTACAGGAAGCTGCAGATATTAAATGTACAGAGAGACTGGTATTCCCATCTCTTTTGTGAAAGGGGAACCAACCAGCGAGAGGTTAATTCCCATCGGGTTAGCAAGGCCTGCTTCACATCGGTGCATTTTTATAATTAATATTCTCGTATTAATACACTTCTGTTCAAGGTGCGTAGAGGAGAACCGTGCACCTCCTGTAAGTTATTCTTTCCAGATAAGGACTCATCTGATGGATTGGTGACCTGTCCAGGGTGTATTCCTGCCTCTTGCCCAAAGCAATAGGATAGGATAGGCTCCAGCCCCCCCCCTGCGACCCTGCCCTGGAATAAGCGGGTTAGATAATGGATGGATAAGGGCTTAACTTTGAGACTCTTCTCTTGCCTGTGGCAGCAATGTACGTAGTTTAAAGGGCGGGTGAACCTGCACAGCCACCAAGACTTTGACCTCTCACAGTTATGTCCCCTGGGGATTCTGGGTAGGAACACATTTCGACCTCTGTCCAGTGCAGAGTTAAAATGGTTATTTTTTAACCAGGCGTTAACCACCTTAAGCATTTTCGTTTGATTAAGAATTGTAAAAAAAAAAAAAGAAGGCAGTTTTGGGAGGAATAAGTGAGCCGCGGGGGAGGCGGGAGGCGCCCCGGTTTGGGCGTTTCGCGCTAATTGCGCGGAAAGAAAGAAAACACTTGTCGCTGGCCGGGCGTTGGAGCGGCTGCCAGGTTTTCCCATGTGTGGAGTGAGGCTACACGGAGAGGCCGCTAAGCAGGCTCCGGAGCAGAGCGGAGGGGGGGGCTGTTAGCACAGTAACATAAAGTGAGATATGACACTAATTTCAAGCGAAAGGGCGACACCGGGCCTGCGTGTGATTGCTGGGACGTATTAAATATCGGACGAGATGGAGCTGTGTCGGACCCCACCTCTGGGGCTAAACGCTGCCACATGTGCGTAATTACCCACAGGTGCCTTTCGCCACGTCCACCGCTGCCGCGCGCGAAAGGCCTTAACTGATTTTGAGTAAACAAGATAATTATGAAAATTAATCAGGAAGACTGGGGGGGGGGGGGCTCAGCCCTGCACCACTCACTTGTGTTGGGCCGTTTTGGACGAGGCGTTTTAAGTGTAGTCGTGTTTACCGACCCTCTTACACGAGCGGAGGTGCCATGAACATCGCGTTTGGCCGGAGTCGAGGGGAGAAAAACGCTGATGCGCACGGTTGTCATCGGGGAGGTATTTTACCCCCTTATGTCACGTCGTACAGAACCGCTAATAGTTTTAATGTATGTAACCTAAGGTCCTAATCGCTAATCAGAACAGGCTCGGAGGTGTCTTTTCCACACCACCTGACCTGAGGTGTTGCCCGCAGTTTCCAGTGGGGGTGAAGATTTCTGCCGTTTCTCTGTGATTGGAACTTTCACTTAATTCCCATGAGCCTTCACTTTCCATCCGGATTCACCGACCTGCGGGCTGTCAGCCTGCTCCCTCTGCTGGCCATGCAGGGGTATTGCAAGGGGGGGGTCAAGCAGTAACACCAGTCATTTGTCTTGCTTCATCTACTTTTGTCTGTACAAAGCAGGAGACCGGCTTTCCTGTGTTTGTACGGTGTCATCCTCTCATGTGTTACTTGACTACCCTGGTTTCCGTCTCCTTAAGGCCTTAACGACGGCAATCACACCACAGATTTATGAAAATGGACAGGACACTGGATATGCGGACGTTTCGTGGACGGGTGTTTTAATGGAAGTCAACTGCTCTGACTATTCCACGGCCAAGATGTGGTGCTGTAATGGAATCAGTGATGGAAACGTACACAAATTATTGCCATTTTGGCCTGGTTCTAAAAACACATCGAATTAGCTGCTGGCTTCTTAGTTGGCTCCCCTGTACATCTGAGCACAAACCTTTTCTGCCGCTCAAACTCCTGCTTGTGTAGGTTTAATGGTGGATGTTAGTGTTCACCCTGGCTAATGGACCGGTGCAAGTTTCTGTAGGCAAGACATCTGTGTGCAGCACTGCTTAGGGGACATTATGCAAAAAAAATCGGCCTGGAGAAAACAATTTGTTTTACAGCGGGGGGGAAAAGTCCCTGGGCTTGACGTGGAAAATGTGGTCACATGTAAGAAAGCCAGGAGCCCTGGTGTGTTTATCCAAAATAGTGTGGTAACCAACCCCCGGACGGGGCAGCGTAGCTGGGCCTCACCGCCTGTTTCCTCTGACGCAGATCGATGCCGTCCAGCGCAAGGAGAGCATGAGGTCCATGACGGAGACTTTCTACGCTGCTATTTTTGGATACGATGAGGTAAGCAGAGCGGTGCGGGCTCTCCGCCGCCCCGGCTGTGCGGCGTCACAAACACTCCTCTCTGCAGTCACCCCGCTGGACATGTGTGACTGGAGAAAAACTGGAGCTGTCGAGCGTGAACTGGCAGGGCCACAGCTGCTGAGCGCTGTGTGTGTGTGTGTGTGTGTGTGTGTGTGTGTGTGTGTGTGTGTGTGTGTGTGTGTGTGTGTGTGTGTGTGTGTGTGTGTGTGTGTGTGTGTGTGTGTGTGTGTGTGTGGCAGCTGTGGAAAGTGGTGCTGTGTTTGTCGTACTGTCTGGTATAGTAGTGTTGATCATACGGGCTGGTGTTGTAGTGTTGTGTTGATCATACGGACTGGTGTTGTAGTGTTGTGCTGTGGGGCTGGTGTTGTAGTGTTGTGTGGGTCATACGGGCTGGTGTTGTAGTAATGTGTGGGTCATACGGGCTGGTGTTGTAGTGTAGTGTTGTGTGGGTCATACGGGCTGGTGTTGTAGTGTTGTGTGGGTCATACGGGCTGGTGTTGTAGTGTTGTGTTGTGTGGGTCATACGGGCTGGTGTTGTAGTGTTGTGTGGGTCATACTGGCTGGTGTTGTAGTGTTGTGTTGTGTGGGTCATAAGGGCTGGTGTTGTAGTGTTGTGTGGGTCATAAGGGCTGGTGTTGTAGTGTTGTGTGGGTCATACGGGCTGGTGTTGTAGTGTTGTGTGGGTCATAAGGGCTGGTGTTGTAGTGTTGTGTGGGTCATAAGGGCTGGTGTTTTCTCTGCAGGGAGTCCTGTCTGATGATTGCGTGTTGGCAGCGGCGCTGTGGAGGAACCTGTTTAACCGGCAGTGTGAGGACCCCAGACAGCTGGAGCTGTTGGTGGAGTATATCCGAAAACAGGTGAGGGGTCGTGAGAGGCCTGGGCACGTGCTCACTCGTACACACAGACACACAGACACACAGAATCCCAAAAATACACTTCCGGAATACATCCAGAATCTGTGACCGAGTCATGTTACCTACGATACCCCGTCTGGTTACCGACCGTTAACTTTCCCTGCTCAAATTTCTTCTTTTGAATATCCTCACAGCAACGGTTTCCCCTCAGTTGACTTCAGAATGAACGCTTTAATTGTCAGTTCTGATTCTCTTGTCTTAAGGCCAACTGATGCAAGAGATGAACTGATAGCCCCTGAAGATGGTGTGATTCTGACCCGAGGTGTCCATTCCGCCACTGGGTCTAATTGGTTTTTTTATCGACCAAAAGAAAAATTAATTGGGTATTTCAATGTAGATAATGAATCTGCTTTTAGTGGTCTCCCACTTTTTCTCTCATAGAAGCCCTTCAGTCCTCCTTCAGTTATGATGAAACTATTACAGCCATTAACACAATCTTGTGGAATCATATTTTTTATTACAGTTGGAATGTAGCGTTCAAGTTAAAGGTGCATGCATACTTTTTTTCAAATAAATAAACTGGCAAAGAATGTCAGTTAAAAACGATGTCATTCTGTCCCCGTAAGAGTACATTACGTTATGTATATACACTCACTAGTGGTCTAGAGGAAAGTGATAGTGAGAGGATGGCTAAAATGCTGCCCGAAGATGTGTCCATTATGTAATTTTAGCTGCCACCCCACATTTTAGCTAGCATTGCGGTGGGAGGCAAATTCATCTGATATATTTATATAACTGATAACCTGGACACATTTTCATTTTAAACAAAACTAAAAATAATTTTGTTTTCGTTTGTTTTTCCATGTACAGTTCCCAAATGGTAGTAGTGTCTCACTGAATAGGTAAAATAAACCGAAACATCAAAATTGTATACAATATCCTTCTCATGTAGACATTTAACAATACAATCAAGCCCATATGCGTTAGTCCAGGTGCTCAAATATAGGCATCTATCATTATCAGAATGTGTTGATCATAATTCTTATTTAATCTAAACACAGAACATTTTTTATAAGCCTTTTTTTATGCCATTACCACTCTTGATCAGAAACACTGGTCACCCACACAAACTAAACTAATTCAGTTGCATGAATGACAATTGGCAATCCAGCACTGGCAACCGTGTATTGTGAACAGCAACAGTTACATTAACACGTACACATTTTTGGCTTTCACCGTTGTCCGCACGACATACACTGTGCCACCACTTTTTTGGCAAATGAGAATCATAAAATGTCCTTTTTATGAAAGTTTATCATTTGTAAGCACTTGGAGGTGTGATACTGCATGTACTTTCTGCATGAATATTCACTTCAACATTGGCGGCCCAATTGGCGGTCGCATTGTAACTGCTTATTGGTTAAAATGTATATGCCATACTAATTACACAGTAGACGGTCTCCAAATGACCAAAGAAAGCTCTTTGTTACTTTCAGGATTTAAAAAAAGTTCATCTCAAATGAATAAAATGGGCTTAATGTCATAATTTTTCTTTACTTTGGCTCTTTATGTAAAAGATTATAACTGACAAAATATTTTCATTGCACAAGGCTCTGAGTTAAAAAATGAGTTCTTAAGTTCTAGGCCAGTACTAAAGATCTCCCATTACATGGGGTCAAATGAATGATTGGGAAGGACACGGTAGGGACAACCACATTGATTAAATGTTGTTCAGACGATGGAGAGTACCGTCCACCAGGCCTGGAGCCTTGAGAATGACGTGCTGGAAGCTGAGAAATTAGCCATTTGCCGTGACGGAGAGAAATGGCAGTGACTCCTCCACATCGAACCTGAAAAGCATTTACTCCATGCCAGTGGAGTAGCATAGCGCAGTGAGTCAGCTGAATGCTTGCTACTAACTACTCGAAAGCTATTTCTCGAAACGTTACCAAAGAACGTACCTGTACAGAAGTATTCCGAAAGTACCAAAGCTGTGAGGAGCAACCTCTCCCCAGTAGTCGCATTTTAGAAACGGAATCACGTTCCCATCCCCCGTCCCGTTTCAAGTGCACCTTACAAAACCACTCGTAAGCGGACTTCCCCACATTATTGGGCTCATGCAGTGTACAGTATAGTATAGTGTTCCTATAACCAGTAATTTACCCGCGTCAACCTTGCCAAACACAGTAGCCTAAATTGGATTGATTTTTACACGATTGACAAACAGTCTGATTTTACCGTGTCCCTACGTAGTCCTCTATCGAGTGGGAAACGACAGTTTTGAGCGGGTTACAGGCTAACAGGCCGTTTACTCAGCCTGTAATGTGCGTCTATGGCCGGCGGTTAGCGGGGATGCTGTCGTAGGGAGCTTCATGTAATAGAGTGAAGGCTCTTACTGCAGGCGGCAGGGGCAGTTTCTCTGTGTCTGTGACGGCCTGCTCATTTCCAGACTCGTCAGGCTGGAAGCTGCACCAGCGGTATTGATGCGTCCTTATCGGTTAGCTTTGCTAGCAGCCGAGGATACATTATTACCCTTGTTATAAAAACAAAACCTGGACCGACAGCGCTGGTTCCCATCGCTACTATCAGATATGTGTGCAGTTCTGTGCCGTATTATACTCGTCTTTGATGTAGTGTAATATAGGCTTCTTCCTTTTTTTAACTCTGTTTTTCATGTTTTGAACTGTAACAACAAGCTAATTCAGAATCATCTCCCTGGTGAGAGACTACTCTGCCTATCTGCTTGTAAAAGTCAGTTATTACTGGAATGTGTTTTTGCAGCTGTAAATGTCTCAGTGAGAGGACTGAACTACACATGTTCTGAATTGTGTAATATGTGTAATACAGCCCACGTGTGACCCCGCCCTCCTCACTCCGATCGCAGGCTCTCTGTCATTTTCCATGGCCTGTGTCAGAGACTCCCACGGCCGGCCTCTCTAGTGTTTTTGTGGCGGCTTAGTGCCTGGCACAGCCGACCCCCGAGGGGCCACGGGTAACAGGAGAGCAGCCGCGCCCTCTTCTCCTCTCTTCTCTTCTCCTCTCCTCTCTTCTCCTTTCCTCTTTTCCTCTCTTCTCCTCTCCTCTCTTTTACTCTCTTCTTTTCCTCTCTTCTCCTCTCCTTTTCCTTTCCTCTTTTCCTCTTCTCTCCTCTTTTCCTCTCTTTTCCTCTCCTCTCCTCTTCTCTTTACCTCTCCTCTCCCCTTCTCTCCTCTTCTCTCTCCTCCCTCATCACTGCAGCTCCCAGATGCCTCCTCTGTGTTTTTTATGTTGGCCAGTGATGGGAAATGGCAGCACTTGCAGAAGCACCTGTAGCCGACGCAGCCCGTGCCGAACATCGCCCCAGATTCCTTAGCCATGCGCTCTGTCGCTCCAAGCCAACACGGCTCTCCGCTGTAGCCGTGGGTGCTAATGCGTTCCAACCGTGGTCATGAAGGCGTATCCCTGCCACAGTTGCGATTTTGAACACTCCAAACTAACGCGGTCAATGTCTGAAGAACGCGGTCCTTCCGCGGTTGCACGTTCCAGCCACATCTTGAATCACAATACGGGATTAATCCGCCCGTGCGGCCATTCCTGCCAAACTCTGGTTGAGCCGGGATGCCCCCCACCCCAATTAATCAACATCCCAGCTGTGCTGACCGTTATGAGCGGACCCTAGCGTTTAATAGACCTGGTGTTTCTCCCTGGGAAAACAAATAAACAAAGGGCTGTGTTTCTGCACTTTGCGGGGCTTCAGAGGGCAAGGGGCTCGGAGGAAGAGGGACAGAGGGGGGAAAGGGCAGTAAAGAAAACGAGCGCTTAATCACGGCTGAAGCCTTTTCATCACAGGTGCAGCACATAAAACGCGGCCGCGCCTGATGACAGACTACAGAGGAGGAAATGGCCGCCCGGGCCCTGGGATGAAATCACGTACAGTGGCCTCTGGACTGGCACCCGCGCTCACCATTACTCACGCTAATTACTTTCACCGAATACTCCTTCCATGAGCTCAGCCAGCTTCTTTAATTAAGACTTCAGGCCTCACTCTGCACCGGTGAAATCTGTTGTGAGCAATTTAATCCTCACGGGGAGAGTGACACCACCTTTACCGGGGTCTCTGGGGCTGTGTGCACCGCCATCTAGTGACCGATTCTGGAACTGCACCCTGCTGTGCCTTGTTCGGTTTTGAGCAGGCGGAAGTCAAGAAACGCTGATGCGTTTTGATCAGTATTCATATTTGTTTTTTTTATTTCGGTTTGAGCACAGAAAAATACATTTTATTAATCAAATGTATTAATGATAATAATAATATTCACAGGCAACATGAGAAATTCAAACCTGATGCAGTTGAAAACAATTCCTAGAAAATCTCAAGACGTCCGATCCTCCTCTGTACTACTCTTTATGAAGGTCATCTCAATTCAGTATATGGAAATTCTGGAGCTAAATAATCTCACTTAAGTTACAGCGTCAGCAGTGCACCCTGCATCGCCTCTGGCACCTGCATATCGTGTCATTATATGAGCCCATCACATCGGCATAATCCCAGTCCATCGACCAATGCTGAAAAGCAGCTATGACCCTGATAACCCAGCTAAAACTCAAAGCCATTTTTATGTAAAACATTACCCTGCTAACGTCATTAGGAAGTCCTTCAGCCACTGTAAATCATGTGATAACCAGTTAACCAATCAGAAGGGCCAGCTCTGGGCTCATGCTGTTCCGTGTCGCTGTCCCCCCCTCACAGATGCAGTTCATCGACGCTCTGGATGGGGACGACCTGCTGCTCACCGGAGAGGTGAAGTGGCGCCCCCTGCTGGAAGAAAATGCCCAGAGCATCCTGAAGGTCCCCACTCCCACTTATAACGACACGGGGCTCTGAGACTCTCGCCGCTGTGTTGGACATTCTGTGAACAGGGTAGACATCAGGACCTGTTCCCCTCCTGATCTCCCCTCTCTCTCTCCCCCCCCACCCCCCCTCCCTCACCCTGCCCCCCCTCCTCATCACTCGCGCGACTGGCAGGGAAAACCGTCGGCCTCATTTCCCCTCATCTCTTGAGAGCAAGAAGATAACATTTTTGGGATTTTGCACTTTTCCTGTTTGAGCACTCAGAAAGGACTTTCGGTATTTATGTTTTTTCTGCTTTGCAGGTGCCACGATATTTATGGACGTTCACACAGCCCGTTTTGTACACACCCTCTGTCGTCTTTGTTCTGTGCAACGGTTCCTTGTTTTTTGTGCTCTCGGAAAATTATGGGAAATGTTTGGCCTCGAGGACCATCGTTCTGTATTGAATGGGGCTTTCCTTTTAAATGAAATAAAATGTTTTCTGGGTGTGAGCCAGTCATGTTTCCAAAAGGAATATCCGCCTCCCTTACTTCCAAGGAACACATCTAGCTTTGCTGTTGAATTTCCAGTGAAACTCTGTAGGTACCTGTTGCATATTTGGCTCATTGTAGGTACACAATAATCGAATGCCACATGACTGGAAGCAGAGGGCAGGGTGTCTCTGTTGCCCGGCTACCTCTGTGGTTGTGGCAGTGAATGTTGGTCTCCATGAGAACGGTCGGTGTGGGGTTGCAGACGTGCAGCCAGGCCATGAAAGGGTCATCCATATTGGATTTCCTCGAGCTCGGAGCAGGCAAAGGGAGGCTGTGGTGCAACATCATCCCACCAGGGGGCGCCAGTCCTCATGACAGACATCATGGTAAGGAGCCTTCATTCTGCGTCACTGAAATGCAGGAAATGGCTTCTTGGCTTTGCCCTGTAGATTTTATTTTTATTATTGAAAATGTCACTTATCCAGTTTATTTTCATCCTATTGGGTCACTTTACAAGTCAGGTGTCAGATATGGTTCCCTGTAAACGCAGGTTTTGCAATCAACTTCCAGGGAAGAAACTGTGTGCGTGATTCAGCCACGTGAGAAGAACCGAAGCTCCTGATGGATTGGCTGGCGTTTGCTGACCTCTGTGACCGTCCTATCACTAGGGCACGGTACGATGCACACTCACCTGGTCACGGGCGTGCCAGCCACTCCTAATGCATAGGTGAAAAGCGGAAATGCCGCTTTGATCTGTGCCGCGACTAGCTGACCGTAGATCTGATATACAGCAGTTGTCATTGTCGCAACGGCTTGACAAGTAGATAAACATTCTTCAACAAAGGAATGCACACGCTTGTCAGCACAGCGGTGCGTATGCACGCGCCTCTCTTTGATTCTTACAGTTTTGCGACCTCCAACGCACCCCTCTTAGCCTGGGCCTTTGAAATCTTTGAAGGCTTTCACTTCAGTGACGAGGAGTAGAAATTAACCCGGAGGCTAACGGGGCAGAAACGTGATCTGTCACTTTGAAGAGATGTATTAATTTGCCTCACGCAGTGCGCATAGCAGTGGAGCGTGCTTCAACACGACGCGACGGAAAGGAGAGGGAACCTGCGGTCTGAACGCAATGTTATATTACATTGAAATCATTTGGGAGAGTCTCTTCACCAGGACGATGAACATCAGTATATAGAACAACAATACAAGAACATCAGTATCACCATGATGACACTGGGCCATTTATAATCACTAATATTTATTCATATTAACCGAACAACAACTGGCATTGTAATGAGAGCATATGATTGGATAGATGATCTTCTTACAGCTACTGTACATCTATAAGGAGGAAATATCCCCATAAAATTAGGTGGACTATGTAGAAAAGGGGTTGTCATTCTTACACGGATCTCCCAACATGGATGTAAATGCCCTCAAATTAAAGCCAGCGGTCTCAACTGTAACCTCATATTCATTGTTTTGTTACAAATCCAAACCAGTCCTGGTGTACTCAGCCAAAACAACAAATGTTATGTCACTGTCCAAGTACTTACGGACTGCGCTGTAGGTATCCAGTTGGGGGAGATGGGAAGGGGAGGTTGTAGATCAGAGGAGCAGCAGCATTCAGGATGAGCTGCAGAGGTCTGATGGTGGCGACAGGTAGGCCAGCAGGTTGCAGTAGTCCAGGCGGGAGATTATCAGCCCTGGGACTAAGACCTGGGTTGAGTCTGTGGGTGTTGTACAAGACGAGTCTCCATGCCACTGCCGTGATGCTCTCAGAGATACACCCAGTTACCCAGTACCACTTTTGAGATTTCTGCTGATAAAGAGGATATGAAGATGAAGATCTTTATTAATGCTCATCCACTTCAACGCATCGGTCTATTTCGACAGCCCATCCTGTCTCCTGGAGAAGCCCATTTGGAATGTGCAATCATGGATTCACCTTTAACTTTGAATTTGTTGTGCATTAAGGCCACAACCTCAATCTCGACAGAAACGCCCTCTTCAGGGATTCTTGGGGTGAGCAGTTAAAACTCAGGTCAGGCACCATAATGAGCTCTAAATTCCGAAATTCGATGTGGACCCATAAGAACTGCAAACACCCTCGGATTGGAAATGTCGATGTTAAGATGTGATATCTGCTCGACTGGATCAGCAATTTATCACCCATCGGTTTAGGTTTAGCTTTAGTTCTTCCTTTCTTTATATATCTGAGCAGAAGATTGACCCTGGCAGAGTGACAGTAGGCTAGAAAACTGGTTCTAGCTCATTCCCCATTTATTTGTTTTCCTCACTGAAGCAATAGCCTATAAAAGCAAACTTAAGATATGGAGCTAAACAAAGCAGAGATAGATGCAAGATAAAAATGTGTAGTCACAGCTAGTGCAGGAGATGTTTCAAGGCCCGGAAAAATAAGTGGAGCGAAACGCACTGCATTTCACAGCGGGAAGGGTGGGCACTGATGCGTACGCCTGTGTTTGTTTTGTTTCGCTGACGGTTTCTTTAACTTGGAGACGTAATGAAGCCTTTCGGTTTAAACCTTTTACACTTTTACACTATTACTTGATTTGTAATAGTTTTATATCACAATTAAAGTCTCGTTCATGAAGAGGGCCAGCAGATCTATACAAACCTAAATAGGTTACTTTAAACCCCAAAATAAATATTTACAGTCAATTTAGGATCTGATTGTCCATATTGTTAGCAGAAAAGCAATGTTCAAATTGTTCAAATTCAGTCTTCACCCGTCTACTTTCTGGCAATGGCAAGTTAAAGTTGTTACTGCACAGAAATACACTCAGTGACAACTTTATTAGGTAGACCTGTACACCAGCTTGTTAATGCCAATATTTTACCGGCCAATCATGTGGCAGCAACTAAAGGCATGAAAGCATGCAGACATGGTCAAGAGATTCAGCTGTTTTTCAGACCAAATGTCACAATGGGGAAGTAATGTGATCTGAGTGACTTTGACTGTGGACTGATTGTTGGTGCCAGACTGGGTGATTTGAGTATCTCAGAAACTGCTAATCTTTGGATTTTCATGCCCAACAGTGTCTAGAGTTTGCGGGGAATCGTGCGAAAAACAAAAAATGGCCATTGAGGTGCAGAAACGGGTTGTTAATCAGGTCAGAGGAGGATGGCCAGACTGGTCGAAGCTGACAGGAAGGTGACAGTAATGCAAATAACCGCGCATTACAACAGTGGTATGCAGAAGAACACACAACACGTCAAACCTCTAAGTGGATATACCACAGCAGGATGTCGAAAAAATAAGTCCATTAAAGGCCTAATAAAGTGCTCACTGAGTGGATATAGGTATTGATTATATGCATAAAACAGTGTGTGACTAACCACCAGTTGTCACCTACTTAATGTCAAATATAATTCCAAACCTCTACAGTAGGCCTATTACTCAAGTACATAATTAACAAAACACAAAAATGCAGTAGGTGTTTGGCAACCTTTGGTATGTTTGTATTTGATGGTGCATTGACTGTATGCAGCTTAACACAGGCACTGTTACAGATTTACTGGGTACATTTTTGGCTCACCCTGACTTTTCATTTACGACATGAATGCACATTCCCTGTATGCTAATACAGTAATTATATGTGTCAGCCCAGGCTTTCAATGCATTTCAAATCAGCAATGGAACACACAGTCCCCGCCAAAAGTATTGGAACAGCAAGGTTTTGCTATACACTGAAGACAATTGAGTTTGAGGTCAAAAGATGTACATGAGATGACCGATCTGAATTTCAGCTTTTATTTCCTGGTATTTTATCTAGATTTTTTAAACAACTTAGAACATATCACCTTTTGTATCAGACCACCCAATTTTTACATGACAAAAGTATTGGAATGTGTGACTGACAAGTGTTTTTTGATGCCCAGATGTGTCCCGTTAGATTGATTTGTTCAACAATAAATAGTTCTGAATGTCTACTCTTGGTTTTAGCCTTGGGTTTTGTCTGTGAAGACTGCATTTGTGGGTGGCACATATGGTGCAGTGGGTAGCACTGCTGCCTCACAGCAAGGAGGTCCTGGGTTCGAATCCCAGTCAGCCAGGGCCTCTCTGTGTGGAGTTTGCATGTTCTCCCTGTGTCGCGTAGGTTTCATCCGGGTACTCCGGGTTCCTCCCACAGTCCAAAGACATGCAGGTTAGGCTGATTGGAGAATCTAAATTGCCCGTGGGTGTGAGTGTGTGAGTGAATGGTGTGAGTGCCCTATGATGGACTGGCGACCTGTCCAGGGTGTATTCCTGCCTTTTGCCCAATGTATGCTGGGATAGGCTCCAGCCCCACTGCGACCCTATTCAGGATAAGCAGGTTTAGATAATCACAAACAATCTCCACAGGGCAGTCAGTGACATCACAAACAATCTCCACAGTGCAGTCAGTCAGGGCAGTCAGTGACATCACAAACAATCTCTACAGGGCAGTCAGTGACATCACAAACAATCTCCACAGGGCAGTCAGTGACATCACAAACAATCTCCG
Organism: Conger conger; assembly: GCF_963514075.1. Taxonomy (NCBI): domain Eukaryota; kingdom Metazoa; phylum Chordata; class Actinopteri; order Anguilliformes; family Congridae; genus Conger; species Conger conger. Next base: position 34,670,230 of record NC_083773.1, read on the forward strand.
CAGGGCAGTCAGTGACATCACAAACAATCTCCGCAGGGCAGTCAGTGACATCACAAACAATTTCCGCAGGGCAGTCAGTGACATCACAAACAATCTCCGCAGGGCAGGGGGAAGGCATCTCAATCAACCGCTCAAAGAAGTCTTAGAGAGCAGCAATATAGAGGCTATATCTGAAGATGCAAACCACTCATCAGTAGTAAGAATCGGAAGGCAAGATTACAATTAGCTTCTGTAGTGGGCTCACTAATCTTTATTGATGATGTAACTCATAATGGTAGCAGCAGGATGTATTCGGAAGTCTACAAAAACATTCTGTCTGCCAACTTATGGAGAAATGTTTTCAAACTCATTGGGAGGAACTTCATCATGCAGCAAGACAATGACCCAAAACCCACTGCCAACACCACAAAGGACTTCATTAGGGAGAAAAAGGTTTTAGACTGGCCAAGTCAATCACCAGACCTTTACCCAATTGGCCATGCATTTCACCTCCTGAAGAAGCAATTGATGGAAAAAATGCCAGAAAACAACAACTGAAAGAGGCTGTAATAAAAGCCTGGAAAAGCACCACAAAAGAAGAATGCAAGAGTTTGGTGATGTCAATGGGTCACAGGCTTGATGCAGTCATTGCAAGCAAAGGTTATGCGACCTAATATTAAGTGTAATTTACTTAAATACTCTCTGTTCCAATATTTTTGCTCACCTAAAAATTGTGTGGTCTGATACGAAAGGTGCTATGTTCTAAGTAGCTTAACACATCTAGGTCTAAATACCAAGAAATAAAAGCTGAAATTGGCCTTGCTGTTCCGATACTTGAAGGGGACTCTATTAATCTGTTTTCAAGCTTGGCTGTGTCCACTGGGTTCAATCTGCCACAATTTTTTAGTTTTTTAAAGCGTTAAGAGTTTATCCAGATCTGTGTAGGAAATGCATTCCTTTTTTATTTCCCCATTTCTGGGCCAACATTCTCAGCTGTTTTGGATTAGTCAGGTGTATTCAGTTGCTTCCTTGGTGCAGGTATAAGTAGTATCTAGTCTTGATTCTTGGCTTTTGATTGCCTTTGGACTCTGTGGAGTTTGTGACAGGTCTGTGAATGGTGCAAATGTTGTGAAAATGACAGTCAAAGAAGCCATTGGATGTGCGTTGGATAGTTGTCCTGCTCGATGGTAAACTTCCACCCCAGCTTCTGGTCTTTGGTGGACTGAAACAGAGGTTTCATGCCAGTTTTTGGCTGTACTTAGTGCTGCCTCTCCTGTCAGCTCTGACGAGTTGCCCAGTCACTGTGAAAGAGAGGCATTCCCTAGAGCGCAGCGTGATGTTGTCATCATCGTGCTTCGCTCTGGGGATGGTGTTAAGTGTGGGCATGTGCAGTGCAGCATTTTGGCCACACAGCTCTATTCTCATCTGACCATGCACCCGTTCAGCTGGATCACCCTCGTGCTTCAGGGCGGGTTTTTGTAATAAATGCATATATAATATATATTGCATATATTCTCTGAAATTACTTTATCCCTGATTTGCTGAGAACCAACGAGTCTACATTTTTCTGTCTTACCTATTCATGAACTGACCAGTGATCCTCCCAAAACAGGTGTTCATCATGGAATCTTGACAATCATGTAGAATAGGTAGACACATGGGAATAGGTAGAAGCCTATTTATGTACAAAACGTATCATATGGCTTGTTCTTCTTCCTCTTCTTTCTTTCTTTTTTTTTTCTTTATTAAGGGAGCGAACCATAGGAATACTTATGTCTTTCTATTTCTAAGTATTTTGTACTTATTGTAAACTTGACCTTAGTTTAAAAACATTTAGGCACAGACCTTGTTATTAGGCACAGGGTACCATGAGCTTTAATGGTGTCAACGTTTTTTGTTTGTTTTTTGTTTTTTCAGAAGAAAACAATGCAGCTTCCACCATAATAGCCTACTGAGAGGAATGACAAGCAGCCAGGACAGGCCTTTTCATCTCAGTGCAGGAGGACGAATCCAGACATGCGCTGATCCAGAACTGCTCGCACACCATTTTCATGTTACCTTTCAATACACAAAGACTTGCATTATACAAAACAACTACCACTGGCACTCATTAAATACACACACCTTCAAGCAGCGGTGGAAAAACCCGTTTAGTCTAATTTACCGCAGCAAAGACATTCGCATCATGGAAGGATGACGAGGTAGGAGTCACTTCAACTACACAGGACGACGTGACGGTTAAATTGCGCGTTTTATCCGAACTAATAAGCCATCGTTTTTTAAATGCAGAGGAAAATTATTTCGGTCGTTTGCGTTGTTGGGGCCGTTTCTAGTGGAATGACCACGCCCGTGCTTGCCAGGGCTAGTGTGCAGAGGGTCACATGACCGCATCCACCACCTTGTCAGGACCTGCCCTTCCTGCAGGGCCTTCCTTTGCATCGACGGCAGCACGGATGGGATTTAAGCGATAATGCAGTGCGTGTTACCGCTCGCGGACGCCAGTCGTCCCATTGGAAACGTCTGCACATCACGCGCTCCAGGGCGTCACAGCTGGTGACTGAGGCATCCCGTCTCCAGATAAAGAAGTGTTCCTCTTAACCCAATCTAAATCAACACACAATTGTTTGAATTACAAATGTATGGATATAGTAAACGTTGATGGGAATTGGGTTCTGTTTTAATGTGTTAAGTGTGGGCCGTTTGCCGCAACACTTTCCTGCATGTTGAGAAATAGTATATATATATTTTTTTTAACAAGATTTGCATGCATTATTATGCCTGTCAGCTTCACTGTGCTTGCCTATTTACAAACTGAAAATGTGTGCATTTCATTATTAACTTTCAGCCTCAAGATCTGGTACAAATTTTTATAAAACCTGGATATTCACGAGGAATAGCCTCAAAGAAGCGAGTTGCTTAAATCCTGGCTATGTCTGGTAATGTTACATTTACTTTTGCAGGCTTGGCTAAGGAATTATTGTATATTAAGGAACTCTGAAGTCAATGAAATAAAGCCAAGCCATTTGGTTGTAACAGAGACTAGGTTCCCAGCACTCCAAGAGAAAAAAAAGATTATATAGTAGCTTGAGACAGAGAGCAGAACAGAATAGGTTTGGAAAATGCCATGCTGATGTGTAACAGCCGGCAGACCTTACGTAATATACACTTTACTATCTGCTTGATTGTTTTCTTGCAAATGCTTTGTTGCTGACTACATCTTCAAGCACTCCCATTGTGTGCCGTTTTTAGCAGTAAAAGTGAGAACTGTTGTTCGTAACTTCTTTTCTTTCCTTGTTGCAGATAGAGTCTGGTAAAACTCGATTGGGCAGTTTGAGAAGGTGATCTTTGAAGCCGTATGCCAAACGATGTGTTCTCAGGAGCTGGCGCTAAGACTTGGCCTAAGGGAATCTACGGCCAGTAGTGCTCTATGCTGCTGACACTAGGTGGGATGGTTCCCAGTACCTAACTGATACGTGCAATACGGCAGTTGGAAATGAACTGATAGGGTAATGGTGCCCATCTACAAATATCTGGCATGTAGAATTCAAGAGAAATTTGGGTACTGCGTACATGTACTCAGAAGTAAAGCACAACACTGGAGGAATTTTTTGTGGTTCTTCAATTTGCCACCCTTTTTTAAGGTTCTCTGGGGTACCTTTTGAAGACATTTTTAGGGGTTGAAATGTGCCTGGAGGATTCTGTTATCTAATAATAATAATAATAATAATAATAATAATAATAATAATAATAATATAAATTAAATGTTTAGAATACATCCCAGAACTCGCCACATCCAAATAACAACTTCTTTTAAGAAGGTTCTTCAAATACTAGGATGCTTAGGAGAACCCTTTTTAAAGAGGGGATCGTTTTCAAAGTTACAAAGGTTCAAATATGAACTGGTGACAGAGGAAGGGTTCTTCAATTAACTTTAACATTCATTAAGGGACCATTTGGGTTTTTTTCTTTTATTTTAATTTCTAGAGTGAACAGTACTGGATTTGTGTGTTTATTTCATCAATGCCTTAAATTGACCCTGCATTTTTTGAAAATGGCTAAAATGAGGTGGATAAAATGAAAGGAGTTTAAGATAATTGAGGGAAATAATTTTTATGCAAAATGACAAAATAAAATGAAATGGAATCACAAGTTTTAGGTTCGATATGATTGGTGGTAACTGCATTTAAAAAGTTGTTTTAAAAAAATAATCTTTCTTACAAAATTCTAATGAATCCTGATGATCTCCGATCGGTAGTTCCTCTGATATACTACGAGCTTAGGGAAATTCAGCTCTTCCATTCACAGTAGTCAAAGTATTGAAGAATACCCCAGTTCATCTTATTTAAAAAGTACATTTTTGAAAGAATAATTATGAGTATCACATGTATTTCTCTGTTTAATATATTTCTATTTGTATTTTCTTGTATTAATACATACAGCTGGGGGAGGAGGCCTTGGAGGGTTCCTAATGCAGCATTAGCTTACACTGGCTTGGTGACGTATTGCTCTGAGCGTCTTTACATTTTAGATTTTACTGGAATCCCAACTCATGTACTTTTCTATATATTGTATATTTGCTTTGGTTGTTATGATTAGTTCACTGAGTGCTTCTGTGTGTTGGGGCATATTTCAGGTGCGTGTGTGTGTGTGTGTGTGTGTGTGTGTGTGTGTGTGTGTGTGTGTGTGTGTGTGTGTGTGTGTGGGTGTATCTGTGTGTGTCTGCGTGTGTATGTGTGTGTGTGTGTGTGTGTATGTGCGTGTGCGTGCGTGCGTGGTAGTCTCTGCATTCCCACCCCATACAGCCTGCTGAAGAGTATGCCCTTTTACCACTGCTATTTATTACGGTCTATAGATTCAGTAGCTTCAAAATGATTAAGTTTATGCAAGCTGATTTAGCAGATAGCCACGGTGAAACATACAAATATTTTCACGGAACCTTCGGGTCTCTTAGCCTTCTGCTGCCGTTTAAATCACCAGACTGGTTTCTCAATTTCTGTCTGAGAGCCCAATAGTCTTTTACAGGTGGTAAAGGGCCATGTAAATTAGCCCTGTGTAAGAGAAGTCCTGTCCCTTTTATTTGCTATTCAAATTAAACGACACGACATTCAGCCGTTTTATATGAGCTATTATTGATTCTATTTTCTGATTCTGTTTTATGAATACATTCTAGGATCATGATGAGACTGCACGATGTTAATTAGGACACATACTACAGTCACACAATATTTAGCTTTTTTTCCAGCACAAACCTTGCGTATAACGTGGTTAGTCATTTTAACAGCGATTGTAACGCATTTAACACAACTCAAGGGGAGCAGTTTCATTTGCAACATCTATGAATCGTGGCGCCGTTTCAAACAAAACCACATGACATTATCATTGTTTCGTAAGTTGTAGCCTACTTGGTAAACAATGACGCTTTCACGTTCAAATCCTGATAACGTTAATAAACAATATTTTCCAGGTGATCTCTCTTTTACGAAACCAATAGCCTATTTCGCAATGGTGAGTCAGAATGTATGATGTAGTTTCTTTATCTGGGAATTTCCTCGTGCGATGTGTAAGAATATATGTCAAATTATCTCTATATTGGCCGTCATCTCATTTCCCAAGGCAATAACAAGACGGAAGCAACATTATTACTGCTTTAGTGCGAATTCCGGTCATGCGAAGAAATGTAAAGGTTCGCATTGAAAGGAACTGAAAATGTTAAATATTCACATATAAAATAGTGGCAACAGGTTGAAAATATTTTTAATGATTTGTTTTGCATACATTTAGGAATATGGTCATTTAACCATAATAGTAGTAGTTAACTACAACAATGCAGTAGCAGCAATGGTAATCCAACTTCATTACCTAATAACCTAATAACATGATCCGATTCGAAAGGGGGAGGGGTAGAATTTTACTGTTAGCTATTAGCTTGAACAAATGCTTCACTGCAAAGCGATCCTATCGGCTCAGCAAGAGGAGAGACGGGAGGGAGTGTTTTTTTTACATACAAGGTGTGGGTGGAGCTACAGTACGTTTCAGCCCACAACAGGTAGCTCGGTACAGGTGAACGAGAGGCGTTTCTCAGTGAACTGATGATACGAAAAGCCCCCGGGACGACAGTCAGTACAATGACAGAGAACGGCAGCGACTAGTCATTTGCAACCTATAAAAAGAACATTTCCTGGTGTTGTATTTAGACTAATGCATTACTCGTGGTACATTTGGCGTGAATTATAGTACCATTACGCGGAGATTAAATTATCTGGTAAGTGTAAAACTACCAGAACAATGATCAGCTCAGACCTGCGGCCGACAACCCAGCGTAAGACTCTCGGTAAACTTGCCACTAGACTGGAAGAAGTGAAGAATCCATGGCGACAGGTGTCAACCTTGGAGCTTAGCCACAACGAGGCCGCGAGACTGGCTACAGATGCTTTGCTGGAGTCCGGAGAGAAAGAATACCGGCGGGTGTTAACGGATGAGAGAGAACTGAATTTTCTTTCACCCCTGGAAATCCGGTACATTACTGAATACTCAACCAAAAATATATCCGATAGTAGTAGCGCAAATGGCTCAGAGCGAGAGTTTGGGGAGGCAGACGCGGTGTCGGAGCTTACGTCCGGGACGTATTTTCCATCGATGTCGGACGAAGATGCACCTATCCTGGAACTTGGCTGGCCTGAGCTCCCCGTCCGGTACGGTCCATCTGAAACCCAGATCTATTTCCAGAGGGACAAGTCTCACAACATTAAAGATCTCATTCGTTCCCTTATCAATAAAGCAAAAAAGGTAGGTAAGGCAGGTGTCGTATAGCTAAAGTACCACAATATGTATTATTATGCTGTATTTTATGTAAAATCATGCAGACTGGTCAGTCAATATTTTGTTAAGAATTGTAACAATGGAAGATGCTTGTTGAATACTAGGATGTCCTGTGTTATGTGCAGGAAGACAGCCATACAGGAAAGCCTATTCACTCCTGGAAAACACAAATGCATCAGCTACGTTTGCAGTTATTTTTGTTGTGAGGGAAATTAACTTTCAAACAAGTTTGATTGCTTGTTGGAATGTGCCTGCTCAAAATGCATAGGCAAAATTTTAATGTGCTTCTCTGACTGAAAAACTGTACAGGAAATGTAGCATTCCATATACCTTAGCTCAGGGGTGCACAGCAAGGGCCGATCCGCTTCAGAATTTTGTGCCAACTTCTGCTCTTAATTATTTAATCAAATCAGCTAATCAGCTAAATTAAGTCTTGATCAGCGTAGTGGTTAAGGTAAATGACTGGGACACACAAGGCTGGTGGTTCGAATCCCGGTGTAGCCACAATAAGATCCGCACAGCCGTTGGGCCCTTGAGCAAGGCCCTTAACCCTGCATTGCTCCAGGGGAGGATTGTCTCCTGCTTAGCCTAATCAACTGTATGTTGCTCTGGATAAGAGCGTCTGCCAAATTCCAATAATGTTATGTAATTTTAATGTTATGTAATTTGTATATGCACCAGCCACAAACTGCTAGTGTGTCCTTAAGATTTTACTGTGCTCAATTACAAGAGGGAACCAACATCATTTCTGAAAAGTAAATGAATGTAATTGGTTGGAACAAAAGCCAGCTCGCAGACGGACCGGAGTTGTGCACCCCTGCCTTAGCGGAACAGTCTGATATATTGCACAGTTCTGTGATGTGGTAGGTGTTTGTGAAGTAGTGTAGTTTGTGTCTGAGTTGGTAATGCAGGTGTCAGGCGGAGGTGTAAGGTAGCAGGCGTAGGTGGGATAGGCCAGATGAACAGGCCTTGCTCTTCCTAAGTTTATTTGATATGGAGTTCAGAGTAGACATGGTTGAAATATGTCAGTTAATAAATAAAAACGAAAATTTTCAGACATGGATTGAATGTGTTGATTGCTTTCATGATTTCCTCCACTTGCAGGTTATTGCCATAGTGATGGACCTTTTCACAGATGTGGATTTACTCTGTGATTTGATGGAGGCCTCAAACAAGCGAAAGGTTCCTGTGTATATTCTTCTAGAGAGCACGAACCTGAACTACTTCAAGGACATGTGTACTGGTCTGGACATCCGCAACTCCCATCTGAACGTAAGAATGATGATGTCCTACTGTATGTCACAGCCCAATGTTAATTTTTGACAGTCTAACCTTCCAGATTTAGATCACTTTACATTAATGGCATTTGGCAGGCGCTCTTATCCACTGCAACATACATTTGATTAGATCCTATTGTGGCTACACCAGGGATCGAACCACTGACCTTGCGGGTCCCAGTCATCTACCTTGACCACTACGCTACGGACCGCCACTTCTGCATTTGCCACATGTTTTCATGAAACTTCTTATTTGGTTTAGATGTAATGGAATTGTGCATCATTCTTATCTGTATCTGACAACTACTGATCAATTATCAGTAGAAAAAGCACAGCAGCAAGAAGGTCTGGGGTTCAAATCGTAGCAGTTCAGGTACATGACTGGGACCCACAAGGTTGGTGGTTCGATCCCCAGTTTAGGCACAATAAGATCCGCACAGCCGTTGGGCCCTTGAGCAAGGCCCTTAACCCTGCATTGCTCCAGGGAAGGCTTAGTCTAATCAACTGCATGTCGCTCTGGATAAGAGCATCTACCAAATGCCATTAATGTAATGTAATGTAATGAATTGTAACTGGGGGCTTTCTGTGCGGAGCTTGCATGCTCTCCCCATGTCTGTGTGGCTTTTGTCCGGGTCCTCTGGTTTCCTGGGTTCCTGCCTCTCACCAAACGCATGCACACACACACACACACACACACACACACACACACACATACATACTCACCCAGGACCCTGACCAGGAACTAGCAGATTAGATAATGGGTGACATTCAAATGAATAATGTACTTGCACGCATCTCTTGTACTGCACTACCGTTTACTCTAATGTCTCTTTCTGAACTGAAAGCAGTCTGTCATTGGGGCATTCAAAAGCATTGTTTAATTTTTGCCTGAGGTTTCTTGCTTTGCATTTTGCCAAAAATGCATGTAGAAGTATAGTTGAGAAATGTTGTATTTGATCAGTTCACACATGCTTGCTTACTGGAGATACATTTATTGTGGCAAAATGTGTGATGGTTCCTGATGCGGCAAATTCATCTTCACTATATATTGAATGGAAAACTCTTAAAGGAGTAACATGGTGGTTGGTCAGTTTTGGAGAAGTAAGCATTTTAAATTTATCGTCCTATTTTCATCCGTTTGAGAATGTTCTCCTAGTAGTACATCACATAGAGGATAACCACTCCCCTTATCCCTTCCCTATAACTCGTGACCCACTGTTTGCACTGCTGGCGTACAGGAAAGTGTGGGCACGTCATAGTTAATTGACTGTTCGCATTAACATGCCCAGACAGTTCGGGTGAACTTTTATAGTGGGAAATTTAGGATTTGAAAAATACGTTTTAAAATACATTTAAATGACTGAATAATAAAACAAACATGCACATAATTGTTTTATAACTGGCAAGTGTTACATTCAACCACCATGTTACTCCTTTAAAACACCAAGAGCTGAATATAAATAAATAAAAATATCAGACTGTCAAATCAGTCACACTCACACACTCCCACTTTATCTTGAAAATGCATCAATTGTTTAATTACTCTGGAGAAATATGGATACCTACTGGTGTTTTTTTTGTCAATCTCATTTTAATTTGATTCTTATTACTTCACAGAATATGAGAATTCGCAGTGTGTGTGGAGAAACGTACTGCACCAAATCTGGGAAAAAGTTTACTGGCCAAGTACAGGAGAAATTCATGATCATCGACTGTGAGGAAGTTATTGCTGGATCATATAGGTGAGGAACCTTTATTCACTTATACTTCACTCACAGTTCTAGGCAGGAAGGTTCAGCCTTCACCAAGGTTAATGGAAAACGTGTGTCCGTATTTAATTAATGTGACACTTGCATTTATTTGTAGGTCAAAGCACAAATTCAGACAATTGCTGATCAAATGATGGTCAAGGTTTAGAGTATATATTGATTAAATCCAGGCCAAAAATAAGGACAAATTTGTATTGAATACATGCTAAATTTAACATTGAATTATGATTCAGTCAAGGTCAGAGAGGTCATTATTACTCAACAGGATCGCACACCCTTTCCACGTTAGGCACTCTGAAGCACGGGGGCGAACTATCGCGCCAATATGAATTTTAATGTTTCAAATGTTCCATTCCTTAGTAATGATGGATGATGGCATTAACTCCAACAGTGTCTGGCCCTGCTCCCAGCTATTATGAGCTCATATGCTGTGTCAGACACTGTCGGGCTTTAATGAAACAGAACTACCGCTGTAATTTGACTGTCCTTTACCTGTTATTACTCTTTTATAAATCACTTGCAGGGTACCTTTTTTATTGTAAGCACTGTAAGTAGCCTTTGAGAAGAATGTCAGTTTATCAAGTAGATTATACTGTAGCAGGCGATACCGGAGATTTGGGGAAGTTCTAAATGAGTGTACTTGTTCCGCGTTTGGCTTCATAAGCTATTGCTCCCATGATAAATACTACTCTCGTCCTCCACTTTTGTAAATAGTAGTAGTAAAGTCACTGTCAGGCGGCAAAAAAAAAAATCCTGAGTGAGCTTTGCCGTTTACGGTGTAAATTGCATTTTGACTGTTACTGAGAACATAGTGCTGTAGGAGTCTTGGCTCTTGGCCTTGAAAGTTTGAAGGAAGTGTGAGCTATCAGCTGTTTGTTCAGGTATTGATGTTTTAATTTAGGGCAGGGACCAGGGCAGACAGTTATCTATGGTTTAACTTGTGGGTGAGTGCGCAAACACTCTTAACACCGTCTGTAGGTTCTCCTTCTTGCTTTTGAAGAGGCAAAGCTGTTTATTTTTTCCTAAGATCACTTGAGATAATCTCTGTGGCTCTCTGAATGTGTACTTGTGGACATAGCCAGACACAGGTCAATACACATTTTAGGGGAAAAAGAGCAACAAAAAAAAGTCAAGGTTGTTGCTATGTTGTTACAAAGCCTATGGGGTTTCACATAGGAATGAATTACAAAACAACAGAGCCGCTCTTCAGTCTCCATGGCGTCCCACACCACAAACCCATTGTGTGCGTGAATCACTGTGTGGTGGTGGACCATGCTGTGCTCTCTTATTAACATTTAATGGAGAAAAACTGTGTTTCTTTCCGGAACAACTTGGCAACAGTAACTGCCATTTAGACGAAATGACCCTCATTTCAGAAAACAACATTTCAGATCATTGAGGATAAAAGTATTATCGAATCTCATCTCAAAATGCTACTGTATGCTTTGCATCACACACCATGGAAACAGATTCAGGACTTGGTTCTTATTGTATCTCGGTCTCCCGAAGCTTATTGCATTCACCTGCAGAAATCCATGTTGCCTAATGTAGATGCAGAAAGGGTACAAGGCAAGAGATTTATCAAATAACTTCCAGAATGAAAATTGGTGTCATTGTGATCGTAATTAATTAATTTAACAGAGAATGTGCACATGGATTGACCAGAAAATTATGAATCAGGGTTGATAGTTCCAAACATGGAAATAACATCTTCAACTTTCTTCAGGGTGGCACGGATGGTGCAGTGGGTAGCACTACCGCCTCACAGCAAGGAGGTCCTGGGTTCAAATCCCTGTCGACCAGGGCCTCTCTGTGCGGAGTTTGCATGTTCTCCTCGTGTTTGCGTGGGTTTCCTCCGGGTACTCCGGTTTCCTCCCACAGTCTAAAGACATGCAGGTTAGGCTGATTGGAGAGTCTAAATTGCCCATAGGTATGAGTGTGTGAGTGAATGGTGTGTGTGCCCTGCGATGGACTGGTGACCTGTCCAGGGTGTATTCCTGCCTTTTGCCCAATGTATGCTGGGATAGGCTCCAGCCCCCCTGTGGCCCTGTTCAGGATAAGCGGGTTAGGATAATGAATGAATGAATGAACTTTCTTCAGTTAAATGGTTCTTGTCTTCCCTTTATAATCAAAGGGCGGTATTTTTACACAGTATTTGAATATTAATTGGGACTTTGAAATTAGGGGGGGAAAAAAGAAATAATAAAAACATATTTATTCAGATAATGAAAAGGTTTAATCAAAATAAAAAACAAGAGATTTAGCTTGGGCATTCCTTAACACAAAATAACAAAAGAACATACCATAGTCATGACATAGCTTGAACCGCAAGCCAGCTACATTTCTGAGGAGGACAAACCAGTTGATAATTTCAATAATATTTAAAGTTTGTACATTCATCTTAGTGTGGCTCCTGTAGTACAAGGGTGTCCAATTTCACCTGAAAAGGGCCAGTGTGGGTCCTGCTTTGTTCTAGGCCGACTAAAACAACTGAAATGATTGAAAACCATGATAAGTTCCTCATTAAATCTTGCTGTGTCATAGCTTGGGGTAGGCACATGTTTGTCACATGCTCTTCCCAGTTAAGGTATTTTGTTTTGGGTGATCGCCTGTTTACTTTAGTCTGTCATTCAATGCTGATTATGTTTGAGCAGGAATGACAGATCACTTCTTTGTTCAACCCTTATCCCAAACGATCCTCATGCATGTGCATTAACTGCTCTCACTATAACAATATGAATCCTCTGGTAATGTGAGTGTGCTGTGCAGTCAGGTCTCCTGTGCTGTCAGGATATCCGTGTCCTCCCTTCCTGTGTTGTGCCTGACTGTAGTGCGTGTGTGTGTGTTTGTCTGTGTTTGTGTGTGACTGTGCTGTATGTACGACAGTGCTGTGTGTGACTGTGCTGTATGCGTGTGTGTGTGTGTGGCTGTGATGTGTGTATATGTATGTGACTGTGCAGTGTGTGTGTGTGTGTGTGACTGTGCTGTGTGTGTGGTTGAGACTGTGACTGTCCTGTGTGTGTGTGACCGTGCTGTGTGTGTGGTTGTGACTGTGTGTGTGACTGTCCTGTGTGTGTGGTTGTGACTGTGTGTGTGACTGTCCTGTGTGTGTGGTTGTGACTGTGTGAGACAGTGCTGTGTGTGTGCTTGTGACTGTGTAGTTGTGACTGTGACTGTCCTGTGTGTGTGTGACTGTGACTGTCCTGTGTGTGTGTGGCTGTGCTGTTCTCTAGGTGACCGTGCTGTGTGTGTGGTTGTGACTGTGTGTGTGTGTGGCTGTGCTGTTCTCTAGGTGACCGTGCTGTGTGTGTGGTTGTGACTGTGTGTGTGTGGCTGTGCTGTTCTCTGGGTGACCGTGCTGTGTGTGTGGTTGTGACTGTGTGTGTGTGGCTGTGCTGTTCTCTAGGTGACCGTGCTGTGTGTGTGGTTGTGACTGTGTGTGTGTGGCTGTGCTGTTCTCTGGGTGACCGTGCTGTGTGTGTGGTTGTGACTGTGTGTGTGTGGCTGTGCTGTTCTCTGAGTGACCGTGCTGTGTGTGTGGTTGTGACTGTGTGTGTGGCTGTGCTGTTCTCTGGGTGACCGTGCTGTGTGTGTGGTTGTGACTGTGTGTGTGGCTGTGCTGTTCTCTGGGTGACCGTGCTGTGTGTGTGGTTGTGACTGTGTGTGTGTGGCTGTGCTGTTCTCTGGGTGACCGTGCTGTCCCTCTCTCTCTGTGCTCCGCAGCTTCGCCTGGCTGTCAGGGCAGGTCCACAGCAACATGCTGCTGCACTTCTCCGGCCGGATCACCGAGAGCTTCGACCGCGAGTTCCGCTGCCTCTACGCCGACTCCCAGATCATCGATTACTTCCACAACCCGGACGAGGAAGGCCTCCCCTGTTACCCCGTCTACCCGCCCATGTTCCCCCATGGCAGACCCAGGGACTTCCAGGAGCGTGTGAGCTCCCGGGAGAAGCTGGGCTCCGACCACTCCAGCAGCCAGTCCAGCAGCAGCATGTCCAGCGTTAAGAGGGCCCCCGGCATGCCCGCCACCGTCTACCAGGTCACCCATGACACCAAGGACACCGGCAGCCCTTACCTGAGCCAGGAGAGGAGGGGTGGCCAAAGCCCTGACACACTCATCCAGGTACCAGACAGAAGAGGGCGTCAAAGCCCCGCCTTGAACACCCAGGTGACAGACAGGAGGGGCGGTCAAAGCCCTGCTTCTAACACCCAGGTAACAGACAGGAGGGGGGGTCAAATCCCCGCTTCCAACACCCAGGGACTGGAAAGGAGGTTGGTTCAAAACCAGCCCCATACAGCCAGGGGCTTTTCTAACGCCAACGGGCACAGCGCGTCGGCAGAGTGGGGCTCCCCAAGCGGGGGCCAAACGGGGGTCGAGCGGAAGGTCCAGGGCCTCAATCTGTACGAGCACAAGCAGAACTACTACCACGGCGGCATGCCCAAGACCACCGCTGCGATGGACGCCAAAACCACGGGAACGCCGAAACACAAGGGCGCCGCCACCCCCATCCTCAACAAGATCTCCGACTTCTTCCTGCCCACCTATAAGGAGAGGGACATGCGCAGGTCCCCGCCCCAAAGCACCGCCTTCGGGGGGCCCGACCTCACCCAGGCGGAGCCCGAGAGCCACCAGCCACTGCCCCCGCCCCCGCCCCTGTCCCCCGGGCCAGACTCGCCCACAGAGAGGATGCATCGGCAGGACGCCAAGAGGATGACCCTGGGTCACAGCAAGCTGGACCTGGTCAATCACTACAACAAGATGAAAACCAAGCACATCTATAGCAGGTTTGAGCTGAAGAACAACAACTGAAAACCCGGTAGGAGAGGCTGGTCTTCACTTTCGAACGCGGGGAACGATGCTTTGGTGTTTAGAGAGAACCCCCCTGCACTGGAGGGAGCTGTCCTGCTCCACGTCTCAGCACTGCTCCCGCAGTCTAAAGAGTGCGTTGCACTGTCCTGACCTTGTCGACATGAGGCGGCAGGGATGGGAACCTCGTTTTTTTAACCAATATCGATCGATAAATGCACTCCAGTGCACGCTTTCTTCTGAGGAAGCCATTTTTATGCCTGAAATAATCTTTGCTATTTTGTTCGAGTTATTCTGTGAATATATTATATGGTAGGCTATTATTTGCTGTTGGCTAATGGTGAGATATTTGGGCAGTGTAATTTTAGTTGGATAGCAGGTTCACAAGCACTTGATAAGCTGAAACGGTGAATGCCAAGTCTTCAGTCTTGAAGGGGACATCGATATCCTATGATATGGAGTCTTCCAAACTTTACGTGTATATTTACAAGCAGAAACGCTCGGATGAGGATTTCACATCACGACCATTAACCCAACTTTAAATGCATTTAATGGTAACTCGCATTAGATTTTAACCTGCTGTATGACTTTTGTAAATATTCATAATTTGTATTGGAACTTTGTTGATCTATGCAATGGAGTATCTGATGTGAAGCTGGAGGGTGGAGTAACGGCACGATTAGCTGTTATTCAACCAGTCATCGTTGTGAAACACCTTCTAAGTTTCTGTTTGTCACCTGTATATAGAAAGGTGTAGCAACTTTTCAAATATTTAAATGTTTTTTTGTGTTGTTGTTGTCATGCCTTGGCATAGCACAGGAATGCAGTTCTACTTATTGCCTTTTTTCTTAGTTTTCTGTTCTGCCTTTGTCTATAAACATTCCCTTAATGCTACGATTTTTTAAATCTCTTTTTGCATAATGTGAATTTTTTACTGAAAAAAAAAAACTTTTCTAATAACTGTTTTCTTTTCTAAGTGCGATTTGTATATGTTTGTAGATAGTCATGGTTTTCAGTCTTTTTTTATCCTTCAACTGTTTCCATTTCATTAAACCATGCTAATTATTGCTGTGGCTAGAATGAAAGTATTTGATTACAGTGTTACAGAAGAAACATGAATGCAATAAAGAGAACTGGAATGAAGGGAGACTAGTCATTCACTGAATGATGCAGGCTTACACAAATAGTCATGTACAAGTGATTTTTGGGTGGTGGATAAAATAGGATGTGTCCGCACACATATTTTATATTCTTACACTGGGTGTGTGCATCCGTTTGTCGAATGAACATTGATGCACGCAAGGTTTATTTCAGTTCTTTTCAGTACGTAGGACTATTCATTCTATTTTTAGAAAGCCATACTGATTGTGTCCAAGGTGCAGCTGCAAAAGGCCTTGCTGGTCGATCCTTGTTGGGGTGAGCAAATGCAACTGGTGTTTGGTGATTGAGACTCGTTTGAAAGGACTGGGCAGTTAATGTAACGCCATCACTGGAAGGACGGCCTTATGTCTGTTTTCAAAGATCAGCTGATCATTGTGTTTTGCATAGAATTTCCTTGATCATAACATACTTGCACGCAGTCATACACACAGGCACAGCACGGAAGGCCTGGCAGGTTGTTAAGAAGCTGATGAGCTAGACCAGGGGTGTCAAACTCCAGTCCTGGAAGGCCTGTTTGTGGGGTTTTTTGGTTTCCTTTCAATCAACTGTCATTTAAGGACTTGAGAACAAGGTGTGTGAATTCTTTAGCCAATGAATGATTTGAATGAACCACTGGTGCCAAGAACAACCCAAAAACCAGCAGACACTGTGGCCCTCCAGGACTGGAGTTTGACACCTGTGAGCTAGACTATATCTGGAAGGCCTGCAGTGAGTTTATAGCAAGCTTGAGGCCAAGCTTCAAGCAAGCTAGTAAATGGATGTAAACCAGTAATGTGTTTTCAGTCACTATTGTATCATGAACTAACGCTTTTGTTTGGTCTGAGTGATAGCACGGCTTTGGCCTGGTTGGTGTCCATGGAGTGGGTGGAGGCTGGCTATTCTGCACATTGTCATTTCCAGTCCCAGTTAGACTGAACAAGCTCTTTCCAGCTTACAACTCAGAGAGATCCAAACCACTCAGGTCTCTGTTCCACTCCTGTGAGAGTGGGGGAGAGTCCTCCAATTTCAGACGTGCTTTTAGATCAGGTAACATGTCCCTGCGTGTTTATATGGGTTGTACGTGTGCTCTGGAAATAGCATGTGTGCAGAAACAGGCTTCCAAATATGATATGACATGCTCATGTGTTACAGCATGCTTACATGCCGTTTTCCGAGTGGTGCTGGAACTTTTTTTTTTTGCTTTTTTTATTGGATCAGATCTGTCCTGGTTCTAGAGACATCCGCCAGGGTAACAGAATCTCTGGTGCTAGAGTTTCAGCCTGCCGTCCTCATGAATCCTCAATGTTGCTTGCATGTAGAATAGCGTCCTTCATTAGTAGGCCAGTCCATTTTTAGGGGAAGAAAGTTTAGTACTGTTTGGAGTGAATGTTTTTGTCATATGTAGCACAAACCAATCCTCCATAATCAGCAAGATTCCCATGGTCTGAGCCTTGGGGGCATAATGTGGCCTCCGGTTTGTTTTGCATTCGGGGATTTAGGCTACCGAGAATCCCAACCCATATTTCCAATCCCAAGATGTATTTTCACAACATGCATCAATAGAAATAGTAGCAGTCAGCTGTAATATCGTTTAAAATGGGAACGCTTCTCTGTCAAATGCAATTCATCTGTGTGGAGACGGTGGTGGTGACGTGGGATTGCTCAATTGCAACACACCTGTCATGTCTAACTCTGACTGGAAAGGTGGGTTTCGTTCGAATGTCTTGCGGGCCTGCAGTCAAGTTTCCTCCAAGGAAATTCAGAGCGAGGCTAGCACCGAGACGCACGATCACATTGTGACCAAGTGGTCCGCTCACTCAAGAGAGACACGCATATTTTTGCTGTTTCAGTTTGCTTTGATAATCCTGTTGTTTACTCCCTACAGTCTCCCTCCTGTCAGGTTAATTACGTGAATTGCCAAATAATGCGTCACCACTGGCATGTACGTGTGTGCTTGGCACGATCATTGCCAGTTGCGTAACTTATAAAGAATTTCCTTAATGTAGGATTGAATGACTACTGTGTAATTTAGCCGATCATCCTGCATTGCTACTTACAGTATAAAATTTGTGCAAAACCAACATTAATTTAGAGAGCTGCTGAAGCGCATTTACAGAGATTAAGCATTTTTATTGACAGATGTGGAAACGCAGGTTTAGTTATGGCGGTGTGGAACTGTTTTTTTATTGATGGAGATTTAGAAACACTGGTTCCGTTATGGAAGTGTATAAGCGCGGAGAACAACTCGAGGAAGTCACTCGAACGGCTGATTGTAGATCATAGTAGAGTATGTTTTATGGCCCCAGAATAAGACCCAGCTGATGAACTGCATTTTACCAGGCTTTGGGGATTTGTCGTTTTTCTTCATGACATTAATGTATGCCAGTAATAAATGACACACAAATCACCCCCCCTGTCAAGTGGGGTAGCGTGAGTTTCTGTATTCTGTTTAACCAGTTTACTGGGTCATATGCTAGCTGTTTCACTGCAGGCAGTCCTGGGCTCTAGAACATTATGTGTGTGTGTTGAAAAGGTACCAATAGCCTATTGATTGGTACCAACAACTAGAAAAATGAATTAGAAGAGCTAATTGATTCTGGATCTAAGAACGTAATTTGTCTTCTCATCTCTGACACCTCCAAGATGCATTTGTGTGTGGTCAAATGAAGGTCAGTGCACAATTTTCTGCTCAGAGGTTTTCCCACACCTGAACTGCATTCAGGTATGTCATCTGAAAATGAACCCTCTAAACACATTTTTAACCTCTGTGTCATAAACCATAAGCACTAAGCATGCAAATCCTGCTGCAAATCCTTTCTACTTTGTTTTCTGTAATACTGAATAAAGTCAGATTAAACCAAACAATATTTTGATTTAGGTACAAAAAGGTGTATTAGCCAAGATAGTCTATGGGCATGATCGTCAATAGTCTGTAGATAAAATACAACATTCAAAATTCTGCACGTTTTTATGCAAAATATATCAGGCAAGCCGTGTCTGTAAAACTCCCCATTTCACCATCTCATGCCCCATACAATATTACCTTCAAATGTCTGAATTAGTTTCCTAGATTGTCATAGAGTTGTAGAGTTTACTATTTGCACTTTATTTCATTTTTAATATTTTAATTTGTTCAATACATCCAAAGGCCATGAACCCAAAATGTGCCTGGAAGTATTTTTTATCTGTTTTTTAGTTTAACTGCAGATATTGTTTGGCTTTTGGTTTTCTAACGACTGTTCCTTTTTGAAAAATGCCAGTAAAAATCTCAAGTCTCAACACAACAAGACATAGTATGTGGCTTAATTTCAGGAAAGCTCATGTGGAGATTATCCACTAATGTGGCAGGAATAGGCAAAACCGGACTTACTGGATCCAGAATGGTCTTCTTGGCAGCACTGACATCTAGTGGTGAGATATGGTGGTGCTGCATTAGGCACTACCTCTTGCTTGGCAGATAGGGAAATTGGTTTACATGCAAGGTGCAGAGGTGTGTACCCAAAGATAAGAATATATCTTTTAGTGATTAACATGTGAATGTTCTGATTTTTTTTCTTGATGTGAAGACATAAAAACTGAAGAAAATCTGGAAAAATCTCAGCTTATGACTTTATGTTGGTTGGAATATATTGTATATGCGACAGAGACAAGCCCGTGCTATTACAGTAGCCTATATGCTACAGAGACAACCATGCACTAATATATGCTAGAGACATGCCTGTGCTAATACCGTATGCTACAGAGACAAGCCAGCACTAACAGAGGAACCTATACGCTACAGACACGACCATGCTCTACTACAGTATAAACCACAGAGGTAAGCCAGCACTACTACAGTATACGCTACAGAGACAAGCCAGCACTAACAGAGTAACCTATACATTACAGACACAACCATGCACTACTACAGTATAAGTCACAGACACAAACATGCACTACTGCAGTATAAATCACAGACACAAACATGCACTACTGCAGTATAAACCACCGACACAACCATGCTCTACTACGGTATAAACCACAGACACAACCATGCTCTACTACAGTATACACCACAGACACAACCATGCACTAATGCAGTATAAACCACAGACATAACCACGCTCTACTACGGTATAAACCACAGACACAACCATGCTCTACTACGGTATAAACCACAGACAAAACCATGCTCTACTACAGTATACGCTACAGAGACAACCCTGCACTAATATGAGCACTTTAACCGCTCCACTCAAGTGAACAAGCGCAACCGTAGTGTTCCGCTGGCCATTAGAAGGTGCCAGGTCGCTGCAGGGTTATTACCTCAATCCATCTCAGCCGGAGAGGACAGGAAGGCTTTTTTTTTGTTTCCTGAACCGATACATGGACACAGTGCAGTGTTTTTGTTTTTTTCCTGTTCCGTTATGGTTTTTTCAGCTCGAGAGGCGCATCTAGGCCACACTGTTTTGTTCTTCTAAACCGTTATGTTATTCCACTGGTGCCAGACGGAACAGCAGTGGCCACCCGTCGGCTGTGACTAATATAAAGTGGCACTCGAGCAGGACTGTACCGTACCCACGTATAGTGTACTCAAAGTGTGAGACGGCAGCAAGCTGTGGGCCCGTTTCAGACATTCTGTCCATTTCATGTAAAATGTATTCCCTTTTATTTACACATACATGTGCCTGCCAACTTGCATTTTTTTTACGGTAAGCAAAAAAAAAATCACAGAATTCCAAGCGGAGATCATGTTTTACATTAAAACCAGTGAGTTCAGCATTTCCTTATGGCAAACAATATGCAGTCTCAGATGTCAGGCTCACACACACACGCATATGCACCGTCCCACATATATACACATGCATGCACACACGCGTGCACACACATACACACACACAGTAATTCCATACGTGATTGTCCTTGGCATTTCTGTTTGAGCGCGTGGGACAGAGGACGGGATCATACGCCAGGACAAATAGACTGAGCAACAGAGACCAAAACAGTGTGCAGTTGGTGGACGCTAAGAGAGAGGATGCTAAGAGAGAGGTGGCTAAGAGAGAGATGGCTAAGAGAGAGGATGCTAAAAGAGAGGATGCTAAAAGAGAGGATGCTAAGAGAAAGGTGGTTAAGAGAGAGGTGACTAACTCTCCGCCGCTCGTCTCCTCAGGTCAGCGGGTCCGGAGAGCGTCCCTTTAAGCACAGTGACATTTCTCTCCCTCCTCTCCTTGCCGCTGACCTTTTGTCATTTGAAAGAGAACAGGAAAGGGGAAATTGGCTTTTCCATTTTGATTAGGGATGTGAAATTACTGCAAATCAGCCCCTTGTTTCAGACGAGCGAGATGACTCACCCGCCTTGATAAGCTCGATGCTTACTGAGGCAGAGAGTGCCCCCCCCCCCCTCCCTCTCCTCCTACACATGGAGGCATCCAGCCCGGCTCGCCTCCGCCGAGCCTTCAAGCCTTCGCCAGTTTTGTGTTCCGTTGCGGACACAATAAAACAATGATTAAACGGCTCCTGCAGCCTCCTTTCCAGACTGGCCAAAGGGCTGATTAAACACACCGCCCCCCCCGGGCGCCGTGCGTATCTCCGCCTCGGCCCTGGAGCCCGGGGCCTGCCCGCCCGCTGCAGGGTCCCGTCACTCTGCACTTACACCCATAAATGCAAACGGTCGATTGCACAGTTACCTCACGTCACCTGGCTTCTTGGGTCTGAACTTTTGAGGGTAAAACAAAAGCCAGTAGACTCGTTTCAGCTCGATCTGGGATAATTCATCAACGTGCGCCTGCCTGCTGCTGTTTTGTGAAGCTGAAAAGCAAGTAATTGATTGGATGCACAAGAGGGTGAGCTGAGTGCAGCTTCTTTGGATCTTAGGAAAGAGAGTCACCCCGAAATACCTTAGATCAGGGCAGCTCAGTCTTGTTCTGGAGATCTACCGAGCTGAAGGTTTTCATTTCATCCTAAATTTGGCAAATCTGATCCTACTAATTAGCAGAGCTCTCAAAGACATCTCTAGCTGTTCCAGGAACAGGGTTGGGCAGCCCCGCTTTAGATGCTTCCGCCCTACGCAGAACGAGTGTCGCAGTTAGCCCCTGCTGAAAGAGCGTGGGGCTGTCTCAAATTGAGGCAGCATTTGAAATCTCACAGACACATTACAGCTTGGGTCAGATCTAGCCCAAGGATTACAGCTCAACTATAAAATGTAATCAAGAGAAACCTTTAACATCAAGCGAAGAACGGACCGTCGCATGCCTAGCCTCGGCAGTCAGGAATTATGTGGAATCAAAACCTCATTACCGACCGAGAGTATCCAATGAAGGAAATGACTAGAAGATCGTGGCTGTTGTTTTTACTTTCAACCTATTGATTTCGCCGCGCGGGTTCTGCCACAACTGCGGTGACGTGAAGACCTCCACACTTGAGTCACCTTTAAAGGCCAGCATTGACGTCTGTGGAACATCCACGACATTCTGGCTTGTCTGGAATTTGGGTTTAAAAAAATATCTAGTCAGTTATATATGGCTTTAAAAAAAGCATCACACATACTGTGCAGACTACGTACTTGGACTTGGACAATAACACATTTGGACTTGGACTTGGATAGTACTTGGACAATGACACATTTTTTGTATACTCCAGCACATTGGATCTGAAGTGAAATAATAGCTATGGGGTTAGTTTAGACTGTCATGTTTAATTTGTGGGTTTAATTTGAGGCATGAGGGTACATCCATATTGGGTGATCTGTTGAGGAATTACAGCGCCTTTTATGCATAGTTCCCTATTTCAGGGCGCCATTAACATTTGGGACAAATAGCTTCACAGGTGTTTCTGATTAATTTGATATTTTCAATGCCGTCCTCAGAGCAGGTACAATATAAGAGAGCTTTCAGTAGGCATATCTAATCTTGATTCTAGGCTTGACCGCCTGTAACTGATGTTTGTCAATCAATGTACCAGAGTACCAATGAAACTCAACAAAAGCCATTATGAGGCTGACAAATATGAAAAGAAAAACAGTCAGACATAGGCCAAACAATAGTTGCAAATGAAAATAAACAGTTACAGAAAGAGAGCACTGGTGAGCTCAGTAATTGCAATGGGACTGGTAGGCCAAGAAAAACCTCAGTCTGTAACACCTGTCTGGATGGGACTCTGAACCAGATGATTAAAGAATACAGATTACCTAGTACTAAATTTAACTCTTGTCCGGATAGAAAATAAGACAGCGAGACCCAAACTGTACTCCATTTATGACTCAAATCTAGGGGCCTGCGCCAGCAATGTAGTGAAATTCGCTGTTAGCTTGCTGGGCTTCAGTGGTCAATAGAAATGCGCCTGGTGATATTAAAACAATAATCCCCGAGCCCCCATATACATACAGCATCACAGAAAACGCAGAACGTTTGTTAAATGAAGAATACTTTTTAGTTTTCGTAAATTCCCCCACCCCACGACTAAGGCACATTAAAAATATGAGAAAGAAAAAAACGTTGCCTGTTGAGCTCAGTGGTTAGTGTATACTAACTACTTTTCTTTAGGAGAATGGAGATTTTCGTGCTGACAATAATTTCCGTGGGAAAGAGTTTAGTCCATCCCAAATCCAGGCCTAGTTTCTCCAGAGATTAGAGCACAATCGGGCCGGTTGAATTTCCCCGTTCTCGAAAAATGATAGACATTCAGTGGTAGCCAACAGTCGCTCGCTGTACAGGCTCTGGCAATCCGTTCTGGAAATTTAAAAAACCGCTTCAGCTGCGTACTTGCCATTAAACATTCTCAACGCGATTTCCCATTCCTCCAAATTCTAGAACTTTCAGCTGCGAACTCACCCGCTGTTCAGCAACGCGCTTTTACCAGTCCCTTCTCTAACACTTTCACAGCCCAAAGACACAGACATTAGTTTTTGAGCAAAGAAACAAATACAAATGTCCAACTAATCACATTAAAGGGCACAATAAAAATAAGCGGTATCACTACTAATATACCCATCGTAAAACAGAAAAACAGACATGTGGGGTGAACCAAAGTTCAGTAAACACATTTTGAGAGAAAAAAAACTAAACAAATTCCCTCCAAACTCACTGGACGGTGCTTTATCTGGTAGTAAGTCAATGATCCCAAACATACACCAGTGCTCTCTTTCTTCTTTTCTTGATTCCCCAAACAGTTATTTTGGTATGGTTATTGTTTGGGCTATGTAGCAGACTGTTTTTTATTTTCATTTCTCAGCCTCATAATGGCTGCCTTTATTTTTCAAAGGCAGTCAAATGCCTAGAATCAGGACTAGATACTGAAAGCACTCATATGCCTGCACTAAGGAAGTGATTGAACTCACCTTACAAATCAGAAGCACCTGTGAAACCATTTGTCCCAAATGTTACAGTGCCCAGAAAAAAAAAGGGGGGGGGGGGGGGGTATATATAAAAAGGGCTGTAATTCTTACATAGATCACCCAAAATGGATGTACTGTAAATACCTTTAAAGTAAAGCTGATAGTCCACACTTCAACCTCATATTCATCATTTCATTCCAAATCCAATGTGCTGGAGTACTGAGCCAAACAATATAAAAAACAATATTGTGTCACTGTCCAAATACTTACCTACTGTACTGCATTTGCCAATGTTACTTGCTTCAGCTGATGACATCTGATGCTATTTGTAAATGAATGCATCATGTCATGCCCTGTCATTTGACTGCATTGAATATGAAATACAGGTATTTAAGGGAGGTTTATGGACCCAAAGCCAATATGTGGATTCCTCAGTCCTCTGTACCTCCACACAGTGAAATGTTCAGTGTTCAACTCTCACAGACGGCCAGAGTGAACTCATATAAACTCTGTTTAGAGTTTAATTTCCAGCGGCTGTCTTACTGTGCAGGCCGTTTCATGTAACATCACACCCTCCCCGTTTGCTCTCTCCCTCTTGATTGGACGGGATGGGGGGTGTCGGGTCACGTGACCCCTTTCAGCCGCCCTAAGCTCCAAACAGCGACGATGGACACGCCGGCTCGGTCCGCGGGCGCCGGGCCGCGTACTGATACTCTTCGGCGCGAGGAAGTACAGCGACTGCACGCGGAGGCGAATGGAGACGCCCGTTCAGACGCAGCCAGGGAAAAGTGGGGCATGACCTAGAAGCGAACAGAGATTTGGACAGAAAAGGAGGCTGCGAAGGATGGAGGCGAGAGAGACAGACGGAGGGGGGGCAGAGCGCTTCTCTCCTCAGATGCTGTTTACTAACGCAGGTCGGGTGTCTGCTGTGTGGGCTCGCTGAGCGCTGGGTCCGGGCCAGGCGCTATAGCACGAGCAGTGCCGTCCGTGGTCAGAGGGGCCCGTTCTCTGTGTCCGCCGAGATCCGCAAACGGCAGGGCCAGGGTCCGTCCGCCCTCTGCAGAGGCTGGCCCGGGCACCCTCGGCCCTTTCAACATCTGAGGAGAAATTTGCACACATATCCGCCTCTGCTAAATGTGCTGGCACTGCTTAACTGACATAACTACATTCAGCGGCCCTGTTAAAAATGGTACAGTGCCTTTTTTATGTTATATCATTTTGTAGATGGAGATCTAGATGTTCTTTGTAGATGTTCTGAAGAATGATCCATGGTTTTTACATCTTCTTCCTCTCTTTTGTTTTCAAGAAAAATGAAATCCCCCCGACCCCATCCTCGCCTCTCTCCTGGAGGATTTGAGCCTTAAGTATGGCACCTCAATTCCGAGGTGAAAGGAAGCTACAGCTCGAAAAAATGTTCCTTTTAACGGGCTGCGGTGTAAACTGTCCAGTTCCGCACGCTTTGTCCTTTCACATGAAAAGCTCTCGAGTGGCACTCCTCCAGCTCCCGTGAGGAGCAAACCTGTCCTTGTGTCGTTTAATTGGCTCCCACCACACAAATCACAAGCCAACAAACATGGATGTTCTTCGGCAGAAAGGAATAAAGAGTGGGCAGCTCTGTAGTGTGAGAGTGAGCAGCTCTGTAGTGTGAGAGTGAGCAGCTCTGTAGTGTGAGAGAGTGAGCAGCTCTGTAGTGTGGAATAAAGAGTGAGCAGTTCTGTAGTGTGACAGAAAAGAGCAGCTCTGTAGTGTGACAGAAAGGAGCAGCTCTGTAGTGTGACAGAAAGGAGCAGCTATTGAGCACAGGTGTGTAATGCATGTGAGAGGGCAATGCAGACTGGGATGAGGAAGAGGTGTAGAGCAGGAGGACAGGGGGAGAGGTGATATGGAGCAGGTGGAGGAGGCGTGACAGGACGTAAAGCAGGAGGGGGACGGGGGGCGCAGAGCAGGGAGAGGAGCCCCAGGGCTGGGACGTAAAGCAGGAGGGTGCGCAGAGCAGGGTGAGGAGCCCCACGACAGGAGGAGGGGTACGAGGGGGGGAGGGGTCCAGATGGAGAGGTTGCGGTTACGCTCCTGCCTCCCTGCTGCTGCTTTTGGAAGAGCGGGCAGCACCCCACCATCTCTCAGCAGGAAGTAGAGTCACAGACTATGACCCAGATACGCAGTCTGCTGGCTCAACACCCCCGGTGAACAGGCTCTGTCCCTCACTCCCTCCCTGTCCTCCACTCCTTCACCTGCTCCTGCTCTGTGCATCCCCCCCTCTCTCTCTCCCTCCCTCCATCTTTCTCTCCATCTGTCGGTCTGAAAATGTGTTCCTTTCTGTATTTTGTGCTCCAGGGTTTTGGTGAAAATCTACCAGTGAAAAATCCAATCAGTGAGCTTATCTGAGCTACTGTATGCAATATAAATATTATAAATATAAAATAATAATATAATATACATATAATCTACACTATACTCATATTGTCTATAATCTGATAATCCTGCTGGTATAACTTGAAATTAAATGAATGTTCGTTGGCCTAATGCAATATTGCAACCTTTAATGTTACTGAAATGCAACAAGTTAACGAGCTTGATAAAGCACCATTATGTGGACAGCTGCAGTGGTAATTCTGTCTTGTTATCTATGGAGCTATTTAGCGATGTAGGTGACTGAACTGTAGCCTACCAATAGCTATACTAATAAAAGCCACAGCCAACCAGGATAGACAATGAGAGAGACAGCCATTTATTCTGTTTAGCAACAAACATTAAACATTCCATGACAGATGTGGTTATTATAGCAGGACCTGGAGCATTTCCAATTAAATGTCTGGTAGTGTGTGCGTACGTGCATGTGTGTGTGTGTGTGTGTGTGTGTGTGTGTGTGAGAGAGAGAGAGAGAGAGAGAGAGAGAGTGAGAGAGAGAGAGTGACTGCTGTCCCAGTCCACGCTCCATCAGTTTTCCATTTTCAATGCATTCTGCAGGTAATTTGAGAGCCTGCAAAGATGATACTGGTCAAAAGAAAGATGAGGTCACTCCGTTGCTTGTACTCAGCTAGGTGAATATTTCTCAGCACTCAGGGGAATTGTGGAGAGATGAGGCCTGATTGGCTTCACAGCAGAGCTATTTCTCTCTAAGAAAACATCTTTATTTTTCAGCATACATTCAAATCTGTTTGCATTATCATTTACAGGTCAGTCCTTGCTGTGTCTGGGAAGCCATTGTGATGTGTTAAAGTGAGCATGGCTAAAGCCAGCTAAATAACAAATAATAAATTATATCATAAGGTGGCACGGATGGTGCAGTGGGTAGCACTGCCGCCTCACAGCAAGGATTTCCTGGGTTCGAATCCCGGTCGGCCGGGGCCTCTCTGTGTGGAGTTTGCATGTTCTCCTCGTGTTTCCTCCGGGTACTCCGGTTTCCAGCCACAGTCCAAAGACATGCAGGTTAGGCTGATTGGAGAGTTTAAATTGCCCATAGGTGTGAATGGTGTGTGTTCCCTGCGATGGACTGGTGACCTGTCCAGGGTGTATTCCTGCCTTTTGCCCAATGTATGCTGGGATAGGCTCCAGCCCCCCTGCAACCCTGTTCAGGATAAGCAGGTTAGGATAATGAATTAATTAATTAAAATTATATCATAACCCCATGCCCCCCTCCCAAAACCAAGCCTCCAGACCACAATCAACCGCCATCCTTTTTAACATATGATGGGACTCCTGGGGTCAGAAAAGGTTGAACAGGTTACTGCCAGCTAAAATACATGCACTGCACTGCAATATCTGTGAATGACTCCTGTAGTGTTAACTAATTAACACTATCAATGGAACCTTGATGCAGTAGATTGTTATCTACTGCACGTGGCAGCTCTTAGCGCCAAAGCATAGTGTCAGCTTCCGTTCTTCATGCCTGCCCTGACAAAAAGATGCATGTGAATCTCTGTGGTTGATAAATGGCAAGTCAAATTTTCACGGCGCAATCACAGCCCGGGCAACACCTGCGGTCCACCGTCACCCATTAAAAATTTCATCGACTGGAATAAATGTCATTTCTGCTTATCTGGAGTTAAATTATGATTGATCACTCCTTTCTCAATCAGCTGCCATTAATATCTGCTCCATCCCTAAGACATGAGTGACTGCGACAACCACTTCAAGAGGCGAATTGCAGTGGCCACTTTCGGCTCTGGTACATCGCCTTCATTTGTTTTGCTAAAGATCAAGTGTGTGCGTTAATTATTCATGCCCGAGCAGCCTGTGAGGTAGGGTGCTGACCTTTTTCCAAAAGGTTTTGCTCACATATCTACAACGATTCATACCCTCAAAAACTCAGAGATGTTTAGCTTTTTCGGCTTTCGTTATTGAATTTTGAATAAAGTGTCGGAAGGAGGACTGAAGTGCGGCCGCTCGGTCAGGAAGAGGACTGAAGCGCGGCTCGCGGCTCCTTCGCGCATTCATGTTTAATGACGGCAGCTGCTCAGGGTCTGTTTCCATCCATTAATTCCCCAGTTTTAGAGAAGCCGGCCGTGGTAATGCTGCGGCGATGCTGTCGAAATGGATTCCCTGCTCTCTCCCTCTGGGCTTGCAGTAGCCGTCTGTGAAGCTTCAGGATCGACACACTGTGTGCGCCACATTACGCCGTCGTATCGACAGCTACACTCTGTGTCCATAGGAGGCGACTTGGCACAGACACACGTACAGATCAGCTTAATTAACGCGATACATATCGGTGAAATATTTTGGATGGCAGAGAGGAATAGCTTAGAGAGGTATCGAATCAAACGAAGGCGTAAATGGCCTGCTGTAGCAGCAGGAGGGTGTGCGCGAGAGCTGTCTGGAGCACACGGCTAACGGACAACAGCGCACTTCCTCCTCAGTAAGCTACCGGCACCACCCCACCCTGCGGGCCGCTGCGCCTCTGTGCCCACAAAGATAGCAGGACACCGACACATACATGAGCAGGGTGTTCAGGGTATCCACCGACCCTGGGAGAGAGCTCTGCTGATCTCCTTCCTTGCCCAAGTTCTGTGGTGCATTGATTTTCAGTCTATCACACATATGCTGTACACGACTGGTGGATGAAAGAATATGAATATGATATCTTTGAGTAAACTTTCCCGTTAAAGGGTTGACATGATGGGCATGTCCTTTGGCAGCCTGGTTATATGAAGCCATTTGGAATAAATAATGTAATTGAAGAGAAATAAAGTCCTAAAGTCATGTGAATGGGGCTCAGTGGAAGTGAAGTTTCAAAATGTAGGGCAAAGGCGATTCTACTGTTAAAAATCCAGTTGGCTGATCCTCCTTAAGCTTGGTTGGTGGTTGATGTTTTAGTCCTTTCTGTATAATATTTTGGATAATCTGCCAATTTGGACCACTCACTGCATAGAACTGTTCAGGGTGACATTTACATTTTCCTTTCTTTCCTTGTTAAGACAAGCATCTATTTTTGCAGTGGTTTAAATAGTGTTCTTGCTTTCACATTGGAAATCATGACATTTTACCTGAAAGCAGTGTGAAAATTTCAGCTTCAATTTCAGTTATTGAACCAGAAAAATACAGAATCAATTGACCAATATGACAGTAGATCATAAACAAGTTGTTTTTATATACATTTTAAACTATTTATATTAGTATAGTCTCTTAAATACAAATGTTTTGTAATCTTCTAGTATTAGCCTTAATACTGTGTCGCTGTCATTTTATTTTTATGGCAGTTCTGTATTATAGCAGCTAACAAATACTGACCTCACATAACTAATTCCTTTTTATTTTTCTTTTCTTTTTCTTTTTATGTGACATTATGGTTTTTTATGGGTTTTTATGCATATTTTCCTACTTGTATATTCACTTCATGAATACTGTGCTTGTGTAAGCAGTGTGTTTGTCTTGCTGCAGGATGAAGCCCCAGCCAATAAGGTTGGAGGAATTCCTTTCTACATAGCCAGACAGAATCTGTCTGCAATCTGCCACCCTCTAGCTTCTTAGTGAATAACCTAAAATTCTGTTGTTTTAAATATACTTTCTCCATCTCGTTAACCTTCTAATCAAAACCCATTATAGTATCTCTAAATGCTGATTTGAAAATCAGATTAATCTGTAAAAACTTTCATCTCGTAGGGAATTAAAAGACAATGAGGTTGTTTGTGATGCTGCTAGCTCAACCAACATCAGAGGAAAAAACATGCACACACAAGAGATAAGTGCAATTAACTAGAACAACCTAATGTAAAAAGTTGAATTAATCCACAAAAAAGAACACCAAACTGCATCTGTAAAATGGAAAAACATATATACATGTAAATACCATGAAATAAAAACTGATTGTTTGCACTTTTGTCTCATATTCATCTGTTGATCTTAAATCCAAATGTCTTAGGTACATATGAAATGCAACAAATTTCACTCTTCCATTAATATACTTTTTGTGGACACTGTAGTTATCACATCCAGCTACTGTGGCAGACTTTCTCTGCGGTGTATTTTGAACTTTGTAGTCCATCCCTACCGAAGCAGGATGAAAAGCTTTGTTCAGGGTAAGTTTGTTATTTGTCAGGGTAAACATGTGGCTAATGCACTGTGTGATTGTATTTCTTGACTATGAAATCCCAGATAAGCAACAGAAGCTTTTCAGCCTTGCTAGTCTTATCAGCAGGGGCTCCTGCTCTGGCAGTTATGAATTTGGAGTCGTAGGAAAAACTTTGGAAATGGAAGGCTTATCATTTTCTCTTATTCTGAAAACAGAAATCGGTAGTTTGGCTGCTATGAAGGTATAAGAGATTATAAGTGTGATAATTAATATTAGGGTGTATTGTATAAGGTGATAATATATAATATCTATAAGCATGCATTACTATGTGAGCATAATATTAGCATGCATTTGTGTTAGTATAGCAGTATATTATGATTTTAGTGTGTAATCATATTTGAGCGCAGCCATTGGCTGAACTGGGGTCCTTTCCTGCTGGATGTCCTTATAATGCATCTCAGATTCTGTCCACAGAAACAGGTCTCTACAAACTAGCCTCAAGAATTTTAATTAAGGAACAAATAAAACTACCATTTTATATGGAGCATAAATTCTATTTTTTTTTTATGTATTCACAGACTATCAAATATGATTGCAGTGCACCATTAAGGTAATACAATTGGCCAAAACAATTGTGTGTCGACTCAGTTAGTCCAAACGCAGCGCTATTCAATTCTATATTGAAGTATTTAGCTGGTGAGCCTGACGCTCTGCCCGTGAGTGTGTGGCTGCGCGCTCCCAGCTCGTCTGTGTTGATGCGATGCGTTGCTACAGCATTCAGTGAGAACCGTTCGGCAGCTCGGCACCGCCTCCGCTCAGCGTGCCGCTTTAAGAAACTGAGTCTGCGCAATGGGGTCCCGAGTTTAGTGGTTGGGCTGCGGTGAAAATTAACCAGAAAAAATAGAGAATAAAGGAGAATCATTCTACCAAGGAATAAAGATTGGACCCAGGACCTGAGACTGGAAAGCCGAGGCAGACTGAGGGGGGAATTTGGGGAGAGCCATGGCGGGGGCGGGAGTGAAGAGGAGGAAAGCCGGGCTCCCGGGTTTCTGCTGGAAAACCTGCTATTTTCATATTTTATTCTGGGTTGTCTCAGTCTGTGGTGAAGAGAAGACCTTCATCGTTGAGGTAGGTCAGAAGCGAGGGATGCTATAGTTGAATAACATGACAGCATTTATCCCCGCTTGATTCCTCTATGAAATACACCCGACGCAAGCACAAAAACCGCATCATTCTGAAGATATGAGGGTTTCAGATCAACTGATTGCAAACCGTGTTATTTATATGAATATTTAGCGGGATTAATTTACGGTGTATAATCACGAGAGCGCGGATGTTGTCAAATGAAGATGGGGAAAAAATAAATATATAATGAGGCAGTTCAAATAAACAACTTGAATTTTTTCAGATGAACAGCATACTGCTCTAGTGAATGGAATTTATTGGCATACGCTTGATTAGTGTAGCTCATAATACTGCATTTATATCACGCATAAAATATTATGCAAATGTAGGCTAAATCATTTATACTTTTACAGTAAAACGGAGGCTGTTCCCTGCACTGGAATGCAGGACTGTAAATGAAACAGTCTGATCTGTTGTCGGGTGAATTTCTAGGTTGATGAAGAGGCGAGTTTTCTTGAATGGGCCACTGAATATAAATTCGCCCTCCTTATCGGGATCTCGCAAATACTGATTAGGGACGTTTTCTCTTATCCTTACTTTTCCACTGAATATCGTACACATGGATATATTCCCAATGACAAGAAATTCATAAGAATAAATTGTGCGTAGAGTATTGCCGACATTCGCATATTGTCGACATTGTCCGTTATTTTGTTTTTTGTAGCTTTAATGACAGTTTATTTATCTAAAATGAGCACTGGCGGCAAACGAGATGAGTTTTTGTCGTCATTATTGATATAAATCAGATGAACTGGGCCCATATCTATAATTTCATATGCGTAGTTCGGATTGATCTAAATATTAAAGTACGTCTCAAATAAACCTAAAATCCACTGTATTTGTTTTCACTGCCAGCACGCCTTTTCATGTCTTTTACTTCTATAATAGGCGTTTTGTTTTTCATTCCAACGAAATGCGCTCAGTGTGTGGAGATCATGTCCAAGCAACGCCGAAGCATCACCCCTTTTAAGTGTACAGAACAAAGAATCCAGAATTGTTCATGCTTCCAAATATAGCGTCTTCCATAATTTATCAAAATAGCAGACAGACGCATATAAGCAGATGGGCAATGGTGACATGCAGAATATATTCAAGAAAACAAATTTCTAACCAGTTGTAAACAACAGCTTCTCTCTTTTCAGATGTAATAGTGAACGTTTTTGCAATCAGTCCTGAATGCAGTACATCGCGTCTAGTACGTTCATAAAAACACATACTGTACCCAACCTTTAGTTCTGATGAGGAGGGGAGTAACATCGTTTAATTGTTTGTCTCGATCTCTTTCCTTTCACCAAGTCTACCCATTGCTATATGTACCCATTGCTCACATGCATGTAGTCGGTTTAGGTTCTTGCTTTTGTTTTGTTTATGAGCCCACATGTACCAGAGGTGATTAATTGCTGGGAGTCCATGTATTCGTGTTATATAATCTTTGTGTATTTATTTCATATTCACATAATATGTCCAATTGTCTCCTACGGACGTCTATTGCTTTTAAATACAGTAAAATATATTTTTCAAAATACTTGGGATTATGAAACATTATGTGCTTCCAAACAATCTGTTGTTAGCTTGTTCTTAGTTAGATCTTCAGTCGCCTTCCACCGAAGGTGCAAGAGGCGTCGTTGTAACTGGCCCATAGTATCACTGAGCTCAGGCACCTCAGTGTTCATTCCAGGGGACTCTCAGCGTTCCCTTTGGCAGTCATTTTGTGGAACCGGGGGCAGTACGGTGGGTTTATCCCCCTCCGTCGGGATACACCAGTGCTTTACTGTGGAGCAGAATTCTTATTTTGATAAGGCTGTAGTTTAAAACTGACCCACCGACATTGGGTTTGAACTTACTGTATTTTGACGTGACACAAATCTTTGGCGGGTAAATAATGACTTAATTCTCCTGATCAGACATGTTAGAGCTCCACCCTCTCAGGTTGTGTTGTCGTACTTAGACCTTGGTTAAAAATGAGGGGGCTGCCTGGGCCACAGCGGGGCAGAAGAGTCTGACACTTGATCATATATATGTCTCAGTTAGGGCCAACAGCACGAAGTGTTTTGTGCACAGACATCTGGAGGAGCACTTATTGAATTGTGTTAAATATGTAAATGTGCTTATTGAACCAAAAAGTCTTTGCGTTTTCCTTGGCGCAGTGCAGAATTTCTACACTTATGGAATGCGTTGATGAGCCTGATGATGATGATGGTGATTATGATGGATATAGTTACGGTTGTGCTAAGGGTAATAGCTTCATATTTAGGGCCCTGCTGCTGGTGGCTAATTCCTGTGGGAGGGGTCATCAGCACACCCGTTAGACACTGCGAGGACAATGACAGAGAACTGTCAGCGTTTTGCAAAAGGCCACAGTTCTGATAGAGACAGCCATCATTAATATGTGCAACACTTCTTACCCAGAAGACAGTATGTTCCAAGTTGAATTAGTCACCAATGCTGTACATACTTATATATTTTAATGTTGAAAATGTTTCATTATATACTGTAGATGTACCTTAACATATTGAACGTTTTGTACAATCATATGTGTATGTTATTAAATATCAATCTACTGTAGTACTTGAAGCAACTGTTCATGCACCTCACGTACACTACTGGAGCATTCTGAAGCAAATAACATGTATAATATGCATTATTAAGTCTTATATTGTGAGGTATTTCTTATAGTTTTTCTGCATGTTTTTAATCCATGGGCTTAATCAGCTTTTTCCAGGTACATTTTCTGAAAGAAAAAATAATTTTCCCTCTCAATGCAAATAAGCTGCCACCATTTCCTATTAGCGTACATTAGTGTGCATATCACTTTGGCAACAGAAATGAGGGGTGCTGCTAAATAAACACAACACCTTGTGGATGTTATGAAGCCTATTACACTGCATAATAATCCAGACAAAGGGCCTGGTGATGTCATAAAATCTGATGGCTGATTTTAGCAAGAGCAACATCTAGAACGGTACAGTGACGTTTTTTAGATTCCTTATGGGAATGATAGGTAGTTTCACAGGAGCTAAGCAAACACAAAAGCACTTAATTGCTTCCTCAAAAACTGATTGGCTAGTTATCTGAGGTCGGCAGAATATTGTATTTGGTGGCTTTTTTTCATCTGCCAAACTCAATATAGCCTGTTTTGTTGACTGGACTATACTTAATATGTAATTATAAGACATTGAGGCATTACTCTTGTTCTGGGGGCCACCACATTATTTATTTGATACACAAAGTTCTACTGTATTTATTTACATCTTTCGATCTGAAGAGCAAGTGTTCAAGTTATTTCAGGAATGCAGGAGCAAAGGAGAAATGCTGTATATAATAATTACACATACACGATACATTGATTTTGAACAGCTCAGGTTTTTGTTACCCTCACCAAGCTGAATATGATAATAGGATGTATGTGTTCATTGTATACAGTAGCCCTGTTATAAAATCCTAAACAGTATAAAGTAAATAGTATTTGGGATAATAAATACATAAATAAATAAATCTGACTAAGGAGTACTGAACCATGTAAGGCAACAATGAAATGATGACAGATCTGTTTCAGGAAAGAAAATACATAACACTCGAGGGAAAGTGACTAATAAACGAATGGTGTTGCTTCCTGTTGAGCATATGGTGAGGCTAATGACTACATACTATTCCAATGGAACTATTCCATTTGTACAGATACATTGCAGCTTGTAGGTATTTGGGCAGTGACACAATTGTTTTGTTTTGGCTCTGTACTCCATTGGATTTGAAATTACGTCTGCACAATATGAGGAGAATAACTTGCAATATAACTTGCAATAAATAAATAAATATTAAAGTGTAGGAATTACATCTCTTTTTATACAAAGTTCCCACATTTTGGGGGACCCAAAATAATTGGATAATTGGGTGATCAGCAGTTTTTTGGCCAGCTGTGTGTCATTGCAGAATTAGTTCATGCACAGGGAAGCTTACAAAATGTTGATTCCATTTGTGGCATTTAAATTTTGAGTCTGTTGCTGTTGTCTCTCAACATGAGGAAAGACATGTCAGTGGTAGTAAAGCAGGCCATCATGAGGCTGAAGAGCCTGAATAAACCAAGACATAGCCATCGAAAGAGACATAGCCAAAACATTAAGGGTGTCTAAATCATCTGTTCGATACATTGTCCAGAAGCAAGACCACACTGGTCGGCTCATAAATTCCTGGTAGACCATGAGAGACCATTGTAGTGTATGACAGAAGAATACTTTAAACTGAGAAGAAAATTATGCCTTTTCAACTGTCAGACAGATCAAGGCCACACTGCAGGATGTAGGCATAGATGTGTCAAAGACGACCATAAAGGTTAGACTACACTAGCATGACCCAGAGGGTTCACCGCTAGATGCAGACCACTAGGAGAACAGAACAGCTAGCTTAATGTTTGCTAAAAAAGCACATTCATAGAACAGATTGACAGATGAGACAAAAATTAACCTGTACCAAAGTGAGATGAAGAGGAAAGTGTGGAGAAAGAAAGGAACTGCTGACGATCCAAAGCATACTACCTCGTCTGCGAAACATTGTGGAAGTACTATTACGGCTTCACCATGTATGGCTGCCACTGGAACCGTCTAATTTCTCTTTACTGATGATATGGCAGCTGATGGCAGCAGCAGGATGAATTATGTGGTGTACATAAACATGCTGCCTGCTCTGATACAACCAAAAGCCCCAAAACCTATTGGACAGTGCTTCAGCGCATCGCAGGACAATGACCCCGAGCGTACTGCTAAAGCGACCTTGGAGTTTTTCTGGAATGTTCTTGTGTCCAATGTCAATGACCTGAGCTGAATGCAGCCGATCATACGTTTACCTTGAGAAGACGAGACTGAAGGGAAAAAGCCACTGAAACAAGCTGGAGCTGAAGATCACTAAAAGCAAAGTATTTGCAACCAATTGCTGAATATGAAGACTTTATTTAAGAAGATGTTTGTCAGTCCAATTACTCTTGGTCCCCTAAAATTGGGGGTAAGGGCTGTAATTCTTCCACGGATCACCCAATATGTGTGTATTGTTTAATTTCAAATCCAAGGTGGTGGAGTACAGAGTCAAAACCACAAAAATGGTGTCACTGTCCAAATACTTACAGACTGCTCCGTAGGTCTAACTACCGAAGTTTGGTAATGGTAAAATGCTCATAAATAATTTAGCTGGCCAAAGTGTGTTGCAATTGTGCATAGCCCTGATTTATTTGCCTTCCTCCTTGCTTAATTCTGTGCATGGAGACAATTTCATACTGTATTCAGATCATACAGTTGAACATTTATCTATAATATACACACATTGGAACAGTGCTGAAAGAGATTATGAAATATTACTGTTATGGTTTCCAGGCAGCAAGTTCAGAACACATTTTTCATGTTCATTTGTGAGCTTTCCAAAAAATACACCTACGTTAGCAAGGTATTGTAGGCAACGGGGAGGATTTTTTTTTGTGGTTTCTGAAAATTGGGTAGTCAGATTATTTGATAAGCATTTTGCAATGATGGTTATTCCTGTGTATATACATTGTCAGCCATGCCGCTAAGCTGGAAAAATTGTTCTAAGAATTGAAAAAACGGGTTCTTCTCGCCCCAAGATTAGTGCTATCAGAGAAATGACACAATATCCTACAGAAGATGTGACCACTCATGCAAGAAGTAATTGCCTTTTGGAGTGGTATCATCAGCTCCATATCCCCTGCATGTAGAAATGGAGCTGTGCACCCCGTAGTGTTCAGACAACTGGATGAAGTTAATTTACTGGATCCATTCTCAGGATTCTCTGCTATGTTGCAATTGCACATGTTTCAGGCAATGAAATAAATCCAGGTTGCCTTATTAGTCAGCTCATTGATGCTGTGGCCACGCATAGTTTGGCTATGGTGTTAGCTTAGGACAGTAGAGGAGAGCTGCTTACATTGCTATGTCTTCTGGAGCTCTTTTTGTTTTCTGGATCTGGGACTGTGTAGCTAGGGAGCCCTGTGGCTAAAATTTCTGGAAACATTCATGCAAATATGATCACATTATGCTAATCCTAGCCGTGAGTGACTGAGGTAATAAAAAAGTGTTTTCTGTTACAGTCCAGCAGGCCAAAACCCCCAAACCAACTCTTACCAGGCTCACATTAAATCACATGCGTTCAGCAGCTGCTCTTACCCAGAGTGACATGAAGAATAAATCAGGTGCAATCTCTGTTTTGCTGCTTGTCTGCTGACTGTTTTAAATAAGATGATACAAAAGGTGTCAGACCCTCCACCCACCAACTGCTGCCTGTCACCAGTTACCAGGGCCTCCCTTTGATGAGAATCATCATCGAGGCTTATAAATGTTCATTCTGGCTGCTACTCCTATTTGAGAGAAAGCAATAACAGGCTGTAAAATGCTTGCCGATATGATTCGATAGAACACAGGCCAGTGCAGGACACTGGGCAATATTATTGGATAGAACACCCCTCAGTTGGATGCTGGCTGATATCATTGGATACCACACAGGACACTGTGGGTTGCTGGGTGATATGATTGGACAGAACGCAGGTCAGTGCAGATCACCGGGTGATATGATTGGATAGGACGTAGGACGCTGTGGAATGTTGGCGGATATTATTGGACAGAACACAAGCCCCTGTTTCGATGCTGGTCAATATGATTAGCCTGTCAGCTGAGATCAGCAAATTGGGCTTTTATGTCTGGAAGAGCGTCTCTCACATTTTGGCAGCGAGCTTCACAGTGATGTTTAACAGTGGCTGCGGTGTCCACACGACTGAGAGGGTTGAGCCTGGTTTCAGAGAGGGAAAGATGGGCATGAGTCACTCCACTAATGTGCGTCTTTTTCTGGGAGCGGTCAATAGAATTATGAGATGGGCATCTCAGTGGGATCTAAAGTGGCATTAAGATCTCTGGGATGGGGACAGAAGCTAGCTGAGAGATCACAGCAAAACAGTGTTTTGTAAAAGCAGTCTTTAAGAAGATTGGCGAGATAAGACAAAGAACTGGGAATGCAGGAAGTCAGTGGTATCTGTGATGCTGCAGTGAGTTATGTAATATTTAAACACTTGGCCTATATACTGGAGATTACTGTAAGATATTTATTTCATGCCTTTTTTTGGGGCTTGATACAGTATGTTCAAGCAGTTGGAAGTGCTTTGAATCCCAGAAACCATTTAAAATACAAACATTGAAATCCTTTTTTTAAATTGTCTGTGCAAGGCTTCGATAAATTTGATTCAACATTATTGGTAATTGAGAAATATTAATTTTACCTTAAGACAGCGATCTATTTGAATGTACAGTTGTTCGAATGAATACTGTGAAGTAGAATTAGGCATAAAGCAGTGGAAAAAAACCCATTTTGTTCTTGGTTTCATACCTTAAGTCACCCAAATACAGGAACACACACTGGGAAATTAGACATTGGAAGCACATTGCTCGCTTTGTTCAAACCCACTCAAGGCAGTCCTGCCTCCAGTTTTTTCAGTTTTAATAATCACCATAGAAACAAGGAGCCATGTCCACTGTTCTTTTATTCGCTGGAAACAGTAAAGACGCCCACATGGGCCCTACACTTTTACAGTGTGCGATAGCGATGACTAAATCAAGAAATAAAATGCTCGGAGTAACGGGAGGAGCTGGTTATAAATGTCTGACAGCAACCATAGTCCACGAATATTCAAAAAATATAACTAACATTGCCAAAACATTTACAGCTACAGCAGAAATACACATATTCTTTCAAAGGTCCCTTACATCTGTGCCTGTTTAACACATAGACCAAGAAATCAAATCAGTGGAGTCCATCCTCCACACAAAACAAATTTATGGAATTTGTCTCATTTCTATTAGCTTTAACTTTTGGATTACTGTAGTCTCAGTGTATATTGAGAGATGTCTTCGATGTCAATAAAATAATATCTGGGGCACCATCTCATTTTGCCAACCTGAATTGAAATGAGTTCTTGAACATTTTAATTAAATTCCCTGAAGTTGTCATAGATGCAAAGTCTGTGATTAAGAGATCTGGCTGCCCCTTAATACACAGTAAATTATGAGAAACATTAGACTTCAGATTTAATGAGCTGCGTAATGGATATCCACACATCTTTGCTGTAGTGCATTATTGTTTGCTGAGAACTCATTTAAGGACAGCTGACATAGTCGGCGTGACCATAAGTATAATTCGTCCTGAATGCGTCTCTTCCTGAGACCTTGCCGAGAGAAGCATAAAAGAAGAAGAGACATAGCTGCTCCGAACGGCTGCAAAACAATGCCCCACGCAATATCAGTGACTGCCACCGCGATTCCGCTCACGCCGTTGGTCTGCCTGGCCGATACTGCCAGCGTTGCTGTGATGGAGACCTGGGAGTGTTTTTGTTTTCCTCCCGGTTAGGTTTTTTTATTCATGGCTTTAATTTCAGATATTATTCTCCTGTGCAGTCTTGGGCTTCAGCCGGGGCAGAAGAAACAACAACAGAAACTTGCATTTGTTTTTGTTCTATTGTAGTTGCTATCGTTGATAATAAAAACAAAAACAACAACAACAACAACAACAACAACAGCAATAATAATAATAATAATAATAATCATAATAATCATAATAATAATAGTTAGGTTATAAGGTGTTAGGGTGCTGGTGTTCTTGGATGCTGATATGCTTGCAGTGTAGCCTGGTTCTCTGTCTTAGCAGTAAAGCTGTATATCGGCCTCCTTTGTTTGCTCGAGAGCTCTCTCCTCCTAGCCTCTCGGCTTCCCCTCCCCCCTCATCCCAGCTCTCTCTCTCTCTCTCTCTCTCACTGTCTGCTGTTTCCTCATCTCACCGTCTGACCCCCCCATCTCTCTAAGGCTGTGCGAGGTAGTTTTTCGTTGGCATGGAGAGGCCCTGTGCTTACATCACACCCTCCCTCCCTTCCCTCATCGAGCCCGTCGCCGCGGCCCGTCCTCTCGCTGGGGAACTGGAGATGCCAGACCTGTGGCTGCGCCGCGCTGCCGATCGATCTTCACCCTTCCTGCGCCGGCCACCTTTCTCAAAGATGGCCGCCTGATTACCTCCGTCTGCGAGGTTGGAGATCATACGCAGCCCGGGTAACCTGGGAGAAGGCCTTCGTATTGTTCCCCAAAGAAAGAACGGGAGAAACACAGGATGGCGACAAAGGAGAGATGGAAGAGTACACGTCGAGTGAAGAGCTTCCTGCTGCCTTCACTTGTGATGCAGCAGCAGTCCTGCATTCTCTCCCGCATGGTGCATGCATTTGAGCTGCATGCCACTGCACCGTCCCACTGCAATTGTAGTAATTCAGTGTTATTAATTTCACATTTTTATAATCCAATACATTTACATGATATTAGCTCCGCTGGTAAGAGCGGTCATCTGGCAGTTGGAGGGTTGTCCGTTTGATCCCGCCCTGAGTGTGTCGAAGTGTCCCTGAGCAAGACACCTAACCCCCAATTACTCCCGATGGGCTGGTTGGTGCCTTGCTTGGCAGCCTATCACTGTTGGTGTGAGATTGTGTGAGGAATGGGTGAATGAGAGGCATGAATTGTAAAGCGCTTTGGATAACAGTGCTACATACTTTCAGTGAGCACTTTATTAGGTATTTATTAGACTTATTTTTTTTACTTATTAAGTTTTCTGCTGCTGTAGCCTATCCACATAGAAGTTTGACACGTTGTGTATTCAGAGATGCTCTCCTGCATAACACTGTTGTAATGTGTGGTAATTTACGTTACTGTCACCTTCCTGTCTGCTTCGACCAGTCTGGCCATTCTCCTCTGACCGCTCTCATTAACAACGTGTTTCTGCCCGCAGAACTGCTGCTCACTGGATGATTTTTTTTTTCCGCACCTCAGGCAAATTCTAGACTATTGTGCGTGAAAATACCAGGAGATCAGCAGTTTCTGAGATACTCAATCCACCCTGTCACTTAGATCACATTTTTCCCCCATTCTGACATTTGTTCTGAAAAACAGCTGAACCTCTTGACCATGTCTGTATGCTGGTATGCACTGAGTTGCTGCCACATGATTGGCTGATTGAATATTTATTTATTTATGGCTCGCATCAAATTTAAAACTTTGGTGCTCGCATACCAGACAGTTAAAGGATCAGCCCCTGTGTATATTCAATCCCTTATCAAGACCTATACACCAACAAGACCCCTCCGTTCTGCCACTTCGTGCCGTCTGGCGCCTCCCCCTCGCCACACCTGCACGACGGTGGTGGAATGACTTCCCGGTGAATGTCAGAACGGCAGAGTCTCTGACCTCCTTCAAGCGCAGACTGAAGACCCATCTCTTCAGGCTACACCTTTCCCTCCCCAACTTACAATCACTGATTAGCCTTAGACCGTAATGGCACTTATGTATAG
Source organism: Conger conger (assembly GCF_963514075.1). NCBI lineage: Eukaryota > Metazoa > Chordata > Actinopteri > Anguilliformes > Congridae > Conger > Conger conger. The sequence goes on from NC_083773.1 coordinate 34,712,391, forward strand.
ATATCGTTACTTGTATAGGTATTGTTGTTTTTATTGACTATTGTTGTATTCTAGCTGCCAACAGTGGTATGCTAGTTTGAAAGCTGATTGTACTCTTCAAGGGTTCTGAATTTCTGTATGTTTACACTAGGACTCGGAACTGTACTGTCCTCTCAGGTCTACTTTTGCACTTCTTGTGATTGATTTGCACTTTGTTGTACGTCGCTCTGGAAAAGAGCGTCTGCTAAATGCCACGTAATGTAATGTAATGTAATATTTGCTTCAACAAGCTGGTCTACACGCCTGCCTAATAAAGTGATCACTGGGTGCCGTCCATTTACCATTCCATAGTAGAGACAGTAATGCTGCAGGTAAATGTTCACTTGCTTTTTGTTTATGGAATGTATTGTCTTTCTGTTACAAGAAGTATCTGAAGTGCCCTTTAGACCACCCGATGAAAAGATCTCGCAGACAGGAAGTCTGTTTCATTGGCGACAGGAGGGAGGTCCCACCTGCTGGGAATTTAATTAGGGACACGTGAGGGGCACCGCTGGGAGATCTCGCATCATTCCACGTGTGTCCCCCGGCACTGGAGACAGGATACAATGTAAAGGGCAATATGTCACCCCTGGGTAAAATCTGCCTCATGTTAAATGAGTATACCGCAGCCACGCCACAATAACCTTTAACAGATCTGTATTTATGGGATTCAGGAATAAGACGACGTGTGCGTTAGCGTACGACTGTACTCTGCGGACGATATTTGTGTTGAATTTGTGTTCGATTCGTGTTTCTGTGGCTCATGCGACTGATACGATGCCCGGGTGTGCCACATTCATTGTAGTTTAGGCCTGCTGCGCACTCCACCTGGCTGCGCAGGAGTTCGGCTCAAACCCGGCAGGGATTGAGAAGCAGAGATTGCTGGCAGCGGCGCTGAAGCCCTACCTGCCTCTTAGCTGCTCTCATCCTCCCCAGTGCTTTTTAAGATGCATCAGATTTTGGCAACATTTAGTAACGTGCTGCAAAAAAACACCATGTAGCTGTGCTCTGGAGTCTCCAGCTGTTGCAAACACATAGAACTTAATCAAGAGCTGCCATCGGGAAAGGAAAACAGATTGTGCTCATTGACTAAATGATATTGCCAGTGCTAATGTTGAATAACTTTTCTTATTCTTGGCTTTGTTGGCAATTCTCAGTAGTATGTTCACAGTTGTATGTATGGGATTGTGACAGAGAGAGAGAGAGAGAGAGAGAGCAAAGGAGGTGAGGGCATATTAGCAACCAAGAACATCAGCCGTGATAACAGCATCCAAAAGCACCAGCGACCTTACACCCTTATTATCATTATTATTATTATTATTATTATTGTTGTTGTTGTTGTTGATATTATTCTAACATTATTATTGCAACAATAACAACTACAATATTACAAGACCTGAAGCTGCCTTTTACTTTATTTCACAGTTCTGTTGAAAACTCTTCATTGGCACAGAAATATTTTTAATACGAAACATACATTTTGATTTGGCTCCACCCTTCTGCTCTGTATTGATTGTAGGGTTATGAATGTTGGCAGCAACTTTTCATCATTCAAATGCATTCACCACCACTGGCCAAAGTGAGAGTTTATTACACATAGATTCCCAATCTCTGCTTTTGCTGTACTAATCACAACATAACTGTAATTAACTGCTGATATGTAAAGACATAAATTGAAGTTATGAGATGAATGTACTGACAAAATGCCGAGAAATGCCATTCGAGTGATTTGTTCAGTGCAATTTGTGTACCAGTGTGTGTGTGTTTGTGTGTGTGTATGTGCCAGTGTTGTTTTGATAATAGACTTTGGAAGAATTATAGATATAGGAAGAGTTAGAAAAGTGTGGGTGTAAGTGAGAGAAGCAGGTTAAAGTCAGAGAAACTGAAAGATTGTTTTGCCCAAATGGCGGCCCCTCACACTGCTCGTGCCCCAGTGAGGCCGGTCATCAGGGTGGAGTAAAGCCTCCTCTGCCGCCCCTCTTACCCGTGAGATGAGGAGGGTTTCTCCGCTGCGTTCTGTGACGTGGTTCTGTCTCCATTCTGCTGGTGTCCTAGGCTTTAATGATGCTGTAGTAATTGTGGCAGGAAGGCTGGTGAATAATTTAACCTGAACGGCTCTCCCCAGAGCTGCTAGCACCTGCTAGCCGAGCTGAGCGGCGTGAGCTCCTAACACTGAAGAATAGAAGGTTTTAGGGGAAAAAAGGAAAATTGCGTGTGGCAAAGGAAAACATATGTAGCAGTTCTGCTGTTAATCAACAAATAATATGAATGTGTGTTGTGTGTTGTGTTTGTACGTACACTTGTACATGTGTGTGGGTGGGTGGATGTTTTATCCTATTCTGTATTTGAATGTAGTTTTCAGATATAGAAGCACAGCAGACATTTATGCAATCATCCTTCAGTCTGCAGCCAGCTGCAGTTTGTCTTTTCCTCTGTAAGGTGGCAAGAAGGATCTGTTGATATGATTCCTGCAATGCCTTAAACCTTTCAGTTACCCACTGTGACTCATTTTGTTGGTCTCGGATTACAATGTACAGCACAGCCTGCAAATTTACTTTCTGTTCCTCTTCCTCTACAAGTACAGTGTTTTTTTATTATGTTAGTGCTGTCATCATATATAATGAACAATATCATCATGTGTCAGTGTATACATATTTAGGTCTTCTCACAGAAATACGGCTTGTACACAGTTGCTCCCTGGGTGATGTGTGTGTTCTGCATGTGATGTGTGGTTGCGAGCTGGGTGAGAGTGTTATAATGGTGCTTCTGTGGCACGGTTGATCCCCAGTTTTCAGTAAGAACACAAGAAAGTGCCCGCACTTAAGATAATTACAGTGAAAGAGAAGAGCGCTCGCTTGACATGAACATATAATGGGAGCTACGAATAACAATGGGAGGAGTGAGGATTAATGGATGTCATAATGGCCAGTACCAGGCGCTGCCAATCATGGCTGGTTCCAACTAAAATTATTTGCTTTCTATGGGAAACAACAATGATTGGTTCATCTTGGGGAACATATGATAGCTCCACCATTTTGTAGTTTCGTGAGACCCAAAGTCCCATCACTGGCTACAGGGGGTTTTTGTGAAAGAGTAACACCACCACACAATCTTCATCGTATCCTCATTTTGCATTCTTTTCATGAGGTCTGAGTGAGACCCATTCCTTCCAGCCAAACAACCAATTGATCAACCAGTCAATCAATCAATCAATCAATCAATCAAACCAGTCTGTTTAAAATACATGGTTTATAGTCTTCCAACTGGATTTCCTAGGATTAACGTGTGATTGCATTATTTTTCCCTTCAGACTTGGCTGAAGAACTATGGCTACCTGCTCCCACACGACATCCGGACGTCGGACCTGCGGTCGGAGAAAGCCATGCAGTCCGCGGTCGCTGCCATGCAGCGCTTCTACGGGATCCCAGTCACCGGGGTGCTGGACCAGACCACCATTGAGTACGTTTCTGTACACCCCTAAACCGTAATTCAAGGCACGGGAGTGGCTCACTGCTGGGAATGTTCCCATGTGCCTTCCCCATTGTACTGGACTGAACGGTTTTTATATCTGTGCTCTGCAGTTGCACGTTTGAGTAATGCTGTGTGGTGCAGCGCGCGTGCCGTTGCAGATAGGGCATTAAACATCGCTATTGAGTCAGCTCACAGAACTGAGCGGTGCACAGACTAAGGGACACTTTTTAATGGAGTATCAATCTCCAATCTGCAGAAGGTGCAGAATTTTGAACCGTGGCCCTTGATGTAAGTGGAAGTATAAATGGATAACTGAAATGGTCTTGTTTGGGATATTGTAGTAATGGTTACGAATAAACCAAAGTAAAAACAATTTTTTGTTTTTATAATCCTTGTTCCCCACTTTGTATCTGTATGTTGAACTTACATTTCAGAACCACCTCTACAAGACTAGGGGGATATTATCTGAAAAACAAACAGAATTTAGGAACAATTTACAAGTTTTACCTCTGAATAGCCGAATAAGTGAATGTTGTTATTAAACATAAGGAGCCCATTTTATTTAGGCCGAACTTCAGAACTGCTATGGTTGTCACGTTTAAAAGCAAGAGACAGTGGGGAAAATATTTTCTTATTGCTTTGTTGTCTATATTTCCAGGTTTGGTCAATTTGTGGTTAGTTGATAGTTGCTTTGCATTTGGGTGTTTTCAGCACATTGTTGAACATGTTTTTTCAGTGTAGATAGCGTCAGAATGACACTGTCAATACTGGTATATGCTCCAAGTATAACATTCTCAGTAACACCCTCTGTGTACAACTCTCTCCATAGCACCCTCTGCTCTGTGTGCAACTCTCTCAATAACACCCTATGTGTACAACTATGTGTGTGGCATTTGGCAGACACTCTTATCCAGAGCGACATACAGTTGATTAGACTAAGCAGGAGACAATCCTTCCCTGGAGCAATGTGGGGTCTGGAGCAAGGGCCCAACGGCTGTACGGATCTTATTGTGGCTACACCGGGATTAGAACCACCGACCTTGCATGTCCCAGTCATTTACTTTAACTACTACGCTAGAGGCCGCCCCCTCAGTAACTCTCTCAATAACACCCTATGTGTACAACACTCTCAGTAATGCCCTCTGTGTAAAACTCTCAGTAACGCCCTCTGTGTAAAACTCTCAGTAACGCCCTCTGTGTAAAACTCTCAGTAACGCCTTCTTTGGCCCCCAGGTGGATGCGGAAACCTCGCTGTGGGGTCCCTGATCACCCCCGGTTCAGCCGCCGGGTCAGCCGCCGGAGGCGAAACAAACGTTATGCTCTGACAGGTCAAAAATGGAGACAGAAACACATCACATACAGGTACGGCTGCCTCACCTCTACTACACTCCCCATGCTGCCCTGCAAAAACCTTGAACACCCCCTCAGACTGTTATGTTGTGGATAAATAATGCATGAAGGCATAGCAGAGGCCTTGCAGAGATGTGTCCATATGCTGCATATGTGCATCTAACTAAAGTCAATGACAGTGAATGGATTAGATGATGGATCTTGCTCAAACTTTCCAAAATAAAGTAAAAAAAACAAAAACATTGTAGGTATATTTTAGTTCAGGCTCAACATCATCATGATGCGAATATTGAGCCCATATCATTTTCCATAGCTGTGAAGATCTTATGGTTACATAATGTGAAGTGATGCATACCAAATATACAGTGGGATTGAGCAATGACTGGCAGGTTGATGTAATGTGAGTATGTACTGTTTTTAGGTTGAGTCATTTGTGTTGGCCTGGGAGCCTCTGTGGGTCGCTGTGCTCTTTTAACACCGATAGATTTGACTGAGTGGCTTTGCACTGTGGTGGAGCTTCTTACAGGGTGGAGCTCCTGCTTCTGTAACTCTTTCTCTTCAGAATGGGTGGAGCTTGTGTTGTATCTGTTTCTCTCTGGAGCAGGTGGAGCTTGTGCTGTATCTGTTTCTCTCTGGAGCAGGTGGAGCTTGTGTTGTAGCTGTTTCTCTCTGGAGCAGGTGGAGCTTGTGTTGTAGCTGTTTCCCTCAGAAGCAGGTGGAGCTTGTGTTGTAGCTGTTTCTCTCTGGAGTGGGTGGAGCTTTTGTTGTAGCTGTTTCCCTCAGAAGCAGGTGGAGATTGTGTTGTAGCTGTTTCTCTCTGGAGCAGGTGGAGCTTGTGTTGTAGCTGTTTCTCTCTGGAGCAGGTGTAATTTGTGTAGTAGCTGTTTCCCTCAGAAGCAGGTGGAGTTTGTGTTGTAGCTGTTTCTCTCAGAAGCAGGTGTAATTTGTGTAGTAGCTCTCTCATCTCCCTGGCTTTCTGCCACCTTTCTGAATGCTCTTGTGCCCACCCCCCACCCCCTCCCCCCACACCCACCATGCATATGAAATTTGTGGCCTGTGAATATATTTTCCGATGTGACGCTTATGCAATACAGTGTTTTTTGCTGAAATGCTTCCTCCACAGAGTAAAAGCAAATGGGCAGGTACGGAGAGGTACGGCATAGTGCCTATTCTGTGTTTCTCTGACGAATTGGGAGTATGTACCTTTAAGTGTTTTCACCCCCCCCCCCCAACCGAAGCTCTATTTTTAGAGTGTGTCTGGGCTACTGAATGTGATTTTGTCTTTGAGGACTGTCAGTGAGCATCAGAGCCAGGCCTGCTGAAGCAGGCAGACTCTGCTTCAGCCATCTTGCATGAGTCTCTTTCTGTTTGCCTACTTCCACACTGCTCTACAGGCTTTTCACATTTTGGGGAATATTCTATGAATTAATGTACTGCTTAAACCACCCCTCTGTCCTCGAATATGAATGCAAATTTTAGCCATGGAACCTACTCAATACTTTCAGTCATATCTCCTAAAAAGAATCATACACCCATGTAAATGTTAACATTAAAAAGGAAAGAAAATAGTGGAGTAATATTTCTTACTATGTCGGTGGTCTCAAATCTTGACACCCTTATCTCTATGGCATCTGGAAGAGTCCTGCAATCTGATTGGTCTAGCAAGATTTACCCAGCAGTGTGTTATAGGTCAGTGGTTGATTTGGATTGAATCATCTTCTCTCCAATTTAAGCCCCACCGATAAGTGGGGCTCAAATGAGTTATTGAGTTCCTGATTCATAACTATAACTCACTCACCAAGGAGTGTCAACCTAGTCAGGCTCACAGAAGTAAGGTTGAGTGTCTGACAGGTGAGTGCAATCTCGGTTTTATAGGGGTAAGACATCATCCATCCTTGCAGTCTATTTACGTACAGGCTACCCTAAGGCAAGCCAGTGCATTACATTACATTAATGTTATTTTGGCAGACGCTCTGATCCAGAGCGACATGCAGTTGATTAGACTAAGCAGGAGACAGTCCTCCCCTAGAGCAATGCTGGGTTAAGGGCCTTGCTCAATGGCCCAACAGCAGTGCGGAACGTATTGTGGCTACACCACCAACCTTGCAGGTCCCAGTCATGTACCTTGAATGTTGAACGATGTCATTCAGGTGAGATGTGACCGCTCTCCCGTCCTCCCTGCCCCCACAGCATACACAACTTCACTCCCAAAGTTGGGGAGAAGGACACGCAGAGGGCCATCCGCCAGGCCTTCGACGTCTGGCAGACAGTCACGCCGCTGACCTTCGAGGAGATCCCGTACTCGGAGATCAAGAGCGAGAGGAAGGAGGCTGACATCATGATCTTCTTCGCCTCTGGTTTCCATGGCGACAGCTCTCCTTTTGACGGAGAAGGAGGCTTCCTGGCCCACGCCTACTTCCCGGGCCCGGGGATCGGAGGGGACACGCACTTCGACTCGGATGAACCCTGGACTCTGGGAAACGCCAATCACGATGGTATGAATTCAACCAAAATCAGACAGGTTATCGATTCTGTGTCATTTAAGGCTATCAACTTCTCTATAATATTTCTGCTTGACTTTTTAAAGAAGGCACTAAGGAAATAAACAACAAAAAAAAACGATTGGTGAAACTTAATGAACTGTGGGATAAAACTGTGGGAAATGTAAGATGAAGCAAAAGAAAGTCACCAAGGACGGTCAGTAACTAAAAGGTCTCAGAACTAAGTATCAGAATAAAGAAACTCACTTCTAACGTCATGCTTTTCCCTCAGTGCTTGAATCTCTCTACAAACGTCTGTCTCTACAAACAAAATAATAAAATAATTGATTATTTTATTCATAACATAGATGGTTATGTTCTCACTTTCTCAATTTATCTCACAATTGTAACAAAGCACTATTTCAAGCTATTTTTCTGAATAATGTTGAAAAATAAAAGTATAACAACTGCTGTCAGACATGCAGTATATTCAATATATAAAAATTCTGAAGAAGGCTTTTTCTAAAGAATTGTGTGTAATGACTTTAGTTGCTATTTTGTTTTTCTTGGCTGGAAATTCTGCATAGGGAGATCCATTATAAGGGGCTTTATTGGGGAGCAATCTTGGTTAAATTGAAAACCCTTGCACTGCGTTTTTTATCGTCAGTAAAAATGTAATTATTTTTTTATTTTATCTGTGTTCCATTGTTCCTTTAGAGATGTTAGCAGACTGTACTGTAGCTTAGAGAACATACATTTCAAAGAAAGAAACTAACACAGACAAAGGAAGACCAAGAAGAACACCCTGCTCTTGTGGCAGGATGTAGAAAGGAACATGACTAAGGCTTATGTTCCTCCTTTAGTTCCTTTAAAATGTCAGCACCTTGAAATATCAGATTTGAATAGTGCGTGGAAAAAATGGCTGTGTATTTAGACTTAAATTGAAAGATGACCATTGTTGTACAAAGGTTTCTCCTGCGTCATGACCACTGTCCCTCCTCCTTATATGAGTGCACTTTGAGCTAGGTCAGCAAGTACATTCTTTACAGACTGCAGTAGGGTGCAACATGGCTTTACCTGCAGTGTGCGATATATGAATAGTGACATCACACAAGGAGCTCAGCATATGGGACACCCTGTAAATAGAAAATGCTTAGTGTGTGCAGTCAAAGGCAAGTGATTTGCTGACACGGCAAATATCCCACGGTGTTCTATGATGCACCTCTGTCCCATGATGCACTGCTATCATATTCCATGACAGATTTTAAGCATTGTCTCTCGAACAATGTCTAAAACGGGTACCAGGGCTTGGAGGACACCGCTTTCAGGCTGCAGTCCCTGGCCACTGTTCTTCTTCTGTGCCGGGGCACAGGATGTGATCTGTTCCTCTGTGTTCCACAGGGAATGACTTGTTCCTGGTGGCGGTTCATGAGCTGGGCCATGCCCTGGGGCTAGAACACTCCAATGACCCCAGCGCCATCATGGCCCCTTTCTACCAGTACATGGAGACCCACAACTTTAAGCTGCCCCTCGATGACCTACAGGGCATACAGAAAATATATGGTATGTGGGCCTTTTCACGATTGGAAAAATCACATGTATATTTGATAATTAATTTATTTACAGTCCAGAGCAGCAGTAAAAAAGCGGCTAGTGACACCGATTGTCTCTTCGGAGAACTGTGGATGTCTACAATCTTCCGAATTGACAGCATGAGCATGGCTGCGATTGGGGTGGCCCCATGCTGGGTGCTCAGTGTTTATTTGTTAGAAAGTAGTTGGCTTCATAGTGTCCTCCAATGATAATGGTTATTTTCCAAGCACCCTCCAAAGAGAGTAGTTCTCTTTCAAATGCCACTCAGTGGGAATAGTTCTCTTTGAATTGCCCTCCAATGAGAATGGTTTTCTTCCAAATACCATTCAGTGAGAGTATCTCTCGTCCAAACATCATCCAATGGGGGTAGTTATCTTCCAAGTGCCATTCAATGAGAATGGTTCTGTCCCAAACTTCTTCCAGCGAGGATGGATCTATTCCATACACCTCCCAATGATAGCAATGCTCTTCCACATGCCCATGGTTCTATACCAAGCACCTCCCAGTGAATGGTTCAGTAGCCAATGCATCCCAACAAGAATGTTTCCATTTCAAAACACCTCCCAATGACAGCGGTTCTGTTCCAGGAATCCCCACCGCCATGTTGGAGCCCACCAGGCCCTTACCCACTCTCCCCGCCCGCCGCACCCACTCCACCTCTGAGCGGAAACCCGACCGGCAGTCTCGGCCACCGCGTCCACCCTCCGGGGACAAGCCCTCCTCTCCTGGTAGTGGAAAACCCAACATCTGTGACGGGAACTTCAACACTGTGGCCTTCTTCAGACGTGAGATGTTCGTTTTCAAGGTGAGATCCATATCTCCAGTCTCAGACTCGCCTCCGTCATCTGACCTCTTTGTGCTGGGGATACTAGCAACACCTAACTGAACCATGACTCGAACCATCTTATGGATAAATTAGAAAAGTCATATTGTAGCACTGGCTATTTTATTATACACTATAGTCTTCTTTTCCATATTCAACTGTCAGTATTGACAAAGGTGAACATTGTGACTCTTCTCGCAATGTCACCACAAATGTTCTTCAGATTGTTTTATAATGGAGAACATTCTGTTTTTATAATTATATTAGATATTGCGCACAGAGATCTACTGTGGACTATGTAATCATCTCATTTGCAGTCAGTAGGGAGTAGGTGGGAAGTGTCCTAGTTTTCCTGCGTACACCAGATAATGGGTCCTGATTGATGTACTTTATGCTGTTCTCTTTCAGGACCGCTGGTTCTGGCGACTGCGTAACAACAAGGTGCAGGAGGGATACCCGATGCAGATCGAGCAGTTCTGGAAAGGCCTTCCTGCTCGGATCGATGCAGCTTACGAACGATCGGATGGAAAGTTTGTCTTCTTTAAAGGTATTTTACACTTTCTTTCCCGATGTATCCCTGCTCCAGGACAAATAGTATTGAAAAAGATCAGACCTCTGATTAGCACTGGAATCGTGTGTGTGTGTGTATAGAGTCAGTGAAAATGTTTTTGAGTTTTGCGTGCAGGTGTTTTGCAGGTGTGTGTGTTTGTGTGTATGGATGTCTGTGTATCTGTGTCCATGATTTATACACTTTCCATTCTGGGCTCTCTATGCCGATTACTTGGGGGTTGTCACAATTCAGTCAGCAGTCCACCGCAGAACCAGAGCAATCAGTTAACATGTCATAGCACAGAGCGCAGACTGTTAACTGGTCAGTAAGATAACTGGCCATTTTCATAGGATTGGGGGATTCACAGAAGAGCTAGTTCTGCAGAGAACCCTCCGTGAGGCTAAGTGCAATCACAGATTTTCCACATTCTGAAGCACTGTCAGCACAAGCAGGCCAGAAAATGATCGTTTTTTTATATTATTTCAGCTTTAGTGTATGCTTCTCATTGGCCCAGACATTTTTAGTGTGTGATGAAGGATATTTTAAATACTTCCAGAAAGTTCTGATGACCAGCTAACTTCACAGTGGCTGGTTTAAGCGTTCATCAACGGGTTTAATATAATATAAAAACTCCATAAAGTCAACTATCGCTTTAAGCTCAATCCACTCCTGGACCAAGGCTACCATTGCTCCTGCATGTAAAATATCTAATGTGCCTCTTCGTCCTGGAGAAGAAATATGAAGAGGCTGCACACTACCCTGGCGGGAGCATTAATAGCCAGCGCATTATCATGTTTGAGGCTGCAGTTGCCTGCATGTGATCATGGTGTCAGAGTTTTGCAATAAAGGCTTGATGGAGTGGCGGAACTGACTGCCTCTGTAGGACCCTGTGCTTGGATGTCTCAACAGCTTGCACAGGACCGTCCTCAGCAGCTGTAAATGCCTGCTCCTGATGAGGAAGGTTATTCATAAAAAGTTTGAGGAAGTTTTTCCACAACGATAAAGGCTGATACTGTCAGCACCCAGCAAAAAAACACTTATCAGATAGGCTAGCAGTTGCTTCTAGCTGTAGGTCTGCCAGCAATTTGGCAATCGGCAATACAGTGGGCTGCTATCGGCTGGACTGTTTAGTTATTTTGTGTCCTTTTAACAGCTGATCTGCATCTAATCTGCCTGTCCTTAACTGTCAGATAGAGGTCCGCTATTTTTTTTTTTTTGCAAACCACTGGTGGCCCAACCACTTTGCCAGCAGCCGACTGTTAGAGCTCCACTGTTACTCCGCCAAGATGATTCTGGCTGTTGCAGAATACAGTGTGATAGCAATGAGCTAAAAAAAACTGATGTCTAATATGATTCGTAAAACATGGCTTTAGTAGTTATTTTCCACATAAGCCATTGAGCAAGCTTTTTAACTTACAGTACAAGTTTGTATTTAGCTAAATGTTGTTGGTGGTGATACTAGCCACTGCTAACACCAGTAGATTTCAGTCTGCTCTAGCTAGCCTGCCTGGAAGGAAGCACAATTCTGTAACATAAGCACACGTACACAAACACATCAATTCTTCTTCTTTATTTTTATCAGACATCTCAAAGTCCGGGAGTCTTTTGGATTTAGGCATGAGCTCCTTGCCCAGGAGAGGAAATAAGGCAGTAGAATCTTCTGAAAATATAGGCAGTTGTACTGTGCAGTGGGACCCAGTTATCTTGGCGCGCCAGCTGACAAACGAAACTGAATTTAGTCAGCTAACAATGGCAGCTACCTGCTGTAATGTTACTGAATGTTAGCCAGACACTTGCTTAATGGTTAGCCACCAAGGCTAATCTCTCGCAAACCCAGCTCACCACTGTAGTAGCCAATCCATACACGTCTCCTCTTTCCCTCCTTCTATTGGATCATAGAACTTATGAGTTCAGTGTATTGGACACATGCTTTTCAGATACAGTAAAGTAAGGTAAAAGAGGCCCACGCCCAGAAGTGGCCTGAGGAGTTTTTAGAATAACAAATACAAGTAGACAAGCAGGGTATTGGGCAAAAGTGAACACAGACACAGGTTGTCAGTGTATCATAGTAACGACTGAGCATGTTTGTTTTATATTTTATTTTTTTCTTTAAGATATAAGCTTTATTGGACAGTATAGTATAGAGAGACAGGAAGAATGGGAGCGAGAGAGAGGGAAAGACATGCGACAAATGTCGGACGGTCGGATTCGAACCGCCGACGTCGCGGCTCGCAACGAGCATGCAGTCAGTGCTCTACAGGCTGCGCCACCGAGACACCCGTTTGTTTTATATTTTAAAGGTGAAAATCCTGCATAGTATGCATTTAAACATTGGTTACCCCAAGCATGTTCAATAGTTTTCTTTCGACAATGCAATGTTTAACGTTTATTCATAAACGAGACCATGACTATACAAACACCACCTTCTAGTCAGTGGTGGCAGGTAGACTTCATTTTGAAAGAATTGGATAGACTAAGCCACTACTTCTTTGTAACTAGGTGGTTTGTTCATTGCAAGAGAGGCAAGAGAACTTCAGTTAATGCTGGGATGTTCCATATGTTGTTTGATGTTAAATGTGTTCATACATAGAAATGTGTTCTACTAGGCTACCTGCAACTAAATGAATTCAGCCCAGTAGCCCACTACTATGAGCACTGACAGACTGCTGAACAGACATGCCCCTATGACTCTGCCAGCCTAATAATAAGCACATGCACAGCAGTCTATTTAAAGTAGTGTTAGTGTTAGTGTTCAGGTAATAAGTGCATTAGCAGATGTCTTCAATACAAATCCAGTCCAAATGGTGTCAGAGAGGCTGATGACAGCACACTCCTCATTTATGCACACTAATATACACGTGATGTTTCCATTGCCTTTTTTATTGGATTGCTCTTTCACCAAGAGGAACAAAGTGACGATTAGCTGACACCATCACCATGAACATTGAACCGTTACCTTTCTGACTCAGTAGGCTAAATTTGTGATAGTGCAGTGACCTTGCCAGAGCTATCACCATCAGCTTTTATGGATAACCATGTGTTCGGCAGAGCAGTAGCACATGCCCGGGACCCTGTGTTTGGAGCTTTTACTGTCTGCACACGAACGAGGGTTTGGATGCTTATCGCCTGCCCAAGACCATGTGTTCTGTGACAGAAAAGCATTCGGGAATGCCCATTGCTTACTTCCTCAAATAGGTATCCTGGCCCACTTAATACCATTACCCATGATTGGCTTGTGTAAGATTCACCCCAATCAAATGGTTATTTATGCACAACTATGGATACTTTATGCATTTGTAATCTATTTGGCTATTTAAGATATTTTATTTGGCTAGGTTTATACATTGTTCATGCATTTGCGTGTTGCGGTACTATGATAAAAATAAAAATAAATAATAATAATAATGATCAAATGATCAAATTATCTTCGTTGTGCAGGTAGCAGTTGAAATTGTACTTCCCTCTAGGGTCTTTCAGCGCACTTATCCCTGGTATGGGTATGCACTTTGCACTTTGTTTTGTACGTTGCTCTGGATAAGAGCGTCTGCCAAATGCCATTAATGTAATGTAATGTAATCAAGCAACAAAGAAATCACCTCTTAATCTAACATTTTTAGGGTTTTTTCAAAAACAAATGGGCATTTAAGAGTCAAACGTCAATCTTCACACAAACATTAAGCTTTGCTCCTTTATTGTGTTGACACAGATACCTTTTATGTATTACCAGGCGACAAGTACTGGGTGTTCAAGGAGGTTACTGCTGAGGCGGGATACCCCCACAGCTTAGTGGACCTGGGGAACTGCCTGCCGCGGGATGGCATCGATACGGCCCTGCGCTGGGAGCCTGTGGGCAAGACATACTTCTTCAAAGGGGACCAGTACTGGCGCTACAACGAGGAGAAGAGGGCCGCTGACCCCGGGTACCCCAAACCCATCACCGTCTGGAAGGGCATTCCTGAGGCTCCACAAGGGGCATTTGTCAGCAGGGAAGGCTGTAAGTACCCCATGGCAGGGCCGGTATGGGTGGGCTGGATGGGGCAAATAATTGGCCACACCCCTGCAGGTACAGTAGCTGCAAAGCTGTCACCATCAATATTCTATCAACATAATATATCAACACTGCCATGTAATGTAATGCACATGGGGTGTGTGACCATTCAACACCCAGGGTCTTGGCTAGTTCATATTTCTTGTCATTTTGAATTGCTCCACAACGATATAACACAAGGAATAGGTGAACTACACTAGCTGCTTGAGAGCTACCTGAAGTGTATTTTCTTACTTTGGTCTGGATCCAATCAATCCCCCTATAATAGCCATTCATTATATGCAGCAGGTTAAATATTACACTGCAACTGAAGTAATATCAGAAACCCCCAGAAAGTGGACTATCCTCTTAATCCAATGCAAGTGTTTGTGACTCATGATTACTGTATGCTATGCTTGTGTGTCAGAGGACTGTAGTCCAACATGAGGCACAGATCAGTATTCATTGATGAACTGGCAGTGAATATTCTACTGGGAAAGAGCTGAAATGTGTCAGCGTTGGATGTTACATTTTCCAATGTGATATTTCACACTGTGATAGAAGTGAGAATTACGGCAGTGTTTCTCTGGCGACTGTTCTGTGATTAGTGGTGAGCATCAGGATTTGACAGCTGTTTGTGTTGTGATTAGTGGTAGATGTTGAGTTTAAATAGCTGTTTATTATGTGATTAGTGGTGAAACTCCAGTTTAGACTGTTGTTTTCACTTTGATTGGTGGTAGAAGACGGATCTGTACACCCTTTTGTGCTGTGATAACTGGATGGGAGAAGCTGTTTGTGATGAGATTAGTGGAAGATGGGTTTAAATTGTTGTGTGTTGTGATTAGTTGTGGCAGTTGGGTTTAGATGGTTATTTGTGCTATGGAGTTTTAACCACAAATAATACTGTACAAAGTGGTAACAGTAAGGTATATTGTAGATGCTGTTCATGCTGTGATTAGCGTTATCAGTTGGGGTTTATTTGCTCTGTGGTAAAGGATGGGTTTGTATATGTGTACTGATTAGGGTTTAAACAACTGTTTTTGCTGTGATCAGTGTTTATGATGAGTTTAAACAGTTGTTTGTGTCATGATTAGCAGCAAAGGGCAGTTTTGAAAGGCTGTTTGTGCTGTGATTAGTGGGAGACAATGGGCTAAATGGCTGTCTGTGCTGTGATTGGTGGTAAGGTTTAAATGGCTGTGTTGTGATTATTGTAGATGTTTGGATTAGAAGGCTGTCTGTGCTGTGATTAGCAGTTGATGTTTGGTTTAGAAGATTGTGTCGTGATTATTGTAGATGTTTGGTTTAGACGGCTGTGTTGTGATTATTGTAGATGTTTGGTTTAGACGGCTGTGTTGTGATTATTGTAGATGTTTGGTTTAGACGGCTGTGTTGTGAATATTGTAGATGTTTGGTTTAGACGGCCGTGTTGTGAATATTGCAGATGTTTGGTTTACACGGCTGTGTTGTGATTATTGTAGATGTTTGGTTTAGACGGCTGTGTTGTGATTATTGTAGATGTTTGGTTTAGACAGCTGTGTTGTGATTAGCGATAGATGTTTGGTATAGACGGCTGTGTTGTGATTAGCGACAGATGTTTGGTTTAGACAGCTGTGTTGTGATTAGCGATAGATGTTTGGTATAGACGGCTGTGTTGTGATTAGCGATAGATGTTTGGTATAGATGGCTGTGTTGTGATTAGCGATAGATGTTTGGTTTAGGCGGCTGTGTTGTGATTAGCGATAGATGTTTGGTTTAGACGGCTGTGTTGTGATTCGCGATAGATGTTTGGTTTAGACGGCTGTGTTGTGATTAGTGATAGATGTTTGGTTTAGACAGCTGTGTTGTGATTAGCGATAGATGTTTGGTATAGATGGCTGTGTTGTGATTAGCGATAGATGTTTTGTATAGACGGCTGTGTTGTGATTAGCGATAGATGTTTGGTTTAGACAGCTGTGTTATGATTAGCGATAGATGTTTGGTTTAGACGGCTGTGTTGTGATTAGCGGTAGTCGGCTTATTAGATTTAGCTGTATGGAGTCGTGTTGCCTCAGGGGTTAATCCAGCCAGAGCAGCTCATTTCTGCTGCTGAGGCAAAAAATCAGAGAAGCGCCAGAGGCCCCGAGAGGGTTCTAGTGGAGGGAACGATCATCACTTTTGCGAGTCATGTCACAACCTCCTGCACTACAGATCGCAGAGGAGCTGAGAACATGAGAACATGAGAGAGGGAATCAAAGGGGGCTGTATGGGCCATTTCTCTCGCTTGTTTGCCTGTAGCTCATCATTTCCATCCATCAGGCAGCTTCTGCCGGAGTCTCAGAGGCTCAGCCTCCGCGGCGATGCCAGCCGCTTCATCAGTCACAGCCCCTGAGCCTTCTGTAAGCCGCACTGTGCGCTCAATCGGCATAACCGGCCCTCGGTGTTTAATCACAAACTCGGAATGGCTGCCCTACATACACTTGCATGCTTACTTACATGCTTATATTTACATGTGCAATATGGTCTAGATCAGGGGTGCGCAAACTTATCCAAAATGGGCCAGCATGGGTGCAGGTTTTTGTTTATTAGTCAAGACACCCAAGACACTCAATAAGACACCCCTTGATGACTGGACGCCCCTGTTCTTGATAATCACCCTCAATTTAAACAGTTTTAAAGTACAATAGGTAAGATCTTAGTGTTAAAACATTGTTACAAGACCATTGTAAATCCCTTCCTATTATTGAAAAAGGTTCACTGACATGTTGACTCACCCTCTGCCTGTGTTTATTGTCCTTCAAAATATGCAGTTGGCGGGCCGGCACTCTGTACCAAAACATCGCTGTACAATAAATAAAGCTCATTGGTTGAGAATTGGTTACACTTGTCACAGGCATTGGCGTTTCAACGTCAGCATGTTCACAGAGAAGGGGGGGGTTAAACAGTGTTGTGGTTTGAGCGGGTTTGTTGCTGCAATTCCTCTCTTGAACTTTAGAATTCCAAAATGACCTATTATACCTTATGTATGTATGTTATTTTTCCAAACGGATATTTGTAGGGCCAATGAATGAAAAAATTTGACTAAAAGATGTGCTTAGAGCAGCACCTATTTGGTA
This sequence comes from Conger conger, assembly GCF_963514075.1. Taxonomy (NCBI): domain Eukaryota; kingdom Metazoa; phylum Chordata; class Actinopteri; order Anguilliformes; family Congridae; genus Conger; species Conger conger. The sequence continues at coordinate 34,729,795 of NC_083773.1, forward strand.
GCCATCAGACACATTCTAATTCCTTGCCCTGTCTCCCCCCCCCCCTAGTCTATACCTATTTCTACAAAGGGAAGGATTACTGGAAGTTTGACAACCAGAAACTGAACGTGGAGCCTGGATACCCCAAGTCGATCCTGAAGGACTGGATGGGCTGTGACCAATCGGAGATGGAGAAGAACAAAGACCGGCAGCTGCCCCACGATGACGTGGACATCATGGTGACCATCAACGACGTGCCGAGCACAGTCAACGCCATCGCCGTCGTGATCCCCTGCATCCTGTCTCTCTGCATCCTGGTCCTGGTCTACACCATCTTTCAGTTCAAGAACAAAGGCGTGCAGCAGAACGTCACCTACTACAAACACCCTGTGCAAGAGTGGGTATGACAAGGCTTGGTCAAGCTGCCGCCTGCAGATATTGTTGAGAGGGCTACAAAAAAAAAAGACACAAACAGTTGGAGCACCAGTGTGACCAGTGCCTGCCTTGCACAACCGTGGCGTGATGGGGCGGACCCCGCCCACTTCATTAGACTCTAATGATCGTTGAGAAATTTGTATGTTATTTAGCATGAGCCGAAGCACAAAACCGGCTGGGAGCCCCTGGACTTCTAGAAAGCGGGGCGCCTCCTTATCCCCTTACCACCCCCCACACACACCTCCCACGGCCACTCTTATCAGGCTGTTTCACCACATTTGTTCTACACCCCCGCCCCCGCCCCCCGGACTGCCCCCCACCCTCTCTACTTCGGGGGTCCAGGGAGCCTCACCAGAGCGCTTACAGTCAGATACCAGCAAACCTGCGTCTCTTCTTCTGACGACTTCTACACGAAGTTCAAATTCTATCAAGTGAAGCAGTGAGGTGGGTGGTTACAAAATGCAAACTAACAACAGATGTAGGTAGAGCAGCCATAGAAAAGAACACTGAGGTTTTTTGTTTTTTTTTCTTCTTCCTGTGGATCATTTCATCATTTCATTTTATGGAATGTCCATGAGTCGATCGAAGGAAGTACAGTTTACGTGCGTCAATGGAAACAATTTTCTACTCCCCAACTCTGTGTGCGGGGTTCGGCCAACACCGAGGCTAGTGTGCGGCAGCTCACCTGTGGGCCAGCGATCGTGGCAGCTGCTCCCAAGCACAGTCTGCCGGGGGGGGGCTTGAACTGGGACATATGCATTGCATTAAAAGAGGTTGGTAGTATTAATAATAGTATGACTTGCTAGAGTCCTGTGGCTGTTCACAGTTTTTGTTTCCTTGACGTGCAGCTTAAAAAGGCCTGGATTGATGTAACAACAGTAAAGATGGGGCCAAACAACCTGCTGTTTTGAAGCAGCCTTAATCTCTCCCTTCCTTATCTCTCACTCTTTTTCTGCTCCTCTCTATCTATTTATCGAAATGTATATATAGATAGATGGATATTTTCCTAAATGTTTCCATTGTTGTGTTCGTTACTGAACCATACCATATTAAGATTGATGCGTCACTAATCATACCATATTAGTGAGTTCAGTAACCGATCTGCCTGTGGAAAAGTCATGGAGGCAGGGTGTGTTTGCTTGGTGGACTGAGGCCAATTCAATATTCTTGCACCTGGTGAAAATGGCTAAGAGGCTCCCTCAGGTTCACTGATTGAGCTCCAGCTACCGTACTTTATCATTAAACCCTTCCAAAAAAAAGAACATTAAACACTGCTTTTATGTCCATTGCTTCTGGTTTATACGTTGCCTCTGCTGAGTTGGCCGTTTAAATTTGTGCTATATGTACTTGATGAAGTCACTGTTGAGATTAGAGGTATTAGTGGATGACATTGCTTCTGTCAGGTCCGATGTAACTTTGACCCCAATGGGGCCTATTGTGTGGAGCAGTCAGTTGTGGCTGCTCACGGCTGTTCCACTCGGTTCAGACAGCGTGTACTCCATCCGTCGTTTGCCTCGGTACAATGGAGGTACGTTGGAGGTTCCTATCCGACCACTCTGCAGGTCACCTCCTTGACATGCGCTGGCTGTTGAAAACTGACATCGGCATGCCCTTGATGAGTAACAGCTGTATGATTTGTTCACAACAACAGTGCACTGGAAATGGGCAAAGGATTAGTCTTTTTTTTTCCATTTTTTTAAGCAATCGCTGGTAGTTCAAAAAAATACCGTCATTTTGTGCTACATTGTTTACATTTGGTTTAAAGAAACACATTACTAGCTTGTTATATATATATTTAAAAAAAACATTTGCATTTTGTTTGTCTGCAATACTGCTACAGTTAAGTTAGCCATTGTGGGACTCTTATTATTAAGGTATGCTTCATTGACTGATCATTTGCTGGCTGATATGAGTGCACAATTTCAATTTCATTACATGGACAAGTAGAAATGAGACTAATGGCTAAAATGTATGATTTGTACAAAGCTTATAGCATATCTGAGATAATTAAGATACTGCCAAAATTAGATTGTTAAATTATTCAACATATAGTAGTTGGACACAGAATAGTCTTCTGGGAAAAATATTTAATTTAATGGTTATTCAGATTTAGAGTTATGCTTTAAAAGTAAGTAAATTAGTTGCAATAGTCATTAGATTCACCTGCCAGATCTTAGGAAAGCATGTAATGGAGTCAACTTGTTGTCTGCCTTATTGCACTGTATTGCCTGGATTTTCATGGGCTAGGCTGCGGCAGAACCAATTGAAGTGTGTCTGTTTGGAAAAGGGTCTTTAAGAGGATAGCTTAGGGTTGTTTGGAAACAACAGCCGAGGAAATAAAGAAAATTAAAGTAGTAACAAAAGGCCTTTAGCCTGTGATTCAACATTGAATTCACTGATATGTACAGTCCTCATTATCTCTTAAGCTTGGATCATTATTTGTGGCACCATTATGCCAGATCTAAGCTCAGAGGAACTCTATACCTCTTTGCCTACACTGATGAAAGTGGGGGGTGTATTCTTCCACTTGTTACCAGGGTGACTTTCTCTCACCTTATCACTCTGTACTGGTGAACCCCCCCACCCCTGACTGCATAGGTTTCCTTTATTTCTTGTGGTTTACGGGTCAATATCTCATTTGTCTGCATTTGGGCTTTCCTTGAGAATGTGCCATTGGGCACACAACCTTCAGAAAGATTTGCCCAGGCCAGCACTTCCTCAGTCTCTGCTCAGCAGATTTACTTAGACCACGTCATCAAATGCCCTGGTCTCTGTAGCAGTCCTCAAACTTCTGACCTGTCCAGCGTTTGATTCCCAGTTCTTCTTAACTTAATCCATCAATATCTTGGTCACATGCTGCTCAGCCTGATATTGACTGGTTATAGTTCTAGAACTGAGGAGTTCATTTGTGACATTTTGCAAGTTGCCGGAAGGCAAAATGATGATCTTTATGTGCTGAAGTCAAAACCCTTTCTTGGGAACCTCAGCCAATGGTACTTACCAGGAAAATGTGTTTGCTCACTCTGATGACCTGGGTCTGCAGTACTGAGTTTCTTGAAGTCCTTTTGGATTTAGCCTAAGTGAAAGTGTGAGGGTTTTTTGGTTCAGCTGTGTGATCTCCATCCAAATTAATTCAAGCTGTGGAAATTTCACTGCTTTCATTCCCCTCCCCAATGATTTATTCAGTCTACTTACTCTTTTATTCTCCAATGTTGTTGATCCTTCTTGGTAACCAAGCACTGTTGTCAAGAAAGCTGCAGAAGGCCTAAATTGATGTCATCACACTCTGTATGGTGATGAACAAACTGGCAGTATTCATTGTGAAAGAGGACACTGATGGGACCTTTATTTGGATCAGCTTTTTCCTTTAGACGTGCATCTTCACCAGAAACGTACTGCAGATTATAAACTGATATTCTCCTACCGACACTGTTATGAGTCGTTTTTCCAGGTATCTGCAGGTATATCCAGACTCCTCTAGTTCTGCTTCCTAAGAGGTTTAGGTTCTTCTTTTACACTGTGGGCTCCACGAGGGACTAAACACTTCTAGCTTGTGCTGGTTGCCTGGAATCCAGCACACTTTAAATGTTCCTACTTTGTCTGGCCTGGTTTTCCCAGAGCCCGTTTGACCATCGCGGAATTCACGGTAGTTATTTTCTGATGTGCCATTCTGATTTGCAAGAGACTGGGAACAGAACAGTGCACTTGCTTAGAATATTAGTCAACATTCTCTTGAGGAATTGATGAATATCTGTTGCATTCTCTTGAGGAATTGAGGAATAGCTGTTGCATTCTCCAATTGCTCGTCTTCCAGAAAAGATTCAACATCCTGAAAAACCCTCTGAAGTAGACTACTGGCTGTGCTGGTGTCTGCCTTAAATGCTTTTGCTGGTACTGCAGTAAGACTTGGTGCCTTGTCTGGATATTTGCAGCGGCCTGCTCGACTTCTGTCTCGTTAAGTTGGTCAACATGAGCAATGCACTTTTAGCTGGTTAATGATCAGAGGTAATAAATAAGTGTATTCTAGGGAGACCCACAGTCTATTTTATCTTATCATTTTAATATATCAGCCAATACGTTGTTTTTGAGCAGCTCAGCCACAGGCCAAGACATAGCACAGTATCAGAGCAGATGCTGGTGTTTAGTCTGAATAAGCAGTACTGGCTTATATATATAATGTTATAATGGTATATAATGGGTTCGCATTCGGGCATAGGCTGCAGTGAACACTGAAAAACATTGGTTTGTTTCGAATCCTTTATGCACTCCATCCATTGCCCTTCTTCTAATGTCTCTATTAGTCTGTCTGCCTGTTACATTTTTTACATACTTCCTTTTTTAAGATCATGATCATTCGCCATATTACAGGTCTTTTCACACTGTGTGCTTCTAAGCACTTGTTTTCACAACACAAAATGTCTGGTCCATATCTGACTCATATTCACTCCAGGCCAGACCGTGGCTGTTGCTCTATATTGGTTCAGCTACGTTCATCACTACATTCTTTTGTTCAATGTGACCTTCTTTATTGCCTGTAGAGCTGGTATTTATGGTCTACAATCATTTTCCGCTCCCTGTAATACACACTGTATGATTTTATTCTCATTGGAATAGCGAGAAGACAAGGAAAAACTAAAGAAATGCCACTGCAGGTTCTAAATAGAGACCAGTTCTCTCAGCTTGAAATGTATAGGGTTAGATAAATCTGAACTCGCTTCACATTCAACTTTTGAGAAAGGATGAAACATTCGGTTTGCCTTTCTTGTGCTTCAGATTTCAGCACGGAGATAACGTTTCCAGTGTGAGAGGTTGCAATGATGTATTAGCCTTTTGCATTAGTCAAACCTCCTTTGAATTAGTAATAAATGTCTGATTGTTAGATCCTGTGATGGGAGCAAGTTTAATGATCCCATTTGTTTTTCTTTCAGTTGTGAAAAGGAATGCTCATATTGACAGCTGAAATACCTTCAATGTGTACAGGACATTTACTCTATTTCTCAGTTTTATGGTAATGCTATTTAATACACTCCAAAGGAAGTGTGAAATAGAAAATGCTGATTTATATTACCTAAGTCTGTGTAATTAAATATTAAATAGGTGAATCCGCGCTACTGTGTCAAATGGTGTGATGCACCGAGAAACCCAGATAATGGTGTATTAGATACAGTGATCTGAGATTTGTTTTTTGTGAGATTGATCATTATAGCCATGATTTAAGATTAAGATTAGATCACAAAATATTTTACATATGGAGGCAAAATGTTTCAGCTTAATGCTTGGTGCACCTGTTCCTACCTTTTGTCTCATTGCCAGTCGAACCGGTTTATACGAAATGAAAAAAGATATTCCTAATCTTGCTGTACAAATAACTTACAGAGCTTCCCTCAGAAATGCCTCTTTGTGAATACCTTTGTGGTTTTAGACAACAGAAAATCGCCTTTAAATTGCCTGTTGTTGCCTTTTTGTTTCTATTGTAACTTTTCTTTTGAAACACTGGACAAACAGGAGAGAACATATCAAAGATAGTCCAGACTTTGAAAGTAATATGATGTATTTAACATTTTGAATACTGAAGATCAAGTAAGATTTTAACTGATATAGCTTTAAGAGAGATCCATCTTTTTTATGCCAGAGGATTTTTGAGAAAACCCTTTTAAAGGAGCTATGCTAAAACTCTGATGTTGAGCTTTCTTAATGATTTTGCTATTGGATTCAGTGTCGTTCCTTTTACAAGTACATGTACTTAAATGCATATTACAATTTCAGTTTGATTTTAATTATGTATATAAGCCCCCCCCTTCCCCCCCTTTGGCGCCTGGTGATGAATACCACTGAATGCAGCACAGTCATAAAACGCTCCGCCACTCTATCACTCAGCCAATATCATTATATTTCCTATGATCACAAAATTGAACAAGCCAAATACATCAACATGCACTACAAGCAAATATCTCCCAACATGTAAAATATCACAAAGAAAAAAAAGTGAACCGAAAACAAATAAATAAACAAATCATCATTTTGAGACATAACCAATAGCCCCAAATGTTAAAATGTATGGAGAATAAAATGAGGATTTAGTGCACAGTGAGAATAAAGGATTCTGCATATTATTTTCTAGCCATTAGAAAAATAGTCTTCTCCACAGTTCAAGGTTAACATATCATCCCCCATGATGAAGATCATGTAAATAATAGAGAACAACACATTCAGTGATGTTTTTCTGTTTTTTTTCCTTCAAGGTTTTCATTTCACTGCGATTTTTAATCACCTTTGTTAAAAAAAAATATAAAACTCAAAAATGGTCCATGGTTTTCTGTTTTAAAATGTTATTCAAGCTTTATAAAAAAGTAACTTTTTAATTCTAATTATTAACCATACTTATTGGATAAAGGTATTGCTTTTTACTTTTCTCTTTTGTTTAACAGTTCTACACTGTGTATCTAACAATATCACCATGTTGTATTTAAAAAAAAAAAAAGAAATGTCAATAAAAAGAAGAAATAAAAACTGTATTCTTGTTCAGTTATATTATGGCAATACACTATTGGCATTGACTTTCATTATCAATGTATAGCAGCAACATTAAATCACATGGTCATATTAGCATCAGAGTTTCCAACACATTAATGGTGCATAGATTTGGTTTGGCAGAATTTGGTTTAGCAGAAAATGAACTGGTGGATGAATAAATTCACTGGATATAGGTAATTTGTACCCACTATATCAAAAACCTAAATGTGCACTTTCACATTGAGCTGGACCCTATTATTTTTCACACAACACTTTCCAATTAAACTCAATGTCAGGGCACTAAAAAGGACTATCCCATTATCTCAAAGGGACGATACGGGATACTATTGAGATTGTAATTTTAGCCAATGATTGTAGTTTCCAAGTGCTTTTCTTGACACTACCATACAATGAACACAACAACAAATAAAATAACAGGATAATTACCATCTTGTGCAGGCAGTTATTTCATTCTTTCATCTTTACGGCTTGAGCACCTCTATACCTACCAGAGGTAAAGAGCTCACCCTTCGATGACTAAACAAATGCCAACATAAGGGCACTGAAACAGAGACTGAAAGAGATTGGAGTCTGAATCATTGGATGATTGTCAAGGGCAACATTAGCTATTAGCCATTAGTTTTTAAGGCCCAGTGCTTGAGTTTGGAATGATAAATGGAAACTGGTGCACCTAAACAAAGCAAAATATAATTGAGCCCCGGTTAAACCAGTTTTCAAAATAAATTTTTACTCTTGCCCTTTTCTGCGTGCATTTCGAGCTTAATGCCATATTTTTCAGCTCATCAGAGGGACATGCCGAATGCAAATGCACTGAGCGCTTGCTGTATAAGCAAGAAGAAATATTAACTTTAAACTATCAGATACATTTCTCCAGCATCAATACTTCAGCCAGGCAGGGCGGGGTGATCCCACCATTAGTACCAGTTTGTACAGGAGATCATGAAGCACATGTTATCCACAGTCCTGCCACCCATCCGACACTGTGGCAGGTCCCCCGCAGGCTCTGAGGGACGGTCCGCGGCGACAGGGGGCTCCATACGCAACTCAGCAGGGGGACCCTCCTCCTTCTCCTCTTCTTTTACAGGACTCTCCACACTCTGTCCTCCCCCCATCTCTGGGGAGAACAAAAATAATGTGTAAAAATCGCTGCATTGAGAACAACATTGCGGGGTGCAGCAGCGGCCGTGCACAGCCCCTGGAAGGTGAAACAAACGTGCCATCTGTTTATTGCAGAGCGCTGCTACGCATGACAGAATTCTGCAGGATAAGCTCTCTAAACAGGTGGACAATGAGCAAACAATACTGCCTATAACTACCTGAACAATTTGCAAGAAAGCATTTCAACAATTCTGGTCTTCTTGAGGCAATGGTAAGATACGACCTCAAGTAAGGCTACATTTGTCAATAAACTTCCATTAAGAACATAAAAAAACATATAGGATGTTTGAGCCAGTCATAGAGATGAGGCTATGTAACAAGGAATGCTTTCTGACCGGTCGAGTTTGATTTTTTGAGAATGATTCAAATGAACAGGATCGAGGTATATAAAAACAAAGCATTGCTTATTGTAATGCATCAACCCTACCCTAACTAACAACACAGTAGAAGCCACCTCAGACATTTACTTGCGGTTAAAAAGGACTTGGCACTCTGTATTAGTTTCAAATCTGTAAGGCAACCTGCAATTGATGGAATAAATAGCATGTGGATTTGCTAACAGAAGACATGGGGCTCATTCCAGTCGCTTATTTTTCTCCACTCTTTTCCTTTCCTCGCTCCAGACCCGGAAATGGATCGAGGTCCACCATCTTTAAAGACATACCAACCCCTTAAATGTTCCTTCTAGGATTGAGAAGTAGAAGTTAGGAACTCCCAATCTTTCCTTTGAGCAAGAAAACATCAGCACAGTATTTTTTCGGAAAGCCTGACATAAAAATGATCGACCTGTGGATCCACCTCTCCCCATCTGCCACGCATCTGCAACGGGTGTAAGTGACGTGGCTTCGAACAGACGTTTGATGGAGCAAGGACATTCTATTAGCATAATTCAGGTTCTCCACTTCCCCGTCTTTACTTATTTTTCTTTCATCTTTTCCAATCCTCCCCTGATTGGTGGAGCAAGGGGCAAGAAAAGGAGAAAGGAAAAGAAAAAAGGGGAGAAAAGTAAGGGATTGGAATAAGTCCCTCGTTGACACATATAGGCTTCTCTGTCTGGTATTTCTGATTACGAGCCCTATACGACTTTGTTCCTCAGCCTGTGAAGTGTCCTGTAATCACGTACGTGTAATCACTCCAAACGGCTATGTTTGATGATCACCAACCATTAATCCCTATGGACATGCCTTGCACTAATGAGGATTAGGTCCACAATATTACGCAGCACAGTGAACTTAAATGCATCCCCCTAAATAATCACACCGACTGCTTTGGGTGCATGCATGATTATGACCCCAGGAGTATTTCAAATACCATCCTGGATACGCACAGGGATGACACATTATATCACAGGTATGTTTCTAATTCACAAGTGTCCATTAGAATTAGAGATGCAGAAAATGCAACCAACTTCTAAAACAGAACGTTGGAGGTGTTTACAAGAAGCAGGGAAAAATAATCCCAGCAGATTTCTTTGAAAAACTTAAAGCAAGTCTCCCGAAAAGAATGGAAGCTGTAATACTGGCAACGGGTCAACACACTAAATACCGAAAGATCTGCTATTGAACATAGTTGAGTAGGTTTTTGCATTAAATATATTTGCTGCATTATTTTCAGAGTTTAGTGGCTGTTCAATGGCAAGTAAAAGGGTGGTTTCAGAAGTTGGCACAGTATTGTACATATACAGTGGGCTCCAGAATTATTGGCACCCTTGATAAATATGTGTAAAAAGAACTTAACTATAAATAATAGTTATTGACATAAGCTTTATTTTCCTATATGTAAAGTAGCCTGCTTTATTAATGATTCAATGGAATCAACCAAAGTCTTACATTTTTCAAATGAAAAATTAATTTCATCATCGGACCATAACACTCTCTTCAAGTTATAATTCCAATGAGGTTTGGCAAACTCCAGATACTTGGTTTTGTTTAATGTGCTCAGTAAGGGCTGTCTTCAAACCACCCTTCCAAAGGGGCCATTTTACAGTCCTTTTTGAGACTTGGTGACGCCAAGATGCCACAAATCTCTGCAATTCTTAAACTGTGATCTTTGAGTCCGCTTACAGGGAAGTGCTAAGTGGTATATTTAACCGTTTATGTCATTTTTGGTACCATCCATCCATCCATCCATTATCTGAACCCGCTTGTCCTGATCAGGGGCTGGAGCCTATCCCAGCATACATTGGGCGAAAGGCAGGAATACACCCTGGACAGGTCGCCAGTCTATCGCAGGCACACCAACCATTCACTCACACACTCATACCTATGGGCAATTTAGACTCTCCAATCAGCCTAACGTGCATGTCTTTGGACTGTGGGAGGAAACCGGAGTACCCGGAGGAAACCCACGCAGACACGGGGAGAACATGCAAACTCCGCACAGAGAGGCCCCGGCCGACGGGGATTCGAACCCAGGACCTCCTTGCTGTGAGGCGGCAGTGCTACCCACTGCACCATCCGTGCCACCCTATTTTTGGTACCTATTACCAGAAATGTGACGGTCAATTACCATCTATTCTGAATTGATAGTAATTGATGAAATAAAAGTCTAGTTTTCCCATATATTTGAGCATAACATATAACGTTCAATTATTATTTGTGTTGTTTACTATGGGTTCTTTCTTCATTTTAATTAAGGGTAACATTACCAATAATTCTGGAGCCCACTGTATATGTACACATTCAAATGCACAAGCTATTTTATTTCACATAAAGGGTAACTAAACGCAGTTCGTTTAAGTATACAAAGCAAAAAGAACTTTATTCACCGACAATTGGCTTGAAATAATTTTCTTCCCAAGCCACAATTTTTGAAAGCCGCAGAACTGCCGTCTGGTGGGGAAAGGGGACACACTGAGGAGTGGGGCAGGATAAAATTGAATCTAAGGTACCTAAACTACTTTAAGCACAGATCAACTAAAAATCTATAAAACGACAATGTGTAAAATAATGAAAGAATAGCAAGCAGGGTATTTAAAACTAGACGAGAAATGAGTTATTGTTTCGTACGTAACAACCAACTCTGTTAGTTAGCTGACAAGCTAACTAGCCTGAATACAAGTGAACTGCCAGGTCAACGTCTAATATTAATCTTGGGGTTAACTTGCATCGAGAATCTGTCTACGACTTCATTCATGAAGCTACATGGCGATCTCATTAGCATACAATCAATGTATATTTAGCTAGCAAGCTTAGAGGTAATCAATTATTTTATCCCCACTCCAACGTCAGCCCAGTGAACCCACGAAATACGTTTCTTACTTCTCAAGTTGGTGTATCTAGGCAGAAACCGCTGTCTCTACCTCCGCCGAACCGCTGCGCTTCTGCACCAGTGACGTAGACACCTACAGCTAATGAACTTGTCAACAAACTGAACGTCACTCCGAGCAGCAACTTGGTTGGTTCACAAAACCTTTATGCTGGGGTCCGTGCTCGCAGTTGCTATGCAGGTTGCTGCTTGGACAAAAATGTCAATAGAAGCATGCATGCGCATAGCAGTTGCAGGTTATTTCCCTCGATGGTGACTATTCACAGTGCGTCGTTCATATCTTGCTTTTCTGAGAGACGCCCATTTCAATTAACATGTATGCAGTTAATAGGCGTTTTGTATAGCTGGCTAGTTGAAAATGGTATTGTGTAAATATAGCTCAGGTTGCCTGCACATATGCATTTCTCGTGATCTATTTAATATCAAACGTTAACTTTGATACCCATCTGCAAAGGACATAACCTTGTTTTGCCAAACCAAACAAAATAACATTCATATCCTAAAGAATTGGCACAACAAATTCCTTTACCATAAGTTGGTGCAAAGAAAGTTCCTGAATAATGATCATTCAAATGGCGTACTTTCGTAGAACAGATTCTTGAGCGGAATAAGTGGTGTTATTCTTTTTCTTCTTCTTTTCGTTTTGGTTGGCGGACTAACACCTTCCTGTGTATTAGCGCCACCTACTGAATGTACTTTCTCATCTCCATTTATTTCTAAACCCACCGTCGTTACCCTTTCTCTATTTCCTTTTCCCTGGCGTCTGACTCCATGCAAACCATTTGGCCCAAATTCCCTAAAGTTCATCCCCCTTAATATAGGCTACCGAAAATTTCCATAGGTGCATCCACCACTATCCTGATTTTGGTTTCAATTCCACGTGCACAATGTGTAACCACAGCGATGAATGCCAAAAAAAATTCTAGACATATTCAAGATTTATTTGTCACCTCTGTTCTTTCCCCACTATTCCATCTCTATCTTTTCCTCACACTTCCATTTTCTGCCCCCATTCACTTTGTTGCTTCTGCATAAGACATTTTACTTTGTGCTTGTGTCCATTCCACCGTGTAAATGGTAAATGGTTGGAATTTATATAGCGCCTTTATCCAAAGCGCTGTACAATTGATGCTTCTCATTCACCCATTCATTTACACGTTCACTCACACACACCGACGGTGATTGGCTGCCATGCAAGGCGCCGACCAGCTCGTCAGGAGCATTTGGGTGTTAGGTGTCTTGCTCAGGGACGCTTCGACACATCAGGGGATCGAACCGGCAACCCTCCGACTGCCAGACGACTGCTCTTACTGCTTGAGCCATGTCGCCCCATAATAATACACCCTACCCTCTCTGGCAAATCCAACATCAAACTCTAATAGTACAGTTTCCTGTTCTTCTTCTTTGGGGTGCAATAAAATCAAATAAAATCATAGTGTTTATTTCCTTGATGCCCTTTACCCTCAGATAAATTTTTAGTGTCTCTCTCTCTCCATTTTGTACTGATCACACAGCAATATCACATGCTCCTCTTCCTGACAATAATCACAATTCCCTGTATTTATGTTTGTTCAGTCCACTGTGCACTATTTGTAATCTTTGTATATACTGTTTCTTCCAGTCTCTTTATGCCATTCTCCCTGGCCCTACTCTACTTTGAATATTGAATAAATACCTGCCCTTGCTCTCCCCACCTTTCCTGCCATCTCTCCACCATTACTTTCCATATAAGGGACTTTGCTTCTGACTAACTTAATGGCACCTCAACCTCAATTCCATTCTGTTTAATGTTAGCCTGGTTGGTTATTTATCTACTTGCTCATTCCCTTGTATTCCATTATGTACAGGCCCTCTTACAATATATCCTGTCTGCTATGTGATGTTAAAGGTACAATAGGTAAGATTTTTGTATTAAAACATAGTTACAAGACCATTGTAAATCTCTTCCTATCATTGACATGTTGACTCACCGTCTGCCTGTGTTTATAGTCCTTAAATTCGGGTTTCAAAACGTACAGTTGACAGCCTGACACTGTACCAAAACATTGTATAACTGTACAATAATTCAAGCTCATTGGTAGAAAATTGGTTCTAATTGCCACAGCCAATGGTGTTTCAAAGTCAGCGCGTTTACAGAGAAGGGGGAGGGATAAACAGTGTTGTGGTTTGAAAGTGTGTGTTGCTGCTATTCCTCTCTTGACCGTTAGAAGTCAGAAATGACCTATTGTTCCTTTAATGCAGGGGTGTCCAATCTTATCCAGAAAGGGCCGGCGTGGGTGCAGGTTTTTGTTTTAACCCAGCAGTAACACACCTGATTATACGAATGAACTAATCGTGGTCTTTAATCAAGACCTTGATGAGTAGAATCAGCTGTCTTAGTCCTGTGCTAAAACAACAACCTGCACACACACCGGCCCTTTCTGGATAAGATTGGACACCCCTGCTTTAATGTGTCTAGGCTTTGTAACACTGAAGAGGAATCAGTATAAAGAACCACCTTATCCGGCTTCATCTCCTCCACCCATTGCAGTGCTAACAATATTGCTGCTTTCTTGTTCAACACCCTTTCACCCGTTTAATATGACGTCTTCAGCGTCATGACGTTGACGCAGGTTGAGGAAGTCGACACGTGGGAAAAGAAACCCAAGCATTGTAGTAGGAAGGCCAAACCATCGGCTAAGGTAAAGTCCATGCTCTTACAACATTGCGGGTGAATACCCCATGATTAACATTAATCCCACTTCATAATGCGCAGATATATTGTAGCTTTACTGTCTTTACATAACTTCTGTATTTATTGGCTTCATCGATTTTACTTCTACCGGTATCTCCTTGGCTAGCTGGCTAGCTAGCTAGCTAAATCATGTTACATTTTCCCACGTTGATATCACAATTCGTAGCTGAATTAACGTACATTTGTTTGCATTTCTCACGCCATATAACATCATAGAAAGTACTATTTAAAATAAAGACCATGATTCATAACTATAATACTTTACAGTCACGGTCGCTAATCAATATAGCACAATGCTTGCTTCTACTGTTGATTTCCCAAGTTATACCATGAGTGCAATTCGTTGATTCAGTATGTGTTTCTCGTACAGATTTGCGGCGAATCGTGGTCTATATCTACAGTGACCAGTTATGGCAGTCCGGGCATCCTTTGAAAAGAACAACGAAATCGGCTGCTTCGCCAAACTTACGAACACATACTGCCTTGTAGCGATTGGCGGTTCAGAGAACTTTTACAGGTCAGTTTTCACAAGTCCCAAGCACTATAGATGCCGGGTTGGATTTTTCTCGACTACAGAATTTTCCAAGTGTTACTAAGTATTACTAAGACGTTATTAGACGTTGTCGAGCTGCTTAAAATGTAAAAGTAATTAGCAGATATGTTTGGTACATTATTCTGTTTAATTCCGCAATACTGGTGCTGAAATTATGCCAGTACAACTCACATTATTCATATATATCTGAGACCATTCCCCACTTCTCCAGCTTCATGTCTTCATAAATTGAATACTGTACAATGTGATTGACTGGCTGCTGATTCTGGCTCCTGCCATATTTTTCTTCCTCACAGTGTTTTTGAAGGAGAGTTGTCAGAAACTATACCTGTCGTACACGCTTCCATAGCAGGATTGCGTATAATTGGAAGAATGTGTGTGGGTGAGTATTTAATTAAATATTCACATATAGTATTAATACTGTAAAGGATGTTCATTTAAAATTAAAATAAATAAAAAATCAGATACTTAGACTGCACTTATGAATGACCAAAGGATCTTAAGTGTTTGTATGGATGGCTGTAAACATAGTCCAGTTTATGGAAATGCTGATATACAACAGCAGAGCTCAATCTGGGAATTGGGCTGGCTGCCTTGGTACTCTCTGAACTCTTTAATTCTGTTTCTGATTGGTAAACCAGCATAAAACATCACCAATCTCTGGCAGGATCACTTTAGGATGAATTCCTGCATTCGGACAGTCATTGCAACTGAAAAGCCGCTTTAAGGTTAAAGTCCATAAGTTTTGGTCTGCGTAGTTCAAATGCTTAAAGAAGCAATCAGTCTGTTCAGTCAGTCAGTCAGACTTGGAGTGGCTCTGCACCCAATCTAGTCTTCAGAGCACACTGAGGAGTTGGGGCAGGGGCTGCCTTTTCAAATTATTCACTGGATATTATATGTACATATATATTTATATATTACATATGTTATCAAACATGTGAAGGGTCTCCCGGGATAGTTTGATTAATGGAGTCAAAGCAGTGACCCAATGCTGTTGACTGTTGAAGTGTACAGTGCCAGATGACTACATTTTTGTATTGTTAATAAATACAATTTTTCTTTTAAACTGCATTCTAAGATGCTTGTTTTTCTGGAGTATATTTCAGTAGCCGGGTTGTGTATTGCCAGGGTAATTGGCAAAGGCCTTATGTTTGTCATTGTTTGGGGAATTCCCTACTCAGTCAGATGAGTCACTGGTAATCTTGGTCAGGCATTTTGGAATGTATTATGGAGTTGCATTGATGAGACTGTTAAACATGCCTGAACTTGTTTCAGTTTAAAATGAAAGTGTGTGTTCATATTTTGGTGTTTTGGGCTTCCGATATAGGCAATATCTTATTTAAATTTTACACAATTGTTTTCAAGTTGTATAATTGTTCATTTCAGTTAAATATATAAAGAGTGACTACATCAGTCATGGTCATGACTTGACTGCAAGGGTAAAAGATGCAACACTTGGAGAACCCCTCTGGAGAACGGTTGTGTTACGGTCTCACGTCTCCGCCTGGCTGTAACCGGGCGACCGTTCCTGCTCCTCTCTCCCCAGGGAACCGACACGGTCTGCTGGTGCCCAACAACACCACGGACCAGGAGCTGCAGCACCTGAGGAACTGCCTGCCCGACGCGGCGCGGATCCAGCGGGTGGAGGAGAGGCTGTCGGCCCTGGGAAACGTCATCGCCTGTAACGACTACGTGGCCCTGGTGCACCCCGATCTGGACAGGGTGAGAGAGCGCCGGATTGTCCGGT
The DNA here is from genome assembly GCF_963514075.1 of Conger conger. Classification (NCBI taxonomy): domain Eukaryota; kingdom Metazoa; phylum Chordata; class Actinopteri; order Anguilliformes; family Congridae; genus Conger; species Conger conger. The sequence goes on from NC_083773.1 coordinate 34,746,202, forward strand.
GAAGGAGACGCTTTCTGTGTTTCTCGCCATTTTTAACAGTCTGCCATGAACAGTGTAAGGTCACAGATATGTGATTAGCATATTCTTAACAGCTCATGACAACAATCATTACTGGTAATTGAAACTCCTTTTCAATGCTATAACGCCAAGAGCTTTACTGCCAGGTCTGATTCTGACACAGTGAGGTGAGACTGTGCTCCAGTGTGTTGTCCCAGGCCTCTGGAGATCTGGGGCAGAGCAGCCCTGGGGTGTGTTGTGAAAGGTCCCACACTGACCGCCCTTCTCCACGCTGACAGGAGACGGAGGAGATCCTGGCCGACAGTCTGAAGGTGGAGGTGTTTCGGCAGACGGTCGCAGAGCAGGTCCTGGTGGGGAGTTACTGTACCTTCAGCAATCAAGGGGGGCTGGTGCACCCCAAGACCTCGATAGAAGACCAGGACGAACTGTCTTCTCTCCTCCAGGTGCCCCTCGTGGTGAGTTCTGTGGATGCCTGGGCCTGGCTCTTAATTGACTTGCTGTAATGAAGGGCCTTGGTTTTAGACATGACCTCTCACACAACCACATCCGCAGCTTGCAGGGATTAGAGGTTTGGGGTCTCTCAGATTAACCCATTATGGACTATAGAAACCCATAGAAAGGCCTAGGAATCACAATGCATTTCAAAGGTCATGTGTCTTGAAAAACGGTCACGATCAAATCATTGTTTGGGGAATTACGTACTCAGTCAGATGAGTCACTGGTAATCTTGGTCAGGCATTTTGGAATGTATTGTGGAGTTGCATTGATGAGACTGTTAAACATGCCTGAACTTGTTTCAGTTTAAAATGATCAAATCCAACGCTTGCGTCGCATCTGTCTGTTACAAAAGATGTAGCTCACAGGTCGCATCCGTCTGTTAAGTTTTAAATGATTAATTTATGAAGGCCTTAAATGGTATTAAATATTCTTAAGTGATTTTAGGCGGTTTCATTTTTCATGTAAACAAAATGAGCTAAATGTTTTCATTCATTTAAAAAATCTGATTAACAGTGCTCCATTTTGTGGAGCAAACTTAGTCAGACAACACTTGGCAAGTGTTGCTTGACAAAAAAGATCTATAATTCTCTTCCTTTTCCTCCTCTTCTATAATCTCGATTTCATCGAGTGTGACCATGCTTTCACAAGCGTAAACAAAGGGTAAGGAGTTTGGTGTTTGGTTACCATAGAGAAAATGGAACCCTCCCCGTAGGCCTGGAGTATGAATGCCAGACGTCGTGTGACACCTCCGTTTCTGTCGTGCGATGTGACGAGGCACAAATTAGCCTTTTTGTTTCTGACAGGAACAGAAATGTTCCTGGCTGCGTTTGAGCGGGATGCATTCCCTCAGCTGCTTGTTGCTATCAGTCAGTGTGCACAGCCAATCAGTCACACTTTTCATGTGATTATGTCCTGCAAAGTGACGGGTGTCATCTTGCCTCGTGCAATGAATATTCATGAATATTACTGTTATTTTTGAAGCAAAATTAGTCTTCCATTTCATTCAGTGCCATTAAAAAGGTCTTAAAGAGTCTTTATTTAATGATACCTGCAGATACACCTGACCTGATACCCTGCTCTCTGGTTTGGAGAGAGATTCATACACAGCTGTACCAGTACCCTGGAATGCTGGCATGGCAACTAAGTATGAATTAACAGATTTCTATTTTTGTCAGTCTGCCAGTGCAAGGAAACCACTTATTCTTACAAGCCACTTTGATGAGAAGCTCTCCATGTTGAAAAACACACAGAATGTTAGACTCAAATTTCAGTTATGAGGGGGGCGTTTGTCACCAGGCTATCTTGTCCCATCGCTCTTCAGTGTTCTGAAATGGAGCACAGACGCTCTGTGGAAATCCTTTATCAGCAGAGGTGTGTGTTTTGGGGGCATTACATAATCATTCTGTTCCTTATAGAATCGTGGCAGCAGGCAGTAAGGTTATTCATCAACAGTACATGTTGTTTGGGGGTTGCTGGGTGACTCACCCTGTTTAGGCACTGTTTCGTGCATGAGGATGGCCCCCTGGGTTTGCTGTTACCTGCTCTAGCTGGGCAGTTATGTCATTATTTGCATCCTCAACTTGGGTGTCAAGATGCTTTATCATGAGTTCCACACAGTATTTTCTGCATGTTAAAAATGGCATTTTGCATGATTGACAAGGATTTGTGTTTCTAATGGAAAAATTGAGGCAAAAAAGTGAAAGAGCCCAACTGGTAAGTCAGTTGGGTATTTCTGTAGATTCAGGCAATGTTGCCTTTGAACACTACTTTATCATCTGTTCATGTTCAGTTCTAGAGTTCGCTGCGATGTTATGAAATCTTTCGGTCAGAAGAAAGGTGTCGTTAAGTTGGGCTGTTTCTCCCTCCCTAGGCAGGAACGGTAAACCGGGGGAGTGACGTCATCGCCGCGGGGATGGTGGTGAACGACTGGTGTGCGTTCTGCGGCCTGGACACAACCAGTACAGAGCTGTCGGTCATCGAGAGCGTGTTCCGCCTGAGTGAAGCCCAGCCCAGCACCATCGCCACCACCATGAGAGACTCGCTCATCGACAGGTCAGTGACCCCTCAGCCCTGCGAACGGGACACACGCCCGTTTGATGGGCTGTGCTGCGCTCCGTGGGCGTTTCGTATGTACGCATTACATGCCCGGAAGTGCGCGTTTCGTATGTACGCATTACATACGCGAAAGTGCACATTTCGTTCCTGAGTGTGCTCAGATTAATTGGCCAACTAGCATGCTCCAGGATAATGGAAATGTTTTCCATGGAAATTTGTGTATTTTGTTTTTAATAACAGAAAGAAAGTTGCCCAAATATACTGCCAGGAATGCATGAATACAACCTAACACGAAATTAAGGACAGTCACTCTTTTAAGCTTAATTTTTACTGTTTTTTTTTTTTTTGTTTGTTTTTTTTGATCACGTGTTTCCTTTCATGTTTTTCAGCCTCACCTAAGCGTCCTGCCGGTCCTGCTGGATATGCACTGCTGAATTTCTGAGCGATGTGTACGTTCAACACATTTAACACACCGGACAACATTCTTTTAAAAGATGTTTAAGCCTTGTGGGTTTTTTTGTCAGCAACCATGTATAACGATTAAATCACAATGATATGCAATTGTGTAACTGGCAGTGTAAATGACCATGTCTGCTGAAGTTTTTGTAGAAAAGTACCATTGCGTGCCGGCCACTTTTAAATACATAACTTCTCAGATATGCATAAGAGGGCCTAACTCTGAAGGAGTGTAGAGAACGTTTATTTTATTGATGTCAATTGAGTACAGAATAAATGAAGCCTTGCATTGTGAGAATGGCATGTTATTTTTCTTTTCACTGTATTCTTCATATAATAAAACTGAAATTCAAAAAGGCTGTGCCTGGAAAAAGAATGGACCTGCCACTCTATGCCACACACGTTTTTGTTTTTAACCATGAGTTTTCAAAATTGTGTTCTAAAACTCTGTTGCTTTCCATCAACAGTAGTGATTGCTAATTTATTATTTTATTTAACCTCATGTTTATGATCTTGCACATTAAAGGGTTGTTGAGATTCCTTCAAGGTCACAAAACAAAAAAGCCACTCCCGGAAAAGAAAATGTACGGTAAACTATATATCAGATGTTATGCAACAGCTGTAAACCAATATAAAATGACCATAATATGCACAAAATAAACATTCCAGGGTCCGCTTTTTCAACTCCAATCTAAACCACAAAGACCAGAGCAAAATTCTGATTCTGATACGGCATCGGTTTATAACTGCACAATTTTTAAGCAATTTCTTTTAACATTACATGTCGTTTGGCTGACACTTTTTATCCAAAGCGACTTAAAGTCGATTTAGACAATCCTCCCCTGGGGCAATGCAGGGTTAAGGGCCTTGCTCAAGGGCCCAACGGCTGTACGGATCTTATTGTGGCTACATCGGGGATCGAACCACCGACCTTGCACAGTCATGTACCTTAACCACCACACTACAGGCCGTCCCAGATTTTTGTCAATAAATTCTAAATAAAATATAGAGCATGGAAACCGTGCATTTGCCTATTTTACCCCTAATGTTCATGTAATCATGAACCATATGTAGTGTAAGTGTACAAGTGCTAATGCAGTACCCACTGTTGAGTGTCTTAGTCAGTGACTTGATAAATGAACTGCTATCTTTTTGTATTTTGTCATGACAGTGTCATGTCAGTGTTTTTGGGTTAAAGGGTAGGCTTGGTATTATTGAACCTAGGCCCTATTTCATGGAGAATTGTGGTTGATCATGTGCAGTGGAGACCAAAATTTCACAGATCGCCTATAAATTGAGTTTGATGCAGATTTGTTTGACACGGCCCCCTTAGAAATACAAACTTAGCAGCCTTCAAAAACCATAATGAACATTCTTCAGAGGCTCACAGTATATTAATGCATGCTTTTGGTTTAATATAAAAAATAAAATAAAAATAATTTGCACATTCCATGTGTATTTTCCTAGTTGTGGATGTGATGCTTTGACTTGTGGAAGAATCTATGCACTTGTAAATCGCTTTGGATTAAATAACCAAAATGTAAAAAATGTAAATGTAAGTCTTGCCATGTTCTACTGAAGAATTATTGGAAACAGATCATTATGTAAAAGGTTATGGGTTTAGGAAGTTCTTCCAGCTGTTATTCTGGCTTCATCTGCGCAGGGCTTTGGGAAGCACACCCACGTTGCTCAGAACCAACCAGAGTGCCAAGGTTGACTTCCTATACAGCTGGCTGGGTGGTAGTGCTTGTTTAAAATAAGTCGACTCCAACCGGAATAGAACACTTCTCTTGTTTCTGAAAAATGTTGAGGCAGCTACGAATATACCGTGAGCTTCCCATTTTCAAAAATACTGTGTCTGAGGACGCAAAAAAACATGCCATCAGTAAAATATTGGTACTCTACTACTCGAGTATCTGAAAATAGGGCCTGAGAGTTGCAAGGTCCACCAGGGGGGTATTTCACAAAGCAGGATTACAGAATTAGCTGGACAGAACAGAACCCAGAACAGCTCTTTTTACTTCAGCCCATGTTCCAGACAGGGGCTCAGATACTTTTAATGAAGCCTGTAATGACCTCTACTGGCCAGATCAAACAGTATGCCATTCTACTGCAGGGTTGTCCTAGAGGGCCAGTGTCTGCTTTTTTTTGGTGTGTTTCAGCATGAGAGATACATTTCAAAGTCTTTAATTGGCTAAAGAGTCCAGACACCTTGTTCTCAAGGCCTTAATTGCCAGCTGATTGAAAGGAAACAACAAATACCAGCAGACACTGCGGCCCTCCAGGACTGGAGTTTGACACCCCTGTTCTACTGTGTTCCTCATGCACATGTAATGCCTTTTAAACATTTGCATTGCAAACTGCCTTGAGGACACGGATTGAGGCTACCTCAAACACCCATGGTGATGAAGCCAGCAAGGGAGCAGTTTTTACAGTCCTATAAAACTAAGGGACATCAGCCCCAGCACTGCAGCCTCACAAACCAATGGCTGACTTGGCACAGCCCTGTGCAGCGTTTACCTTTGTGATCAAATGTCAAATGCTTTGAATTCATCAACTGTGTCAAAGTTCTTCATGAAGTACAGTAGCGACTATTCCAGACACAAAAAAAATAAACAGGCAACATGTCAACAAAACATGAATACTAGTTTATAACAGACAATGGGGTGAAATTTCCAAGCCGACCAGTCTCGTTTTTAAACACGCTTACATGTATTTTATTTGTTTTTGGTTTGAGGAAAATTGGGAAAACAAATCTAAAAAGACATTTCACCATTTTATTTTTTAAATAATTAAAATTGTGAACAAATCCTTAAATCAAAGCATGCACGGTATGTACTGCAGTACAGACCCATTCATTCAAAAGTTCAAACACCAAAAGCATACAAACATAGTATAGTTTTTAAGAAGACACTGAATATAATACACAATTACAGAATTATATATATATTATGTATATAATGAGAACAGTACTTAGTTCCTAAATGTTTATCTTATTTCAAGTGCAAAAAAGCTAGATTATTCCTCGAAGAGAGCAGTTAAGGTTTTACACGATAAATTAAACAATGCCACAGTTAAGATTTGGCCTCTATCCTAGTTTAGTGTTCTTCTGCTCCAGAATGGCCTGATTCCCCTTTCTACCAGAGAGTTACAATGCGTGGGTGACCTCTGCACCCAAATTTCTTCATTTATCTGATTTTTAAAACTACCGAAATCCTTTAACTCCCATTGTTGCAGTGGAAGACACCGCCTGAGGGGACCATGGGAGTATCCACAGTTTTGATACTACTTGCGACGATTTTGGCTAATGGAGTTTGTGGTCTGCAGGGTTGAAATGAATGTGGTGTGCAAATGCTTATTGTAGACTCCCCGCTCTACCTGATGCAAGGGGGGGGGGGGGGGGGGGGTCAATCGAGCCCAGAGAGGGAGAAGCCCAGCTTTATTCTCCTTCAAAGGAGCTTTTCTGTGCTTTCACAGGGGGGGAGAGAGGGCCAATCACCAAGAACCCGAAACACACAACCCCACGGAGCCCCTGAGGGGGCTGCCAAAGTCCCAGCCGATATCAATAATCGTAATCATCTCAAATGGTTTTGCAGTTTCTCTGCGGGGCTAAAGTACCATGTTTCCATGCGTTATTATGGGAGTTCACAGAGCTCGCAGCCTGGGATGGGTGTCCTGTGACTGGAAGCAGTGGGTCTGAGGCTGTGGACTGGGCAGCTCCTCGACTCTGCTGGCTGCTGACAGAAGGCAGAGGAACCGCCAGCATCTAAAGCACAGACGGCTAAAAACATGTAAGACAGAGTCTGGAACTACCAACGTTTCTCAATTTTCGCCCTATTTACAATAAAATTAAGAGTGTTGCTTCTCTCTCCCTTGACTACAAGGTCCAGATATATATAGTGTATTCATGTTTGTGTGTGTGTGTGTGTATGTATTATATAAAATACCTAAAATTAAGCAAACTTAGACTAAATAAAAACATACACGGTTTCTGTGTAGGGGTTTGGGGGGAGTCGGGGTCATGAAGAGACACAGCTACCGTGTTTCTCGTTTCCAACCCCCCCCCCCCAGGGGAACTCAAGCACCCCAGAGAGAGAGAGAGAGAGAGAGAGAGAGAGAGAGAGAGAGAGAGAGAGAGAGAGAGAGGAGAGGGAGAGGTCCTGGTGGTTCCCCGTGCACATCTCTCTCAGCCCCTCTGTTTCCCTCCCTCCTTCCCTCCCTCCCTCCCTCCCTCCCTCCATGCTCGGAGCCCTCCCTAGCAGCCGAAGGTCTCCTGGGAGGCGTAGACCATGTAGAGGAAGCCGTCCTCATCGCGCTCCTGCTCGTAGATCTCGGAGATGGACGTGCTCACGCTGACCATGCTGTGCTGGTTCACCAGCAGGAAGAAGGCCTGCGTGGGGTTCAGCTGGAGCCGGCGCCTGGGGGGGGAGAGACCAGGGGGGGTTACTGTAGCGTAGTGGTTAAGGTAAAGGATTGGGACACGCAAGGTTGGTGGTTCTAATCCCGGTGTAGCCCCAATAAGATCTGCACAGCCGTTGGGTCCTTGAGCAAGGCCCTTAACCCTGCATTGCTCCAGGGGAGGATTGTCTCCTGCTTAGTCTAATCAACTGTACGTTGCTCAGGATAAGAGCGTCTGCCAAATGCCATAACCTGGGGGACCATCAGCCACAGAGGGATAGGAACATATCAAATATACTACAATATACACCGATGAGCTAAAACATTATGACCACCTGTCTAATATGATGTTGGTCCTCTGCCGCCAAAACAGCCCTGACCCACCGAGGCATGGACTCTACAAGACTTCTGAAGGTGCCCTGTGGTGTCTGGCACCAAGGCGTTACCAGCAAATCCTATAAGTCCTGTATGTTGCGAGGTGGAGCCACCGTGGATCAGACAGATGTTCCAGCACATCCCGCTGATGCTTGATAGGATTGCGACCTTGGGGAATTTGAAGGCCAGGGCAACACCTTGAAAACACACTCTTGAATTTGTGCAGTGTGGCAGGGGGCATTACTCCTGCTGAAAGAGGCCACTCTCTTTCCCAGCAGAACATTACAGTCCCTCCGCCGGCTTGTCTCCCTCCCCAAGTTCATCCTGGTGCCGTCTCTGCCCCAGGTAAACGGCGAACACATACACGCCGTCGACGTGATGTTATTTCGCTTTTGTTATTCAACGTTATTATGTTTTGGCTCATCGGTTTTTCTAAATAAGTGGACCTTATAATATAATAGGATAAACATGTTTCACAGCATTTTATTTAAAGGAATACTGCAATACCTGAAAAAAACCCCAATAATTTGTATGTTTGCCCATTCTTTTTAAATGCTGCCTTGATAGTGACAGTACATTTTATTTCAGTACAGTTGTATATTTCTGCAAAGGCACAAATAACACACAAACGTAACAGGCTATTCTCATACTATGTATTAAAAATAATTTTAATGTGAATGGGCACCCATGGAGAATGTGCATTTAAGTCTGTACAAAGGGCTCGCTGCACTGCAAAATCCTGCCCTTGCCTCCGGCAAGATTGAGCTACAGCAAAACATTGTTTACACCAGGAACAAATGCTATTTCTCCCATACAGAATTCTAAGCTCGTTTAAAACAAACAAGTAAACAAGCTATAAATAAGGATGCGAGTAGAGCTGCTAGCCAGCGGCTGTAGCCTGTAGGGGCTGAAGAACTCAGATCAGATATGCTGAGCAGCCCACTTCGGGGAAATAAGATCTGCATGACGAAACCTGAGCGTGCCTTTACGGCCGAGTGGGTTTTGACGGTCATCGAGAGACGTGCTGAAAGCAAAACAAGACTCAACCTATTAACCAATCGCTGGATCGAATTATTCAGCGACCTGCAAACCACTGAAGGCGTATCAGCGATGCTCATGTGTGTCCAGACAATCATGCCACACAAAGTGTACTGACATCTTTTTTACGTAATGCCATTTTACAACAAGATAATTGATTGTATGATGTTGTCCTGGGAATGATTACATTTTATTACAAGTTTCCAAGTTTTTACAATCCATAGTCACTACTGTGATGGTTTGCTTTAGGTTATTTTGGGGTACAGACTCCTGTTTCTGGTTGACGGTAGTCATTTTAAATGTGGCTTGACTTGACACTGTTTGGAGCTACACCTCTGAAATGAGGCAGAGCACAGGGCCTGGCTCCCTCCTTTCTCCTTGAGCTGTAGAATTAGCTGGGGTATAATTTGTCGTCGGAACTCACAGTTCCACTCGGTTGCAGTGATGTCAGCTTGAGCCTGTTTAATGGACTGCAGTTTACACAGTTTACGCAGGCTGTGGCATCACCTATCTACAACCACAGTCCAGACACTCGTGCAATATGTATACTGTGAGACCGCAAGAGACCTTTCAAAGACCGTCTTCTGATGCACAAATTGAAATAGCACGTTTCGCTTAACGCGCTTTTAAAGCCGGTACGGGTTTAACGTACTCCGTGCAGGTTAAGTACCGTACTCCCTTGAATAATGATACATGAATTATTCACAAATCCATACATACAATCTCTGTGCTCGGTAGGAGGCTGGAGATTGTCAGCAGCTGTACAGTAAAACTAACTGGCTTCAGAGTAGTACTTAGCAGAGAAGCCACATCCATCTCTGGGGCCTGGGCTTTTGGGCAAGACGTTAAACCGAGGTCCTGCGATCAATAAAGATCCCACAACACTAATCACAAAGAGGAGGGGGCTCCTCTGTGTCCTGGCTACATTCCAAACCTTGCTCTCTCAACCTGTCACCCAATCGTCCCCTGATTGAATTGGCTAATAACCCTTTTCTCCCTCTCCACCTCAGCTGATGTGTGGCGAGCATTGCCGGTGTAAAATGGCTGCCATGCATCACCCTGGTGCGGGCTACACATTGGTGGTGACTGAGGAGAGCAGGCTCTGTAAAGCACTCCGAATGTGAGAAAAGCACAAGACAAATGCAAGCCATTCTTATTATTAAGTGCTGTGGGAACGCATTTGTCTTCACTGAGGGAAGTCAAGACCAGTAATAATATAACAATAAATCTTGTTTAATTTCCAGACCTGCAAAATGACTTCAAAAATACTGATGGGTGATCCTTTCAATTCTCAAGTGACCGATCTGAATACAAATGTATTCTTTCAACTGAGCATATTACTAATACACTCATCCAGTACCCTGCAGTTCTCCATTTCAAATGTGCGATCTGATGCAAAATGCCCAGGGTACCCTGCAGTTCTCTTTATTTCAAATGAGTGATCTCACACAAAATGGCTGCCTTGCATCGCCATGGTAGCCACTGTGCACTTATGGAGGACTAAGCAGATATGAACCACTGCTGTCCTAGTTGTTGTCCAATAAAGATGTCTTCCATTCACCTTAAGTTATTCATGGTTTACTGATAACATGAACATGTGAAGGGGCTGTGTGACTCCAGAAACGTGGTTATTCTCTTATACCCAGACCTATTCCTACAGCTTATATCTGCCTGTATTTCACCATATATCGTCAAAGCTAGGGCACTTAGCATCTATAAATACTGGAGTGTGAGGATCTATTTAAAGCAGGAAAGCAACATGGGACAGTGCTTTCAACATTAAGTCCCTCTTTACAGGAGGGTCATTACAAGCATAGGTCAAAATCAGAATGACCAGAACATTAATTACAAGTGGGCGATTTCCTGTTAGTTAGACATGTATTATTGGTTACTTAACTGTTGTATTATAAGGAAATGTTAGTAAATGAGGGGAAGGTTTTACGTGCACAGTGACTCTGAAAGGTTGACCCGAGAGGAAACTGTTGAGTCTGAGGTGCTTCACGTTTGTGGTCCTCACTTCTAATGGGTCTGTGTTTTTATGAGGGATTTAAGTGTCCATCCATCCCCGACAGCCCGCCCCTGACTGAGCCCTCTGACAGCTGTTAAAAACAGGGCACGGCCTGAGACAAGCCAGCAGCTGCCCGTGATAACGAGCTTTACAACCGGGTTTATAACGAGGAGTTTAAATGCCTTTCCAGTTGTCAGATCCAGTCTGTGGAGAGGGCCTAATCCCTACAACCCCCACCCCCCTCCCCCAACCCCCAGCTAGAGACGGCAGTATGGGGCTTCTGCTGTCGTCTCAACCCAACATGGGAGGGGCTATCCCAAGCTCACTGGTGTGGACCAATCCTTGTGCTCTGCTGTGAAGACCCAAGTTATTTTTATTGGGCCCAATAACTCAGAGGCTGATGTGTTGCCATAGCTCCACCCATTATGGGACTCTCAAAACACCGCTCTCCAGTCAGACATAACTGCAAATCTCCTGTCTGCTGAAATCACCTTTTTTTATATTCCATCGCTGTACTGGTAAATATTCAACATTCTGCAAAACTGTCACCGTGTAGCAAAGCATCAGTCGAGTCATTATGCAGACAACATCAATGGAGAACAATTCATTGCATGTGTGTGCTGAAGTAAGAATTCAAGAAGTATTCCCCCCTACTCCATTTGCTGATCTTAAAATGTTACAAAGTCACTTTAGTTTCATCCACCCCAGTTTTGTACTGTTAAGATTATGCAAATGACTTGTGTTTTCAGATGAAAGTCATGACCAAGTTATTTTAAGCTTTCACAGTATGGTTCTCAGGTGAAGAAAGGGTCACATAGATGCACAGCTTAAATCCAGTCCTGGGGCGCTCCTTTATTAAACACACAGAATGCGGTGTAAAGACTGCTGAAATGGCACATGAAGTAGCATTATTACAATCAAGGTTAAACCTTGTTTAAGCTCTAGCCCCTCCTGTTAGAGGAGACCACAGGGGGTCAAGCACTTTGCCCATGGCCAGCTCAGGGTTTCAGAGACAGGACCAGCTCATACCTGATAATCTTCACCAGTTCGCTCATGTTGACGTGGTCTGGGACCAGGAACTTGGTCTTGTCCAGCACAGGAAGCTGCTTCTCTCCCTTGTACCTCTCGATGATCACCTGCGATGTGGTACCAAAGCGGAATTCGCATCAGATTAGATTAAACGGTACATAAATGTGGCTGGGCACCTTGTACATACATTGCTCATAAACCTAGGCCAGAATAGGCCTGCTAACTTTTTGTACTGGTCTGTACTTTTAAATATAGAAAGATATTTGCTTTTGATTTCTTTTCATCTTGAATAAGAATGTCTAGGAACAGAGCCAGCTGACCTCTGACGAAGAAAACTCTATGGTCTTTATTTCCGGAGCCCTGTGCTTCCTTCAGCCTGTACTTATGTATAACCTGTACTTCCTGTATCTGGGACTTTGTATATATCCTGTACTTCCTGCATCTGGGACTTTGTATATCCTGTACCTACTGTATTTGGGGCTTTTTTATATCCTGTACTTCTCGACAGCTGAGTCTGCACAGTGAGGCCTCACAGTCTGTACTGCACACAGTGTAATTTAAACTGCTGCTTGACAGACAAATAAACAGTAAGTATACCTGGGCTTCAAATCAGTGATACTAATGACCTTTAACCATTCTGCTCTGCAAGCCTTTTTGATTTTCCACAGTACACAAATTCCAGGAATATCGCCATTTTGTAATGAATGTTTCGGTCATCCTGCCTGTCCATACAAAGAAAATTAATTTACAGTGAACATGTAGCAGAAATTCAGTATACACACACACCACATATATATATATACACATGCTGTTCTGGTAAATTATAATTGATTAAATACATTCAGGCTTTTATTAAAAACTACCATTTATTTGCTATTTCAATGGCCATATATGTTTGGGAAAACACAAAAAGGTAGAAAGTACATTACAAAAATAGAAAAACATAAGGCTTAAATAATATTAAAATACTGAAATATATTCTGGAATACGAGTACATAATATCTACATAATGATACCCAAAAAGAACATTAGATAACGGTCATATCAGGAACAACCATAGAGTGTACAAGAACATAGCGTTCAGAGGGTACAACAGCTTCCTACCTACAGATACATGCTTTTTTACATTAAGATGTCACTCTTCAAGCAGGTTTGTTTGATAATGACCTCATTTAGCAACAACTACAATCAGACGGCAGAATCAGTCACCAATTCAACTCCAGCAGTTGAACGCTGTAACAGTGCCCATTAATATGGAAATACGAAGGAAACAGAGACGGACTGAGAGTAATGAATGAGTATGCTGTGAATCTTTGACATTTTTGGTAACCTGCTGGCCCTTACTTCCTGTTATGAACAGGGAACAGTAGGTCCCACCCAAAGCCTGCCCTTCCTGACGAACAGTGTGTCTGACAGTAGGCCTCTCAACTCGGCTGTAGTGTGACCCCTGTAATTACAGACCCATGCATCTTCCAGTGAACCAAACCAAGAATATCCTCCTCAGAGCAAGAACGAGGACATGAAAACAAAGCCAACACTTAGTAGTCACAGTAGTCTGCCCGTTCCAACCACTTTTAAACATTTTGGTTTTCTTTATAAGCCGTTTATCTTTGATGAACCTCATTAGCTTGATTTGGACTTTCAAATGAGACTTCAAAAATACTATTAGTGTTCATCCCATATAATATCCCATAGTGTTTTTCCATTACTATTTATGCGCAAAGGCGTAGTGCTAATGTCTCTAATTAAAGACATGGGTCAATATACATAATTGATTTGGGTGCAGATAATTTTCTGCTTTTCCACTGACTTGTCTGGTGCCTTGGAACTTATAAAATACACTGCATACCCTGCATTCTGGTCCTCTCGGTCGGTTCAACCGCACCAGGCACGATCAATCGAGTACAGAGAAGGACTGCAGCCGGAGGCCTGGGTCTGACATCAGCTTTGCCACTTTACTCTGGGCCCAAAGCAGCCCTTCAGGGCCTGGGAGGAGCTCTGTGTTAACCCAGTCCCTCACAGATGAGCACATTCACGTGCTGTCGGGCGTGGCCCCGTCCTGCCATAAACTGTTCTGACTCATACTCCTGTGACAAAGCGTTCTCACAGATGTTCTGCGATAACGTGCGTGTTCGTATCCTGTGATGGCGAAATGAATGTAATCCTGTAAAAGTGAGCTCTTACCGGGATTTTGTTGGGGTGCTGGTCTCGAATCTGCTGTACCTCTTTGCAGCGATCAGCTGGAATAAACAGACAGGCCAAGAGCACATTAGTTCCTGATGCCTGAAGTTACCGCCAATGGTAATCTTAGACACAGAATCTGGTTCTTAACAAAAAACAGTACTCTTAACAGGGTTAAGCTTATTCTTTCCACAGTTAAGTGCTTCCTAATGACAATTTGAGGCTGTGAAGCTGTTTGGTAACATGGGACTTAATGTCTCCACACAGTGCCACGGGGAAAACCCCATTTTGCTTTTTCACAAAAATTGGCAGTATATTTGGATACACTGAAACATGGTGGAACTCAAGAAGTTCAGGAAAATGAAAAGGATTCTCGACATGAAATTCATACAGCGCCAAACAGCTGCCCTACAGAGTTTTAGGAATTCTGTAACACAACAACAGCCTTGCGCCTGCTGCCCCCACCCCTTTCCCCACCTCCCTCTCAACTCAAGCCAATCCCGGCCAAGTCTGTGTTCTTTGGTTACCTAAGCCGTCAGCTGACTGACAGCATGATCACGCTCACCCACCAAAACAAACAGCACTTGCATGGCGAGAGCCAAGAGGACACGAGAGAAAGAAAGAAAGAAAAAATAAAGGATACACAGAGAAAAAGCATATGGGGAGAGAAAGTATAAGTATGGAAGCAGAGCATTACAAAAGCTACTAAGAACACAGCAAAAAAAAAAAAAAAAGGCTTTTTGCAAATGTATAAACATTAAACTGCAGCAATACTTTCCACTGAGGTCAAACTTCTTTAAATTAGAGGAAAAGAAAACTTTTGCTCTCCAGTCAATAACTTAATATATTTAACACACGATAAAGCTCGATGAGTGTATTCATAAATAATGCACGTTTATGACAAGATAGAATCTGTGATTCTGGCTGGTAGAAGAAATCAATCATACACGACTGTCAATGGCCACCATTTTGAGACATTGCAGTGGAATCACATATCCTGAATACAGACTAAATACCCTGGGCAAACATGATGTGACACAATAAACTGGTCCAAATGACTGTTAAGAGTAAGAAAGTTATGAAAACAGTTAATTTAGTTTTCATTTTGAAATGACAAAAATGGCCTGGTCAGGCCAGGACGTCCCATTCTGACTGCACAGAGGGGTTGCTGATAACACAGGACATTCACTGCAATAACAAATGCTGCATCATGGATCCACAATTGAACATTGGACCATAATAAAACTAGTACATGGCAATTTGGAAGGAAAATAGTTAACAAAGAATATATAACTATATAAATACAGCCAGGGACATAAAAAGCTGAAGAAGAGAAACAAATCAGGTGTGTAAAAGTCACTAAAGAGAGACTAAATAAAGTATAATGGCGATATTATGAATGTGGGAAACGGGATTCATATTTCAAGAGGTTTGTCTTCAGAAGAGGGCAAACGGACACAAGTTGGCCTAGCAGGACTCTGAAATGAAGTAGATTTTCATATTTTAGAACATGCTGTGCCTTTAAATACAGCAAACAAACAAGAATGTGAGTTCAGGCCTTCTTTCACAAGAGAAAGCAACTCTGTATGTCCTTTGTGTGAAATATTAAACGGAAACCCAATTAAGTACATACACAGTCCTTTGGCGGGAATAAATATGAAGAATATGTTTTTCTGAGAAGCTATCATACAATTTTATCATCGGATTAATATCTTTGTTTTAAGTAAACATGAAGAATCGCCTGTCTTATTCTGGAAATAAATGAGCAGGAAGTTTGAGAAATCTGCCAAAAATCCTCTAAACTGTGCAAGACAGCGCTGCTGGGAGTCCATTGCTCTTTAAACGTCAAGAGAACAGAAAGAGTGAGACACAAGCAGGATGAAGAAGAGATGGTCTGAACATTAGAGTAAGAAGACATGACAGGTTGAAATGAAAGAACAGGCAGGGTAGCTCAACAGGAAGAAAGACCAGTATTCAATCAGCAAGAAGGGTCACTGACTCCATGCACACCATCGCTGCTAAAGCAGCGCAGAGATATCGATGCACCATCTCATGTGTCAATATGTCTACTTATGCCTTCACGTTCAACCAGGTGAATACTGCCTTTTTTTTTTTTTTTTTTTTTAAACACCTGGTGGTATTACACATGTTGCAGCACAGTTAAATGTGAGTGATTAGTGCTAGCATGCAGTACTACTAGGCCTATATCCCAAATAGGTCCTTATTTTCATAATGCAAAATATATTCCCAGGCAAAATGAATCCCGGTAAGTGTTGAGGGCTCAGAAGCCAGACAATATGCAGATGTTTTTGCATTCGTGTCATGCGTGCACTTCACAGGCGTCGAGTGACCTATTTTCCTTATTTTGGATTTTTAGAACACATGGATTTGTGACCTAGCATAAGAGCGCCTTTTGTTCTATTTGTTGCTTACTGGTTTATACTCATAAGCCGGGAAGCATTTTTCTTCACAAAGTCATTAGCTGTGCCACAGTTGTGCTGCACAGACATGGGCAGTATTTCAAATACTTGCATTCTTATTCATATATAATACAGGTTGCGCAATCCTTTTCTATACGACATATTGCTCTGTAACACCTGCAAAGCAATCTTTGCCTCCACAGTTTTTATTGTAGTTTATAGAGACGTTTATTTGTGAGGTATTTTGTAACAAAGTGCATTTTAGTGCACTTCTACCCATCCCTGTCTGTTAATATATGGACATATGACTGCGCCTGTGTTAAGACAACAGCCTGTGCTCACACTAAGAATGGCCAAAAGCCTGTGGCCCCTTTGAGAATGCCCAACACCCGGTGCCTGTGTTAAGACAACAGCCTGTGCTCACACTAAGAATGGCCAAAAGCCTGTGCCCCCTTTGAGAATGCCCAACACCCGGTGCCTGTGTTAAGACAACAGCCTGTGCTCACACTAAGAATGCCCAAAAGCCTGTGCCGCCTTTGGGAATGGCCAACAGCCTGTGCCCACATGGAGAATCGCAACAACCTGTGCCTGTGTTGAGGCAGCAGTCTGTGCCCACATCGAGAATGCCCAACAGCCTGTGGCAGCGTGGACAATGCCCAATGCTGAGGCAAAGTCTGCCATGCTACGGTGCGTTTCATTCACCTTATCCTGTGTGACTGTGCAATATTTCAATATTTCAGTGCTCGATCACTAACAGTAACGTTAAATTATAGTCGAAATAATTCTCACATTCCTGATCGTATTGCTGTTTTCATCAGAATATAGGTCAATAATTAGCTCCTCCCTATCCGCACCCAAAGGTACATTGAAATATACGGTATACAATTACGGCATAATTTTACCTACACCTTTAAGACAGATAGGGTGTACGAATTATTTTCATACTACATAACTAGCCATTATTACACACGGGTACACGGTTCATTACATTGCAGTTGCCTCGTTTCGGTCATTTACAGTTGATGATACAAACTCGTCAGGTTATATTTGGTCATCTTATTAGCACACCATACTACAAGCACTCACAAACACTGACGAACGTAATTACAAAAGGCCTCCCAGTCGTTTTATTTATGTGGATTGATCTAAGATAAACACATTCAATTGTTTGCTCTAGCAGTGAGTCCGCGATCGTTAGATCGTACTGGATGGGATTCATTTTTTCCCATTACCTTTTTAGACAGCTTGTTTAAGTGTTAAGAGAAGTCTTAACGATTTGCATGAAGCCAGTATTCGCCAGATAGCTGGCTGCTAATGGAATCGACGTTAACTGAAAATACTTACCAAATGTCCTTCTTTGTTTGAAAGGTCTGTCGGAAGGCATCACTGTTGACTGTGTTTGACACTGTAGATAGTCAATTTAGCTACTTTGTGACTTGTGTAGCTATTTATCTCCTTGCGAAATCAAGGCTGTTGCAAATATTGCGATGCTGTTTTTGCTGTCTGGTTGGTCTCACTGTACCAAAACAGCTTTCAGGACAATAAACCAAGACTGTGACGTCACTTTCAAGATTTAAAGGCACCGTCGTCCCTGCTGTAGCGGTTGGAGCAGTGTGCATAATAAAACTACCAAAATTTAATTTCTCAAGCCCAAGAGCAAAATATTAACTTAAGTCTCCTAAAATTCTTTCTTAGATCATATCATTCCGTATATTTATTCGATTTCCCGTGAATATAGCAGTAGCTATGTATATCATGCATACTGGTACGTATGCACATATCACGTTTGTATTAATGTATGTATTCTTGACTGTATGTATGATGTGGAATAATCTACTTATTTGTGTAGCTGATGATTTTAGTGTTTTAGTATGTATGATTGAACCGAACTCATGCATGTATTAATGAGTGATTCATGTATTATGAGATGTATGCTGTGTATTGAAGTGATGTTTTTAAAGGATGATTCAGTAACACAAGACAAATGTCCAAGACAAATGTACCTAACGGGGACAAGAAAGTATATAACTATATATCTGTCTACACCGTTCGCTTGTACACAGACCCAGTGTCATATGTTGGATGAGACGGAGTTGGTTAAAGCTGTTATTCATAACTGGAAATACAAAGTACAACTGCCTCGTTGGCGCAGTAGGCAGCGCGTCAGTCTCATAATCTGAAGGTCGTGAGTTCGAGCCTCACACGGGGCAGCAGTTTTTTTCACGAAATGTTTGTAACCATTTTCGTGAGTGTCTGTCTCCGGTTTTTAAGTGTCCAAGACCCCTTCCTGGAACAGCGAAAGGACAAGTAGTGGCAACATCGGCGGCCGCACAAATCACCATCCTGAACACCAGCACCAGTTCTCACAGTGCTCCGTCCAGAGTCCATATCTCCTCAGAACTTAAAGCCGTGCCACTTGAATTCAATTAAGCATTTAAAGCCAACTGAATTAAGTACATTAAACACATTTACTATAAGCGTATTATGTTATAATGTTATTATGTTATATTATGTGGTTTGAAACCTGGTGGGAAAATGGTGGTTTGCAATAGAGGCGCTTTCATAATTAAAATGCAGTGATATTGTGATGGTGTACTTGTTTTCATTGTTCCTGATAATTAAGGACCCCTTTCATTCTATTCATTTCACATTTGATTTCCACTTCATCTTGATTTATTACTGTGATCTTTTAACTCTTTACAGTGTTCTCGAACAGTAATGTAAGCCACTGAAATAAACCTTTTGTAAATAATGTACATTAACCGATTACTATTTAATGTATTTAAAAACTTTTTTAAATGTCTTAGTCTTTTGGTTACATAATACAACCGCATCTAGTTGTAATTTAAAAACAGTGCATCGTTTATATCTCCACCGCTGAATTCGAAAACATCCTTGTGGGATACTTCCTGATACCGGCTTAGGGAGTGCAACAGAGACCCATGCTATATAGGGCAGCAATGCTTCGATTAAAAAAATACACATTTTCTGTTGCTTACCTAGTGTCCATACATATAATTCAATTCATTAAATTCTTAGACCGGCTGAAATTCTTAGACCGGCGGAAATTTAGTGCAACTAGTCGCATGTGAAAAATGAAGCAGAAACAAAAAACGTACCTCGCCCTGATATATCTTACCACTAGAGGGAGCCAACCCAAATCTAATTTACAACGTTCAGAGGCAATGTAAATTGAAAAACGTGTCACTAGAGGGAGCCAACGTATTGCTATTGCAATGATATTTAAAAAAATAAATCACGTATCGAAAATACCACTTAATTCCAAACAAGTATAAATATGTCTCATAATGATGATTTAACGATGTCATGAATAATTCATGGAAGTTGAAGAAACAGGTTAAGTTGCATTACCGTTTACTGCACACTGGCATTTCTGTTGCAGTTTTCATGCAGCAAATACCTTCATCAAACATAACAATTCTTTCAAAGTTAGATCACAACAATCCTTATTTTCCTTCATGTCATATGCTATCTTAACAGAGGCTTCAGAAATTATTCAGACCCCTTCACCTTTTGGACGCTTTATTGTGTTTATTTTGAACATTTTCTGAAATCTCTCATTTACATAAGTATTTGCTGTGGCACTCCAAATTGGTTAGGTGCATCCTGTTTGCTTTAAGGCTGAAGCCACACA
The DNA here is from genome assembly GCF_963514075.1 of Conger conger. Lineage (NCBI taxonomy): Eukaryota > Metazoa > Chordata > Actinopteri > Anguilliformes > Congridae > Conger > Conger conger. The sequence continues at coordinate 34,766,333 of NC_083773.1, forward strand.
TCCTGCAATGAGAAGCAACAATGACATCACCCCCATTTGCAAAAATTTCTAAAAACATTTTTTCACTTTGATTAATGGGTGAAAATCATGTAAACATAAATATGTTTTCTCCATTTTCCATTTTGTATAATATACTAATCAACATACAGTCCCTTCAAAAAGTATTAGAACAGCAAGGTCAATTCGCATGAATGTTTTTTCTATACACTGATATGCATGAGATCCAGATTTCAGCTTTTATTTCCTGGTATTTTTATCTAGATTTGTTAAACAACTTTAACAAAGTTGCCCAAACCTGTTCCTGGAGATCTACTGTCATGTAGGTTTTCACTTCAACCCTAATTTGCACACCTGATTCTACTAATACCTACTAAGTAGCTCAATGAGATCTGAAGCTGCTGAATGAGGTGTGGCTTTGTTAGGGTTGAAGTGAAAACCTGCAGGACAGTAGATCTCCAGGAACAGGGTTGGGCAGCCCTGACTTAGAACATAGCACCTTTTGTATCAGACCACCCAATTTTTAAGTATTGGAAGACTGACAGGTGTTGCTTGTTGCTCAGATGTGTCCTGTTAGATTGATTGGTTAAACAACAAATATTTCTGAATGTCTACTCTTGGTTTTAGCCTTGGGTTTGGCCTGTGAAGACTGAATTTGTGTTAGAAATGATAAACCAACATGAAGACCAGATAGCTGTCTTTGGGAGAAAAGCAAGCCGTTTTGAAAAGCAAGCCGACATTGAACAGGTTGTCCAAGGACAACAACAGTTGGTCTTTTCAGACCGGCTGGATCTTTTCAGAATTTCTTTTAAATCTCAACCCCAAATGTGGACCTCCTTGCTGTGAGGCGGCATTGCTACCCCCCTACTTGCAAACCCCCTCATTTGCAAATCTCTTTCCACGCACATTACCTAAACCACTGCAACTGCAAATTAATCTACGTCTTGTTAGCTAGCTAAATAGATTTGAATGCAATGTCTCAATCATGGCCGATTCCTGATTCATATTCAGGAATTCCATACCAAACTCGGCCAGTTTTTCCATTTGTTAAAAATGGTTTTGCTTTTACTTTTGGTCAAACCCATTAGCCTACACTTCCCAGATAAATATGTCGGTGCCATGTGAAACTTGACTTCCTTCACCATTTTCTTTTTAAATAAGGCCTTGTTGAGTTTTGGTTCGCTATCTAAAACATTAGCTACCATAATTGCGTTATCGTTGATGAAGCCCTAAAACGGAACGTAACGACCTGAGACTGAGAGTAGGTGTCCCTGGCCAGATATGAATATTAAATCCCCTGGTGAGCTAATTGTATCTGGATTTTCACCTCACGTTACAGCTTGCACAAGATAAACTGGCCAGTTCAGTCTTAATAAAAAATATGTTATTCAACCCCCCATGTGGCATTCAGAATTCTGACTGCTACTAGTGTGAATCAATTTTAGGGCTTTTCTTTAGTTACTACAACTTCGTCAACAATGGCTTTTATCGACTGCTAAAAGTCTCTAGCCAAAAGGACCAACAAGGGGAATATGACAGCCAGTCTCGGGCTGTACCAAGAATGTTGTGAGCACTCAGGTCAGGACCAGTATGCCTATTGCCTACCATAGAAAATTGCCATAAAATGCTTATAGTTTGCTAAATAATAACAGGTTTGCAAGCAAGTGAAGTGGTAAGAGTAGGTGTTCAGTTGCAGTGCTCCTAACATGGGGGACAGTGGCATTCTAATGGCTGGAGAGCCACATTTGGCTTTTACAAATTGGGAGGTAAAACAAAAGTGCTGAACCCAGAAATAAATTGCTGGTCATGTGGAGAGTGTACAGTTCCTGAATGTAACTTAATCCAGTTTTGTCTGAAATACTGTATGAGAGTCAGGAACATATTACGTATTAATTACATCTTCAAATCTTATTTCAGTATAGAGTTACAGACAGTTAAATAGAGGATGTGCACTTGTCCCTTTAGTGGGTAAGCAACTTACACTATGTGGGGTAAAATGTTGGTGTTTTCCACAAAAAATGCAAAACCAATGATAACAAAAGGACCAGTGGGGCCAGATCTGAGAAGTGCTTTTCCCCCCAAGCGCAATTGCTGGTACCCCCATTATCGTCAGTGCCAAACCCATCAACCATCCCCATGACCAACAACTGCAGAACATCCCCCTTAACCCCCCCCCCCCCCCCCCATTCCCTGTCAATAGTCTCTACAATGACCCCCCCCCCCTCCCCCAGTAAAAATGAACAGCAGAACACTGTGGCATATGTCAGTTTTAGTGTACTGTATATCTGACTGATTCACATAAATGTATAAACTGTCTGTACTTCGGTACAGGCATCAATTTGATAGTCAGACTCAGCTGAAAGCCTGTCTTATGTAGTCCAGGGATATGTCTGCTGCTCTAAACTACACTCAGTGAGGTATTTATTAGACTTCTACTGCTGTAGCCTATCCACTTAGAGTTATGATGTGTTGTGGGTTCAGAGATGCTCTTCTGCATACCAGTGTTGTAATGTGTGGTTATTTGCATTACTGTCACCTTCCTGTCAGCTTTGACCAGTCTGGCCATTCTCCTCTGACATCTCTCATTAACAATGATTTTCTGTCTGCAGAACTGCTGCTCACAGTTTTATTTTTTTGCACCATTCTTTGCACACTCTAGAGACTAGTGTGCTTGAAAATCCCAGGAAATCAGCAGTTTCTGAAACACTCAAACCACCCTGTCTGCCACCAACAATCATTCCATGGTCAAAGTCAGTTAGATCAATTTTTTTCCACATTCTGATGGTCGACGTGAACATTAAGTGAAACCCCTATCTACATGATTGTATACATTTCACTGCTGCCACACAATTGGCTGATTAGGTAATCGTATGAATAAGTAGATGGAATAAAATAAAAATATTCCTAATATTGTGTATATGTATATACAATAATCCATTTACACTAAGATTACAAGAAACATAGTCGCTGATTTTGATTATCTGTTTGTTATGGCAAACACGATCAAGGCGATATTCTCTCCAATTAGGGACAGGAGTTCCGGGAAGTTCAAACCGGTTGAGTTCTTGTCACACAGACTTGTTGGGTAGACTGCACCAGCATTGTCTCAAATGACTGAGTACTGCATCTACACAACACTTAGGTGCACGTGATGTCAGCCGGAACTGATAATGCCCAGTCAGAGCGTCTGTGCATTCCCCGTGGACATGCATTAGCCCGCTAAGAGGAGAGCGGTCATTAAAACAGACCAGTGAATGATGCTAATGGAAGCACGGAGAAGCGCAAGCAGGGTTGATTAATCTTACAGATCCGCCCTAGGGGTGCAAAATCTTTTTTCTGTACAAAAGCTGTAGTTCAAAACTCCTGCCATCATATCTCCATACACTTAAACCTCTAGGTTGTTTATATAATCTACACTGATAATCCTCAATTAAATTCCAGCTGCCAGGAGTAAGAACTGACCATAGTCGGATGTCTTTTCACTTCCTGGCACCGTAGCCCCAGAAAAAAACATTCTGCTTAGTGTCAGCCTCACTCTACTAGAATTTTAATCAATAATTCAGGAAGCAATGCTGTCACTGCAATTCTATTTCACTATTGGCATACGCTTTTAATGTGGATTTTTGTGTTATTGTATAACCTTTATATGCACTTATCGAGCTGTTCTCCTGGCCAGGGCCCCCTCATGAAAGCAATTATATGCATCAATGCGATTTTTTGGTTAAAGATATAGGATGCAAGATGTATGGGTAACGCATGATGTCAATATTGCGGTAGGTAGTAAAGTATGAATCAATATAATGCATATGTTTATAAGTCATGTACAATGCATCGTTATGCTTAGGGTCAAAACTATGAATAATATATGGTTAATGTTATGCAAATGGTAAAGGGAAAAAGGCCTTCAATAAGCCTCATCTACCAAACAAAGGAACGAGAACTCACCAAAGTGTGTTTGTGTAATTGTTTTAGCTACCTAAAATATTAGGTAGAATAAGCAGTGGTGCTTGAGAAAGACTACTTAGAACCACACATTACATTCATTACATTTGGCAGACGCTCTTATCCAGAGCGACGTACAGTTGATTCGACTAAGCAGGAGACAATCCTCTCCTGGAGCAATGCTCAAGGGCCCAATGGCTGTGCGGATCTTATTGTGGCTACACCAGGATTCGAACCACCGACGTTGCAGGTGCCAGTCATGTGCCTTAACCACTACGCTACAGGCCACCCCACACAAAACCCCAGATGTAGAAGAACATACTCACCGAGCACCACGACGCTCTTCTGCATACCACTGTAGTAATGTGTGGTTATTTGCGTTACTGTCACCTTCCTGTCAGCTTTGACCAGTCTGGCCCTTCTCCTCTGACGTCTCTCATTAACAAGGCGTTTCTGTCTGCAGAACTGCTGTTCACTGGATTTGTTTAGTTTTTTTGCAATATTCTTTGCAAACTCTAGAGACTAGTGTGCGTGAAAATCCCAGGTGCTCAGCAGTTTCTGAGATACTCAAACCACTGTGTCTGCCAGCAAAAATCATTCCATGGTCAAAGTCACTTGGGTCACATTTTTTCCCCATTCTGATGGTTGATGTGAACATTAACTGAAGCTCCTGACCCATGTCAACATGAATGTATGGACTGTACTGCTACCACAGCGTACAGCACTGTGCGGCTGATTAGAGTAGGTGTAAAAGTAAAATACAATATTTAAAGCAAATACATAAGGATAAGAACACATTTATTAGAGTTTTTTCAGGGAGACTGTCTCTTTGACAAACTCAGACTTGTTCAAGTAACTAAATGCACATAACTATTAATCCACAATACAGGTGAAGACCCACCTTTCTTCCACCTGGCCTGCATCAAATCAGAGGTGGCACTGGAATGATCAGCGTTATGTATGGTGGCTTCATGCTTTTATTCGTTTTTGGACCTGACATTGCCACCATCTGCAGTTTCACCATGAAGAGCTTCAATTCTTTCCTTGCAACTCTGTTACGGTGCTTTGTGTAACACTTTGTACATTGTGTTCACCCACAATTTGGCCGTTAAATAAAATACTTGAAGCAAAATAAATACAAAAAAAACATCTTCTTAGTCTGTGGGGTTCTGAATGACAATGAGGAAGTAGTCCTTATCTGTTGATAAAAAGAAAAAAAGAAACATTTAAAATGATTATGAAATCACTTAATTGCTTTACAGAAAGCTTCAATTCTCTTTGTTTCCAAACTGAATGCCCTCTGGCTTCGAACATGTACATGGATATATTTTTCCTGATGCCCTTACACTGAATAAAATAGCTTAGGGTTTGTATTTAATTTGGATTACAAAAGTCATTTCATAAATTGGTTTCCAATCCCGCTGGAAGCACACAAAAGTAGGTCACTTAGACTCAAGACTGCACATGAACATCAGGAGTCACAAAACTTTCCTTGGCCAGGACTCATGAGCTAAAGCATTTCCCACAACCTGACCCTTAAAATACAGACCAACATGTGTTGGAATATAGAATCAAAAATAAAAAACGACATGTACACTGTACGCCAGGGACCATCAAATCACACTCCTTGAGGGCAGAGAACAGCTGGTTTTCCACCCTCCCTTTTCCTGTTATCTAAATAATTGTTGTTTATACTCTGTGCTTTAAGGCATTTAAATTCAAATGGCTGAACTATTAAAATCAATTGGCAGCATTTCACGGTTTGAATGAAAACCTGCATACACACGGCCCTCTGTGGCCATGAGCTCGAGACCACTGTGCTAAAAGCTGAGCATCCTTTCCGCAGGTACCTGGAGCGATCATGATCTCGTTCTTCTTGGAGCGGATCCTGAGGAAGGTGAGGTCATTCTGAGGGTCAATGTCCCTCACGGTGCTCCGCGCTTTCATCACGAGCTGGTGAATAAGCCCGGCGTACTGCACCGTGCTGGAGTTGTCCAGGGTCGTCTTCACAGGGATTCCTGAAAAGAGAGGAGCGCGTGCAGGAGACGCACATAACCACGGAGCCCAAGTCAGTTCGCTGCATACAGTCTGCCTGTCCGGCAGTGCTTTTGGGTTATTATTAGTACAAGCTTCAAAGTTGAGTCACCATTAGAGATTAACCCAACTTCATAAATTTGAATGGCCTGTTTGCAAAATGCTCTTATGTAGGCATGTCAATGACCATGACAGAAATGACGTAATGCGCCTACGCAGTACGCACAGCAGGCAGTTGTGACAATATCTAAAACTAGTAACAGTCACCAGGCTGTATATTGTGGCAGAAAAACAGCTACAATAGTTTTGAGTATACTAATTGATTGAAACGAGTTCATACTTACTACAAAAGCTATTTTTGCATGAGCTAAGACAACTCCATGTTTCTATATTTAACAAGAAAACAACAGTAATAGTAAGCTAGACAGTGACAACAGCCAATGAACATACACCCAACTGTTACGTTAGCTAGGCAGACTTTACGTTCACGTTAACATTAACGGCAACTATTTACTTACCTTCTGCATTTACGATAATAATTCCCTGTACACCTTTCTGAGTCTGGATTCTCTTCAGCGTTTCTTCCACCTCGGCCTAAAAAGGCACATTTCAATTTTAAACAGTTATCTAACGTCAGCTTAATAAAGTATTTGCGTGCTAGCCATTAGGCAACTGTAGAGCTAGCTAGCTAGTCTGCTTAGCGACCCAGATAATGCTATTGAATGGTAATGTAGTTGGCTTAGCTAAATTAGACAGGTAACCGTTAGCCAAGTTATCTAGGTAGCTAGCAGTCTGGGAAGGAGGTATGAAACACATTTAACCACACATAACGTGGTAGCGATGTGACATTATTATTTGTGAGACGCTAGAATCTAGCTAGATACACTATTGTGTTCCTGACTAGCTGTCTGCATCACAGTTTAGCGTTAGCTGGCAGGCTAGCAACCAAAACCAACGCCCCGCATTGATATACCAGACACTGTAGCCAGACTTGGTAAAATGACATGTTACAGTAAAGCGCGTAGGTAAATTAATAAAATAATAAAACGGAGATTTGTCCTTTTTTAGCCAAAATTGTCCGAGATATACTTGCCATTTTACAAATCAAAGGTTGAATGTATTGCTAGCAACCACAGACCCTGGAATCGTAGCTAGCAACGTCACAACAAGATACACCCGTCCCGGTCATGCGCACATCGGCGCACGTCTTTAGTCCAGTTTTATTCATTCTTCGCTGTTAATATGCGCAAACTAATGTCTTTACATGAGTTACTCGGAAATCATACATTTTAATCAAAATGTTACGATAACTTATGGTTAATGAGATTTCAGCAAGACAGGGAAAACGGCGACAATCAACCTAAACTGTGACGCACCGGAAGCCCCACTGTAGATGTTTACTATGAGGGCAAACCTTTGCAGATCACAATGAAAGCGAATGAAGAATGTCAGACATTTGAAGGCAAACAAACTTCCCCTGAGGTATTTTGAAACTCGATTAATTATGATAATCCGATTGTGCAGCACATTCATTCGCACCAGACGTCGTATCATGAATTCAGCAAAGTACCAGGAAATTAGTAGCAAAGTAGCGAAAAATCTGGTTGTCTTTACTAGGAAGCTGCGACGTGATCATAGGTTGATTGTCCTGCCGGACAACGGCTCCAAACGTACATCAAAATCCACACACGGTTAAGTGAAAATAACATCCATGTTCTGCAATGACCATCTCAGTCTCCGGACTTAAATCCCATCAACAACCTGTAATCTGAACTGAAGAGGGGGATATCAATGATTCTGGAAGGAGGAATGGTCAAAAATCCCTCCAAAGGTGTTCTCTAACCTTATCACAAAGAAGACTCTTGGCTGTCATCTTTGCCAGGGGTGTTTGCACAGGGGTGCCACGAATAGTGAAACCTGCTCTTTGGAAATATATATATATATATATATATATATATATATATATATATATGTATATATATATATATATATATTTATTTGGAAAATAGAGTAAAATAAAATAAATCAACTTATAATGATTTTTTTAGTTTACAGTATTTTTTGTGCATAGCCCATTGTATACATTGGGATAGCCTATTGAAGGGTAAAGTCATTTCAATCAGAATTGTATCATTTACAGTGTACATAATTGGAGCCTAATCTCCAGAAGCCCATAGTTAGTGGGCTGTCATCTGGGAAAGGTAAAGGATGTGGTGAGGTTTGTAACGTGTCTGATGCAAATGTTCCCCAGCTAGTCAGTACGAATCCTGACAGTTAACATGTCTCAGCTTCAAGAGTAACACCTTGGTTGTGAACCTTTTTAAAAAAGGTGCATCAGGATGAGGCTATTGATGGTGGCATGTTGCCAGCTTTCAACAAAAGAATGGTGTATGTAAAATCAATTTAAGGATGGACTTTGTATAAATTACATGTATTTCAGTCTAAGCTATAAGTTATATTGGCAATATTTTGATATTCACTTGCAAAAAAGAATTCTGAAGAACATTGATTTCCTCTCCTACTGTTTGTAACCGCACACAATGCAGTAACCAGCAATTGTGCACTTGTCAAAAGCCAAGTTTGGCCAGCTCTCGTGGAGCAGCACAATTGGCTCGCTGCTCCAGAGGGAGGGACTTGGCAGGGTTAGCGGATCGCTACGTAGAACAGTGCCCCGGACTCCTCGGAATCACAGTCACGGGCATGAGACGAGACGGCGTGTTGTTCTTGGATTCCTTCAGGCCACCGAGGGACGGGGTGTGGGCGGTGTATCCCTGGCTAACACTAATTGGATTAGGTAGGGTACAAGTGGCTACCAAATTGGGAGAAAAATAGAAAAATCTGAAAAAATAAATAAAAAGATTTCTTTAAGCATCTTGCAGTCTGCTCTTGGGTGGAACTTGCTAGGACGGCCTGACCTGGCCATATTGGCAGTTGTTTTAAATGTTCTCCACTTGTAAATTATTTTCTGGACAGTGGAATGACTGATTTCTAATTGTTTGGAGATCTTTTTGAATCCCTTCGCAGACTCTACGCATCTACAACCTTCTTTCTGAAGGCCTCTCCAAATCTTCAATTTGTCCAAATCTTCAATTTGTCGAGGGAAAAGACGACAAGACGGCAGCAAGTTCTTCAGGAAAATCAGACTTTATTAGCAGCAGCGCATAAAGCTGGATCAGTTCTCCAGAACTGAACCCCGACTGTCATTTTTACACCCATTTTATACACAGTTACTCCTCCTACAACCCCTCCTCAAACCTCATTGTGGCAAATCACCCACACTGTTCTTATCTTAACTCCTCCCAAAGCTCCTCCCACAATGTAATTGTGGCAAATCGCCAATGGTCTTTATGCTCTGCCAGCTCTGTACAAAGTTCAGGGCGTTCTGCCAACTACTAACAAAGTTCAGGACACCCCCCGTCCTCACTTCACCCCGCACCTGCTCTTGGCAGAGTGGAAAACTACCAGACCTCATAAAGTTCTGGATGCCCCCCCTCTAACACACACGTCATCCATACACGTCACTCTGTATCTTTCATTTTTATAAGACAAACTAAGCAGCAGTAATCATTGAAAATATACAGACATACTAAACATTTGATTAATATTATCTTCTAATATTCTTTTCTAATATACAGACATACTAAACATTTGATTAATTATTCTCTTCTAAGTGAGTAAATGTACGTTGCATTCTTTGCATTCTTTGCTCTCATTTCAACAGTTTTCACTGTGGTTTCTTGCGTTTTCATAAGCTCAGCTATAATTAATGTTCTAGGTTCATTTGATTTGATAACAAGCAGCGTACATGGGATATATTGATTATAAGTCACTTCCATATAGATACACTTCTGGCATAAAACATTGAGAGTCCCGGAGAAACCAGCTGTAAAGGCATATCTCGCTTTGCCCGCTGTCCTTGACACAGTTTGAGACGCCTCCCCCCGCCAGCTGGCTGCTTTATTAAACTCTGGTTACATATGGGTTCACTGTGTAATTCTAGCACAATTGAGCAGTTAATCAGTTTGAAACTATACAGGGTACATATCATACTTTAATATGGATATATTGATACACTTTTAGCATACATCGTCGAGAGTTTTGGAGGAACCAGCCTGCTCATCAAGGTGGAGTCTGATTTTGACTTGTGATTGTTTATCATGATTTTAGGAGGGAGATCTTTTGTTCTGTGAATTTTCCCCTACAATACAACTCACTGCAACAATCAAGAGCAAACCAACGTAAATTTCTGAGGCTTAAATAAGATAGGCTTCTCCAAAATAATCTCTAATGACGTTCTAATCATTTGCCACCTGATGTGGTGCACTTCTAATTCTATTTGTAGGCATTTTAAGTAGTAATAAATGTGGGTGTGTCCTAACTTTTTCTATTACTTACATTAATTAATCAACAAATTTCTGTTAATTACATTTTACAAATCATTTAGTAAATCCTTTTTTTCAGTTTTATTTGTTTAGTTATATTACCGCTATCAATATTGTTAAAATGAAGATGAAATGTCCATATGTTTAAATATGTTGAAAAAAACAAAGGTTTTATTGGGGTGTTCTATATTTTTCACATGATGACTGTACATAATAGAGTGCATACATTACATCACACTACTGGCATTCGGCACACACACTCTTAGCCAGAGCACTTACATCTTAAAGACAAGTTCATAAATTGGGGTTAAGAGCAACAGTAACCCTAGAGGTGGGAGGTAAATACACAAGAGACCACAAATGTTAAAATCTTGGATAGATTGTAAACTAGTTAAGCTTGTTATAGAAAATACAATGGAATTAAATATCAGCTCAGCCCTCAGCCATCTGCTAATCAAATGAAGATATTTTCTGCATGGTTCATGAGTGCCATCTCCAAGCCTCTGGATGTGCTAGTGTGTCTTAAAAGTGTTTTAAACTTAAAATCTTTTTTTTTCTCTCAAGTAGAACATTTTAGCTTGATTTAAGTTACTGTGTGCTTGCTTACCCCATTGGCAAATGTTAAAATGAGTCAAACTGTCTCACCTCATTGACAGTGTTTTGTCTTAGTATTAGAAATATAATGGTTGAGATTGACTTATTTTTTTGTTTTCTGCAGTGTATGACAATCTATGGATCCTAGACCGATTTATATGGCATATGAATCTGAGGGTATTATGTAAGAACTTGGTTTCAACTGACCTAATTCCCAAAGACCTACTTTCTGGGCAATACTTTGAGGGCATTGTTCCCCCCGCCTTTATAGCAGACTGAAAATCTTTAATGTTAATCTCCTTTAATCCTACTGGGGAAACTTCAGTAAATTTTTGAAATGTAATAATATGTTAGTTGAGAATTAAAATCTGTACTGTAGCGTTTGTACATGCCCTAGTGACTTTTGTAATTTGATATCATGTGAAAATATTTGGTCCTGTGTCTGAATGCCTCCACAATATTATCTGATGAGCATTTCTGAACGTACAGATGTTCTCTAAATAATGGATCTTCTATTTTGCATTGTCTTTAACTTGGCAGTAACCTTAATTTTGTAAGCCATAGCATTTGCCAAGTTCTATTCAGCTTAGCCTTAGCAAAAAATGCCATGCAATGTGACTTTCTCAAACAGTTTATAGGTAGTTACGGCTCCATTCTTATAACTTTTTTTTTGACCAAACTTTGTATTGTGAGGTAGAAAATAGTTTGGCAGTTGTGTTTAAGCTGTTCTTTTTCATTATTTCTGGCACCAGAGTCAGCTTGATACTTGCCAGTTAAGACTCAAATGCGGATCTGGAGAACACAGGCATGTTCACTACAAAACAAATGAACTATAATGAATGCCTATAAATCCTCTGAATCCTGAAGGCCAATCCAGACAGGATTACAGGCATCCAAGAAAATCCGCCCGCTTGGCTGTATGAGTTGGTCAAGATTTGATGTAGGTTGGAGTTGTGCCTCCCAGTTCTTCATCAAATAAGTTTGTCAGCCCTCAGTATACAGCCAATCAGAGGGGAGGGTATACCTTGCAGTAAGTGGGCTTTTTGTAGCAGGAAAATAATCCCTTACCCATGCAGTGCTCTCACCATCTAGCAATCACAACTAAAGAGAAGGACATAATATATGTATAAACTTTTCTTAAAAAATAAAAAAGCTTTTGACATGGCTGTTCATTTATCTTCCATGTTTTGTAGGACACAGCTTATTGTTGTTGGTCAACCCTTGTTCTACTTGTTTACTTTGGATCAATTCTTCATTCCCATTCTATAATCCATTGTGTATTTTGTTCAGCAGATGGGTTATGATCAGGGTTTGGGCCTGGACTCTCAGCGAAAGCTTGTGCTAAACACCTCATTGACATTGTCATTTCCATATATATATATATATATGGAAATTTATTTTTCCATTACACCTGCAGTAAATATCCAGAGGGTTTTTTTGGGTTGTTGACATTGTTCAAGGGTACTCTTCAAGGGTTCTGAATTTCTGTATGTTTACACTAGGACTCGGAACTGTACTGTCCTCTCAGGTCCACTTTTGCACTTGTTCTTGTGTTTGATTTGCACTTTGTTGTACGTCGCTCTGGATAAGAGCGTCTGCTAAATGCCACGTAATGTAATGTAATGTTTGCTACACACCTTAGCCTATAGAATCTGTGTAAATAAGCAGATGTAGGCCAATATTAACTAACATTACTCCTGCCTGCCATCTCCATTTCCCATGCTTTCCCAGCTCACGCCTGCTTAATGTCCTAATGTAAATTGTGACCTGCTAAGTCCTAGTCCTGATTTCAAATTTAAGTCCTGATTTCAAATTTAGATTTTCACCTAATAGGGTTTTAAAATGCTTATTTTGTTTGTAATAACGGAATACATACGAATATTCAATCTTGGTGGTGGTGTAGCCTTCTGGACATACATTACATTACATTACATTACAAGGAATTTAGCAGACGCTCTTATCCAGAGCAACGTACAATGAAGTGCAGATTGAGCACATGAACAAGTGTGAAGAGGACCCTACAGGACAGTACAGTTCCGAGTCCTAGCGTGATCATACAAATACAATCGGAACCCTTGAAGAATACATCAACTTATGAACTAGCTTACCACGGTTGGCAGCTAGCATACCCCCAGTACAACAATACAATAGCTAATACAATACAACTCAACAATATCTATATATAACTATATAAGTGCCATTATAGTCTACACAGGGGCGTGTCTAGAACATTTTGAATGGGGGGGCCAGGCTAGGGCACAGACCCAGAGGAGGGGGGCCAGCCATCAAGGCTTACCATATATATTGTTTGCTGCGTACAATGGCCTATCATATTCCAGTTCTGGTAGGGGGGGCACCAGGGGTGGCCAATCAGATTCCAGGGGGGGCCCGCCCCTGAGTCTACATACAGTATAAAATGGGGAATTGGATATATTAGGCAAGACAGAGCCTGAACCCAAAAAAGTGAAGCAAAAAAAAAATCCATAGTGGGAAGAAATCTCAGGAGGAATCTGAATAAGGAGGGGAGCCCACCTCTGCTGGCTGGCAAATTGTTCATATCTAAAGATAAGAGGAATGGTAATATACAGACAATGGGGAATCTATTGGAGCAAATAGGCAGAGTGGTTGGGCTGATAACAGTCTGAGGTATTAAACTAGCTTCTAAAATATAAAGTCCAAGCTAAGGACTGCATTTCAGATTCCATGTTCCCACATGGATGTACATTACAAAATATGAAGAAGTGTATGATTTCATACTATATGCATTCTCGAATCATCGCTGGAATTAAAAACGACTGAAAACAGTCAAATCCAAGATATAACCATGAACTGAGTACATTTATCCTGGAAAATGCTTCACTGCAGTCTGCTTGGCAATCCTGCTACAGCACAATATGATACTCTAAATGTATTGGGGGTATTGGCCCTGGAGCCTGAGTATGATTGATATGATTGAAATAGAAAAATAGAAACAGAGGGAGGCTGACCTTTGATTTTCAAAAAGTCTTTACTAGCACCAGGACACCAGATTACAGTGTGATTGTAGGCATGATGGTGGTTTAAGTGGCACTTTAAGATTTGTATATTTGTGTGTTGTGTAGATTCACAGAATAGTTACTCTGCAATGGAAAGATCTCATATTGAATAGGCCACATGATTTCACTCATAAGGTTTGGCTTGTGTTGTTTTCTTATACATGTTGTCATATTCATTCTGTGCAAATACAGCATCATGTAGAATTAAGTCCAGTGAATTCTTATTCACAATGTCACAGAAAGGCTGGTACAGCCTTACAGTAATGGATGTTTTCATAGTCTTCAAGACTAAAGATGAAATAATGTTCTCGTAACCTTGCTGAAAGGCATGGGTGCGTACGCTGATGGACCAGCAAACACAATAAAGATGATTGGAGTTTAAGGGATGATTTCTCAGCCAATGAGCCAAGCTTCACAGCAAATCATAGCAATAGAAATACATAAAATGTTACATGTATATAAAATGTTTTGAGTTAAAATCTTGCCCCTGATCTCATTGTTAATGTGAATTGCGTCAAGGTAACTCTTCCACGTTAAACACAATCAGGCGAAATGGGTGAGCTGGCCATGAGTGGTACTTTACCAAAATTGGCATGGTGTTAATCAGGGAACTGCGTGAAGGCCACTATCAGCTCTCTGCCACGGCTATTTGTAGAGCAGCTTCTGGCAGTGGCACATGACATCATTGTAGCCTGAAGAAAGACAGAATACCTCATTGTGATCCCGGACAATGTGGGGCTAAAAAAACACTTTTGTTATCAGTGGATGTGTGAGCCATATGCTGTATTATCTGTGCTTAAAATAAATCCAACAGTCATATGTATTCTGTGTTGCTGGGGCATACTTGTCACTTCCTCCTTTGGTGCCAGGTGACTCCATTTTGTGTATGAATCACGCCCACATCGGTGACAACAACAAATTGTAACTACGATTGGACAGTTCTGCGATTTGACAGTTTCAGCCGCCTATTAACTGTCTCTAAATTTGTGACTTTTAACAGCTAACCTCTGAATATTATTGATTACTTGATGGCGAGCTTCATGTTCTTCAAAATGCTTGCAGATTTCTACCTAAGGGAATTTGTTTACAAGAAAATATATCGATCTCAGAAGCAAGACATCAGAGAATTGAGAGGTCTGATGTTAGAGCTGCACCTTACAGGGATGTGGAGTGGATAATCCTGTTCAGGTACTGGTCAGGCATGATCGTCTACTTTAATCCAGGCCATGCCAGTACCAGCTGTAGCCGGTAGGTCCACACGGTGGTATGTAATTGGCTGCAGTGTTGCCCGGGGAGTGAGGGTAAGTGTGTTCATGTCAGATGTTCATGTCTTATTTCATTTAAAATACTGTCTTTGACCCGAGTTTGATGTCTCTTGTTCTTTTACTGAACATACTGTCTAACCATAGCATTACACCTGGGCTTGGCCTGTAATGAGCAACTGCTATGCATAGCTATGGTTATGGTCCCTCTGCCTAGCCCCTGCGACTGATCTGGAGAGTGAGCTAAAAATAAAAATGAGCATACCAAGATGAAAGAATTGGAGGAATGAATCTGTGCAATGTCATAAAATCCCTTGCGATAGTAAAAGTTTACTGTTTGCCTGGGGATTTGTCTTCATTAAGTAAGCTATTTCGCATGTGAGGATTTCATTATCGGTTCATAAAGTTTCCAGATGATTCTATTCTGGTTTCTCATAAGATCGGTAGACTTGAATTATGGCATAGCGTTAATGGTGTTTTGTGAAGATGATTCATCAAGTAGTTAGATCCAAACACACCTGCTGGTGATTGATATAAGAAATTAGGATTTTACTACTTGATGGCAAACTTTTGTTGACTCATGTCTGCTTGGCATAGATAATAATCAAAGTAAAAAAAAAAAAAACTAATTTTATGCCATATGGTGATTATGGCTGCAAGGCTAAAATCGAACATGATGATAATAAACTGTAATT